>NW_027493462.1:0-365786 GCF_021521415.1 Bidens hawaiensis | reverse complement strand
CCTATATAGATTTTTTTTTAACAATTAATGAATGAAACTCGACTATATGAGGTAATCCAATGACAAAAGGTGGCTAATCGGCTAAGTTACATATATTTGATTTCTAGATTTTGTCTTATACTAATAAAATCAAAGAGGACTCTCAGAAACACAAACAGAATGGGTCTCCATTTTGGTGACCAACTCCCTTGCTCTTTCAACAATTGGTTGTGACTTCGCACGTGTCTCTTCATTATTTTATGTATTGACTTGATTGGTAGATTTAGAGGTAAAAGGTGTAAGCCAATCAAACTACTTGTTGGAATTAGATATCCTCTTGTTTATTCTTTAAATACGTGCTAGATTTTTTAACACATTGTTAAAGATAACTATATAAAATTATTACATAATAACTGATAAATACTAATGTATAACTGACTATGTAGAAAATAAAACAAATAAGTTTATTAATATATATAAAAATACTTAAATATTTCTGTAAAGAATAATTAAATAGCTAAAAAAAAATAAAAGAGTTGAACTCAACATCACTCTAGCCTGAATATGTTTCACAAACGAAGCTCAAGTTTAAACAAATTTGAGTTTGGTGTTACTGTTCGACCGCACATGGATGAATGGATGATACTACTTGTGTCGTGCACCCTAAATAATGAGGTGATAAATCACCATGACTTTCATTTTTATTTTTTTTTTTGTAAATTTGATGTGATTAATCATCGTGAGTTTACAACAAAATTTCCAGAATTGTTAAATTTTAAGGTTATCTAAATTTTAGTATATTTAAAACCTTTATTTATTTATTTATTTTTTGTAAAATGGCATAGGACTGAGATAACTAATCTACATAAATAATTGGGAAAATCCTTAAAATAGTCTATCTACAAAATGAGATTTCAACTTTGTTTCCTAAACTTAATATTTTCAAAAATGGCCCTCTATAATTCATCTTTGACCATGTTTTAGGAAATCTAACGCGTCTTTGACGACATGTTAGCATAACACGTCGTCAAAGACGTGTTGGATTTCGGAACACATGGTTAAAGACGCTAATATGTCGTCAAATACACGTTAGATTTCCTAACACATGGTTAAAGATGAGTTAGGCCTCCAAACACGTAGTCAAATATATGTTAGCATCAAACGCGTAGTCGAAGATATGTTAGCTTTTTTGTTTGTTTTTTTAATATTATATTTTTATAACTAGTTTTACTTATATTTATTTTTCTTTTATAACTTTTAATATATAAAATTTTATATTATTTCGAATATACCGACAAGAAATGTTTACTTTTATCTACGGACCGAAATATATTTTTATAACTAGTTTTACTTATATTTGTTTCTCTTTTATAACTTTTAATATATAAAATTTTATATTATTTCGAATATACCGACGAGAAATGTTTACTTTGACTACGTGTTTGGAGACCTAACTCATCTTTAACCATGTGTTAGGAAATCTAACGCGTCTTTGACGACATGTTATCATCTTTAACCATGTGTTAGGAAATCCAACGCGTCTTTGACGGCGTGTTATGCTAACATGTCGTCAAAGGCGCGTTAAATTTCCTAACACATGGTCAAAAATAAGTTATAGAGGGCCATTTTTGAAAATATTAAGTTTAGGGGATAAAATTGGAATCTCATTTTATAGATCGGCTATTTTAGGGATTTTCCCTAAATAATTTCGTGTAGATATAAACCCTTAAATTTCAATAGCCCTTAATTTAGATTTTAGCCTACATTTTTTTTAATAAAACATCAAAATAATGTCTATTTCAAATTTAATTACTTGGTAAATGATCTTGGCGAAATGTCAACACCATATAGATAATATGCGGTGCAAATTATAGCAAGTGGACAATAAGTCAACGGATATTATTACAAGTTTACAACTATTTTGATAAGAATTTGTATACGAAGAATTATAAAAATAAAATATATGCTAATATATCTTTTTTATTAATTCAAAATGTGCATAATAATATACTGGATAATAGACAATTTTAAGATTCAAATTCTAGCTTAAAACCTTAATGTATGGAGTACGAACGCCGTTTTAGCAGTTTTTCGTTCTCCAGTAAAGCATTTTAATAGGCCACGTGAATCAGTTTCACACGTTTAATTTTTGAAATTTGAAAGATTTAAACCAATAGACCTCGTATGTTGTGAGCACTACGGTTTTATCTTTAAATTCGAGAGCCACACGGCAATACCTGATTTGTACTGTTTGACCAATAACACGTTACGGTTAGCAATCGATATTCCTAAAATCGATAACAGATATTTACACATCTGACTAGGACTTCTATTTCACTAAGGGGGTGTTTGTTTGGGTCTAAATGGCCCCATTCAGCTCTGAAGTCTGAATCGGTCAGACTAAGAAGTGTTTGGCTTGTTTAAAACTATCATCTGAATGGCTGAATAAACATCTGATTCAGACAGCTTGTATTTGGAGCTGAATGAAAAAGAGGACCATTATGCCCTGACCTAATACAATGTTCCCTTCCTCCTTCTCTTCCAACAACCCACGCACAGCACCACCATCCATTCCTCGTCTGATTCCAAGCACAAACAGGTATGATTTCTGTTTCACAACCTATAGGGTTTGAATGGCTAGGCTTAGAAGCTAGGGTTTATGGTTCTAATGGCTAATTGATGTTCAGTTTATGTTAATTGATGTTCAATTTGGTTGAATCTTGTTTTTTTTATTGACAATTTGGTTGATTTATGTTGACTTACAACATGTTTACAAACTACAATTATTATATAGGTAAATATTTGTTGACTTGGTGAACTATTTTTAAGATGTACTTTGGTTGGTTAGAATGAAAGTTTGGCCATTCAGCTTAGTTTAAAAGCTCTGACTAAGCAGATATATTTCAGTAAACACGAAATAGTTCAGAGGGGTAAAATAGTCATTCTGCACAGTCATTCAGAAGTCCAACCAAACAACACTTACTGGTTCAACACTTAATAATTCAGCATCTACCAAACAGCCCCTAAATGAAATAAGCAAAAAGCCCATTCCTTAATGTTCTGGGCCTATTGCAGGCCTTTTCCTCCTCCTTTTAAGTTGTATCTGTCTAATTAGAATACCAAATTAGGGTTGTTCACGAACCGAGCCGACCTGAGCGAATGCTTGCTCGTTTATAACCGAAGCGAACAGCTGAAATTCGAACTGAGCGAAAAACAAAACGAGCCAAAATTGAATCGAGCATTTTTCAATCAAACATCGTGTGATTTCGAGCATTATTTTTTTTTTTCACTTTAAAATTTTTAATAAGAAACAAGTTTAAAGGCTATAATAGGTTGTAAATATTTAGTTTATGTAAACTTTTAGTATTTTGAAAACTTGAATCAAACTAATAAAACTATAAAATTGACGGAATAGGAAAAAGTTAAAAGGGTTTAAAAAATTGTATATTTATATTTTGTGTGTTTCTATATATTTATATATTTGTTCATATATAATTATATATAAAATAAATTAAAAATATTTGAGCCGAACCTAACCGAGCAGAGCGGCTCGTTTACAAAATCGAGCAAAAAAATGAGCGAACATTTTCTGAGCAGTTTCCAAACGAGTGACGAACAAATTCGAGCGACGAGCAATTTGGACGGCCTTAAGACAAATAATCAAATTGCCAATACTATGAAGGATATATGAACTTTGACCAACAATCATCACAAACTTAACATCTTTTTTATAAAGTATATGCATTAAGAGATTATATATGTCTATATCATGTATTTGCAAGTATACCTTCATTAAAAACACTATCAAATCAATCATCTTTGGTATTACCATAACCTTGAAGAGCATCACCAGTAAGCCTACAAACCCTAAACTCCTTCATAACATTAGCCCCCATTTGCTCATAAAACTTGATGGCATTCACATTCCAATCCGACACCACCCACTCGACCCGCCCGAGCCCCATCGCCACCGCCTGTTTCGCCACGGCCGCCAACATCAACTTCCCCAACCCCTTCCTCCTATAACATTCCCTCACAAACAAATCCTCAACGTAAAACCCCGGTTTCGTCAAAAGCGTTGAGTAATTAGGGAAAAACAAGATGAAACCAGCTACGATAACCGCGTCCTCATTGGTTGATGATTTGAATATGTCTGATTCAGGATCGGAGATTGGGGAACCGAGATTTAGAGTTTTGTGAACGGGTGTGAATTTGGGGTGGTGGGTGATGGACGTCGAAGAGAATGGTTTTGTCGAGGTTTCGATTAGGAAGACGGTGAAGGATTCGAAGGGGGTGTCTTTGGAGAAGAGGGTGGCGGAGAGGAAGGGTTCAGTGGCGGATAATTGGTCGGTGAAGCGTTCGAAAACCGCCATTTGGAGGATCATTTTGTGGATGACGGGGACGTCGGGGTTGCCGGCAAGGCGGATTCTGGTGAAGAGATGGTGGTTGGCGGTGGTGGTGGCCATTTATTTTTTTTTCTTTGTAATTTTTTTTTGTGTTTTATTTTTACTTTTTACGTTTCTATACAACGCATGCAAGAGAAAATCTAGAGAGCTATATATAATGTACTGTCACGTGCATGAACTTGGTTAAAACTTAAAAGTGGACTTCTGTTCTCACGTGTGCATGTAGTTGGCTGTTTTTTGTGTTGACTCGTGTTTGTTTAATTCCATTAGAACATCTCTAAGAGCGTTCGCTATGGGTGGGTTGGAGGCAGGTTTGAGATTTCTCTGGTAAATGGATATTAAACTACAGAGAGGTGTTATGGAAAGAGGCAACAAATCTATGTGGCGATGACATGGCAATAATATGGCACTATGAAGGAACATTAAAGCCCCCTCCATAATGAACAGCCTAATAAGGCGTTTTTAGGGAGTGCTTTTAGACTTTTGTTTACTTCACTCGTTTTAGCTTATTGTGGATGTAGTTTTTAGCAAACATTTTTTAGTGGAATTTTTCCACAAGTACAAAAGACGTACCTTTTTTTGCAGGTGGGGGGTTGGGGTTGGGTCATGAATTAAAAATAATAATATAAAAGGTATTGATAATGTGACAAAGTTTTGTTTTTTTTGTTTTTAGTGTGTTTTTAGGATTCCTTATTGGGCTTAGGGTTTGGGTGTTTTAAAAAAAATGATGTTTTTATGATATGACGGGTGATTAGGCATGTATTTTTGTGTTTTTTGAAGTCCTTATTGTGGATGCTCTTATTTACCACCAGAGTTGTAAATAAACCGAGCACCGGACCGTTTGACAGAAAGTTAATTTATGTTTGTTCGTTTAATAAATTAAAGAGCATGAGCAACAAAACTTTGTTTGTTTAATCGAACGTATATGAATAAAGGTTGCGTTCGTTCATTCGTGTTTGTTAACGTTTAGTAATGTGTTTATTTATGACCGTTTACATTTGTTTGTTTATATTTTTAAAGCATTTTAATTGTAATAACAACCCAACATTTAAATTTTATATTTTTATATTATTTATGTTCAATTCGTTTCGTTAGTGGTTTATTTTATGAAGTCACACTTTAACTAACAACAAATCTAATTTGTGCTTCGTTGACATTATCAGAATAAAACCGTCGATTGGGGATGGTTATGTTTTTTTTATTATTATCTTGAATTATTGTCTCAAGTCCTTTGATTTTATATTTAATGTTTTGGATTAAGAGTGCTGTTTTTTTCTTAAATAGTGCATGTTCGTTTGCGTTTGTGAACACGTTCAATTTCTTATATACCGAATATAAATACGATTTTTCGTTCATTTAGCATTTATGAACCATTCATGAACAACCCTATTTTATAATTTAGTAAAAATACTAGGGTAGTGTTTGGTATGCAGAAATGACAGTATGAATGGAATGATTCATTACGTGGGAATGGAAAAAGTGGTGTTTGGTTGCTCAATAGAATGGAATCATTCATTACACATGGAATCCTATTCCATCAAAATCATTCCTTCCAACCCCCTTCTTTTTTCATTTCATTCCTCTTTCACCATACTTTCTCAACAACATTACCACTTAACAACCACCACCACCACTACCATTGGCACCACCACCAACTCCGCCGCCACAACCACCGCCACCGCCACCACCATTTTCGTCGCCGAAGCTACCACCGTCACCATCGTAGGTTTTTTTTTTGTTAAAAAGTATTTTGAGATATGAGTGTTTTTATTATTTCTATTTCATTTCTATAATTTTTTTGGATACCAAACAATAAAAATTAATAATTGATTTCATTCATATAGGTTAACCAAACAAGACAAATGAATGGTAATGATCCATTTCATTCCCTTGTCCATTCCATTCCTTCTCCCATTCCATTCCCCCTTCATTCAATTACCTCCAACCAAACATACTCTATGATAGTGGCCCGTGTTACACACGGGTGGAAAAAATTTCAAACGTCATATATATATATATATATAGCTATCATAAGAATTCTTTACATTGTTTTCTGCAAAGGAAAAATATATAGGAAAAATATATGTAGCTATCATAAAAATTCTTTAATTAGTTGAAAATAATTAATTGTAGTCAAAATCGGTTTTTAAATCATTTAGAAGAAAATAGTTGGTTATGATTCTAGAAAACATTAATTAGTGAAGTTAAGATTCTAGAAAATATTAATTAAGGAATTATGTTGTAATTCTAGAGATGGAAACCTTTTAAGCTTATGTGGACGTCCTATTTGATGGTCAGTTGGATATCTTGTTTTGCTTTAATAGTATAGTAAGAAGATTAGCATTAGGATTAAAATTAATTGATTAATTATGTGAAAATTATAAGTATGAAAAGTGGATAACATGAAACATTAGGTGGACACCCTAGAAGAAAGACAAGTGAACTAATTGGTTTTGCTTTAATATATTAGTTAGATATATAAATGGCTATTTGGTATTTTATAAACAAGGTTTTCACTTTATCATGTTTATTGTTTATGCAATTTCACGGCTCTGATTAATTGGAAGTTATAAATAAAGAACAGAAGCACACAAAATATTCCTATTGGAATTAAACGTGAGACAAGATGCACGTTTAATATCAAGTTATCGTAAAAACCTTGCGCATAAAGTTTATAAAATATTTATAAGGAAGTTTATGAGAAAAAGACGTATTATATATGTATGAAATTAGAAAAAGATAACTCAGCGTCAATTTCATCTTATCGAACGCACTACTGGTCACTAGTGGATGGTGAAGTGTAAAGTTTGAATCGTGACTTATATATGACTATGATGTTCGAACTAAAAATCTTTAATTGGTGTAACATTCGTGGCGAAACTTGGGCTTCGTCACGGTGGTGACCGAAGTCACTAACCCAAAAATTTTCGGGTTGATGATTCGGTTCGGGTCGGTGGTTCGGTTCGGATCGGATCAAACAACATGACATCTATATATCTAATTTTTTTTTCATTCATTCAAAAACGATTGTTCTTATAATTACAAAAAACCAGACCTAAAATATTCATAATAATATGAGAGCAGAGATGAGGAATGAGTACCTTAGAAGAAGAAATACAGAGCAGCTTGACGACCTTTAAGATTTTTGAATTCCTCAATTATGGATTCCGAATCAAACGTTTACTTGTTTTTTCATGATTTACCTAATTAAGAAGATTCAATAGAGTGAGTTAAAGTAAAATTTCACCATACAATACCAATTACAAGCTTAGTTGATTAATTTCTTCAAATCCCCAATTCACAATTACAAACCTTAATTTTATAATCCTTGAACATAAAGATGAACAGTGTTTAACAACACAAAGATAGAACTATTACCTTGCTAAAAGGTCTGAGTAAAGAGCGCAGGTGGTCAAGCAGTGGACAGTCGGCGATGAGCAAATGAGAACAGAAGGGGCGCAGATTGGGGAAGAGCAAAAAATCGGTATGGTACCGATTTGGTACCGACGGTATAAAAAGTATTATTTAATTAAACAGGAGAGAGGAAAAACAGTAAATTTTAGTGTATTATATATATATATATGCGGCAGAGAATGAGTTGGGAATGCTCTAAGAGCATTCTCATCCGGTTCTCTATCCCTATCTCTATAATTACACTAAAAACACTACATTTTTTTCTTCTGTTTAATTAAATAATATTATTTTGTACTTTAATTATTACAGTTTTCTCTCACCACCTTATAATTTACAAAAAATCACTGCCCTTTCCCTAAATTTACAAACAATCACTACATTTTCTCTTTCCACCATATAATTTACACTCAGAATCACTTAAAACCTCATCCTATAATTTACAAAATCCACTCACAGGAACCTGATGAGAATGCTCTAATAAAACCAAACTTCAAATCATCCAAGGAACTGAACTTGGAGTTATGTTATACAAACTAGGATTAACAGTTTACATTAAGGCCTTAACTAAAGTGTCAAATTCTAGCAACACTCATCAATTTAGTACCCAATAATCGTTTTTTAAATCGTTTTTTCATTACGTTCGTTACGGTAGTAGAACTAAAACAAAATGTGGTAAGTTTATGCAAATTTGGTCGGTTTCGTCACGCTCGTTACGATACCAGAACTAAAACAAAACAAAAACAAAATTTATTTTCGGTCGATTTTTGTCACATACGTTACAAACCGGAACTAAAATAAATATAAAATACCACTGATAATGTGTCGCAAAGTGGCCTAGTAGGTACTTTGCGGCACCAAAGTTCTAAAATATTCTATATAATAATTTTTAGCTAGTTAGCTAATTGTTAAATTTAGTATTTTAATTAATTAAACTTAACATTTATAAGATAGTTGTTACTCTTCAGTGAATTCGTAAGCAGTGGTTTGATTAAAGGCCAAACATACTGAGGTTTGATATAAAATATCTTTGTATGTCAACATCAATAATTAATTGAGAAGGGAGTGAGTGAACTAAAGAAAGGGGTTATCCCACGTGTTCAGGTTAGTGTGCATTAAAAGTTTATACATGATGCATTAAAAAGACTATGAGTACAATAGTGTACAAATGTAAGTAAAGAGAAATCTCACATTAATATATATATATATATAGAGTAGGGTTAGATTAAAATAAAAACTCACTTAAGTTGTGAAAACTGTAGAAACTTATTCTCAACAACATGTTTTTAATTAAAGTTTGAATCATGTGGTCCACAATTAAAGTTAATAAAAAATATAAACATAAATATAACATAAAAAAATTAGTAAAAAAATGTTAAAAAATAACAAAACATTTTTTTTATGTTTCGATATTTTGTATTAAATGTTACATATATTACGTATGCAAAGAAAAAAAAAACGTTGTTACATAGGGTTTTCACGGGTTTTCACAAGTTTTCATTCTATACTTCTCCTATATATATATATATATATATAATTTATTAGTTAAACATTTAGTAATAGGGGCAAAATGACAATTCACAATATCCACTCGGGATGGATGATTTAGCACCAATTGTTAATAAATGGCCAAACCACAAAAACAATGAGGTGATCGCTAGTTTCTTCCGCTTCGTCACAAAGTCAGCAACCCTGCGAGCCCACATGAACGTTTCTTTTTGATAAACCACAAGTGTCTAAACCCTTTCCATTTTCGCCTTTCAAAAAAAAAAATGTTGATTTTATACAAGAGGGACTATTTGAATTCAAGGTAAACGAGACAAATAAATAAATAAAATAAAACTTGTTTTTATTAACAATGGAAGGCTTATATAATCTAATCTAATCTAATGTAACTAATATATTAAACAACTAGTTTTTAGAGCCCGTGTCACACACGGGATAATTCAAATTATAAAATTATTTTTTAATGAACTTAATAAAAAAACTGCGGGTGCAAAATCGTACCCGAGAATGCTTCTTTCTATTGAAAAATTCATTCTCGGTGTAATATATGTATAATTGAAAGAATTTTGGTTATGAACCAATTTCAAAATTAAAACTTCTCATACGATAGTAGCTCTAACCACTCAGCCTAAATACAAAAGAGGCGCTATCTTTATTGATATATTTATTAATTTACCACCCATCAAAGGAAAGTAGGATATTAAATTGTAGTAATGGATGTTATTCAAGAACTATGTTTCTCTGATCTACACCATAAAAATTTTTTTGATAAGTTTCAGAGGGCTTCTCGACTTTGTCATAATGACAACATAAAAAATAACATGCTAACCCATTCAATTCTGTAAATATTTTATTTCATTTGAGCATAGTTTTGGATGACATGCTTCTCATACAACGTTCTGATCACCATTGAAGGAAAAATTAATGTTGCCATAAATATTTCAAATTTGATAAAAGTTAGAAGCATTGATAGGCATGGGTGTGGCATGTTGAAAGTGTTCGCAATCTTTCCTTAAATTTTAATAGTTGAGGGAAAAACAATCAATTTGCCAAATCCAGAACATTTTGATTATTTCAAAAAATTTCCTTAAAAATAAACTTGAAACCTGAATCATGTTTAAAATTCTAACTTTCATACTTTTGACATTTTAAAGTCAACACTTTGAACCCATAACAAATTTGACGATAAATCTATTTTGCATTCTCAAACTTTTAAAAATACTCAAAATTTTTATTTTTGACCCGTAACAAATTTTGACCTAAATGTAGTTAACTTGTACCAAACAATCTATTTACCAACTTTTGACCCATAAAATCAAATTTAACTTTCATAAAAAACCCGAAACAATTTTTATTTGAGAAATATGATTTGTTGTTGATTTTTAAAATTCACTAAGTATTTTGAAATATATAGTAAAATAATATGTTAATATTTATATTTATAAAAATATATAGATATTATATAAATATAGTGTAAAAGGAAAGTGAATAATTATTGATTTATTACATATATTAGGGTATATCAGTTTTGGAGAGAAAAAATTATAAGAATTAACCAAAACATTACAAGTGTCCACATTTATTTTTATTTTATTACAATAGGTAGATACATGTTACACATGGCTTTCAAATATGCCATCCACATGGGATGCCAACTAATCAATTTCCATTTATACATATTCCACCTAATTAACTAATTTTTTAATTACCATTCATTCAATCATTAATAATTTTTTTATGTTAAATGATATAACAATTAATAAATTTATTACTATTTAATATTAATTAACTCAATTAAACCAATTATTACTTTCTTAAAATTATATTATTAACAATTTCTAATAATAAAATTATAATTGTTACTAAATTATTTGGCATTATGGATTTTTTTAAATAATTATAATTGTTTTATATGTTTGATTTCACTTTTAACTTGTATCAAATATGTAAATATTTCACTACTAGAAAACTAGGCATTTGAGACCATCTTTCCGGTCACAAAACGGTCGTAATTGCCCTGTTGCGACCGTTTTGCTACTAAAAATGCTGTGGGAAAAATGCAGGTCGGAATTACTCTGTTGCGACCATTTTCCGACTGCTATTACATTTTGCGATCAACAACTAAAGCGGTTGTAAAACATGCAACCACCGCTGTGGTCGGAATTCTTGCAACTACCGATGCGGTCGGAATTCTTGCAACCACCTGTCACACCCCGACCAAGACGGAAACGTCGGGGCGCAACCGATTGTTCATCGCACACGACACTATTAAGTGACAATGTTTAATCAACTCATTTAAATTCATAAAAACACAAAGAGTCACATAACTTGTTCATACAATAACCGAATTCAAATCATAGTAAATAATATATTGTTCGTTTTGCTAATATCCTAATAGTCTTGATAACGTTTTTTCTTCAAGTCCTCGAGTCAACCTAAAGTCAAACTTGTAACATTGCATAAATAGAATTTGTCAACACAAAGGTTGGTGAGCAATTTCATAGTTTTTGAACAATAGATATATAATATGAAATTCCACAACTTGTATACAAAACAATAAATACTAGCAACAATTTAGATAAATGAAATCGTTAATAAGAATACATTAACGACACCTTTCTATAAGGGGATGCCAAATATATTCGGATTTTGTATGAAATCGTTAATAAGAATACATTAACGACACCTTTCTATAAGGGGATGCCAGATATACTCGGATTTTGTGAATCAACCATCCAAAAGTGGTAAACACAACTTAAGCATATAAGCATATAACACCAAATCGAGCATTTATTTAAGTAAAGTATACAATAAAGTTTGTGGTTTAAGACTCAAGTATAAATCATTTGGATTTGAATAAGTTTGCAATGTCACCCCCAAAATATAAAAGAGTGAGAACGGGGGATGAAAGTACTCACGTTAAAGTTTTGATGATTTGGAGATTAACCGGAACGATGAGTTTAACGAACGAAGCCTAAAGGAGAAGAAGTCTTGTATTAGAAAAGTTGTCTTGGAAGTCTTTAAATGAAAATAAATGATAAGAAATGTAAACAATTTAAAGTTTAAGGTTTAAAATGAAAATATTTAAGAAATTATAATAATAGTCATTTAAAAATGTAAGTTTGCTCGAAACCGGGTTAAAGTATCTAGCCCTTAATTTTACTCAACCTATGTTAAGTAATAAGGTGGGTAAAAATGCAAGAAAGCAAGTCCCTTTATAATATAGATACTAAAACGGGTTTTAACGAGTGTTCGGACGGTTGGTTCGGGTCTTGGTGACTTGACCAAACCCAGGGTCAACTTTCCCAAAATAATAAATGTATGAGATAACTCAATAAATCTTAAAGAGACTTAACCAAGTATGTAGTTCTATTGTTTTAGAACTAACAACGTTCGTTAAGCGAGTGTTCGGTTTAATCGGTCCAAACTTTGTTCTAAGATCAAGTTGGATTCAACATTCCGAGTACTTTGTGAAAATAATTAAAATCAGTATATAAAGTATTTTTAAAGAAATATATAAGCTTTAATGGTTAAAAACACACTTGTGTGTCTTAAGCAAGTAAACTTGGTTTAGTTCGGTTTGGTTCGGTTTTTATCTTGGAATAAGGCCAAGAATGGTTACCACATGTCCAAACATCATAGAACTTGTAAAATAATGTATAAATAATAATACCAAAGTTTTACATACAAAAGTCAACAACAAAGTCTTTAAACGGAAGTTCGGTTTCCGGTTCGGATCTTGTTTCGGGATAAGACCGAGGTTAGATTCTACAAACACATAACCATGGAACTAATTAAAATGATTTAAGAAACTCAAATCTTACATAAAACATGTTTATACAACTATTTAAACAAACTAGTAAACAAGAGTTCGGCTTCCGGTTTGGAGCTATTTACGGAATAACTGAGGCTAGTCTCTACAAACCCATAACCATGGAACTCAAAATGTAAAATAGAACTAGGATGAGCAGAAGTTAAACAAGTATAACAAGTTAGATGGTTAGATGCGAAAAATATATAATCAAGGACTGCTACGTGTCCTCCATGTAGCTTTGTCTTATGGGGACACTTAACCGACCGAGACCAGGGAAATGCCTGCTGAAGGTACAAAGGTTGCTATTATATATATGTTGTATAACAATCTTCAAGTATTAATAAGTGTTAACAAGTTGATTATAATTAAGACTATGGTCAGTTTGATTTTGGAAAGTCAAACTGCAAAAAAAAATATGAAGAACACCTTTGAATGCTTGAGGATTAGGAGAGAAAGAGATGAATGAGCATGGATTAATGAAGGGGATAGAGGTGTATATATAGGGTGGGTTGAAAGGGTCAAGCATGGGGTTAAATATCAAGGTTTGCATGCAAAAGGGGGGTCAAGACAAGTCACAAAACAACAAAAAAAAAGGAGATGAAGCTGCTGGTCTGCTGCTGGTTCGCTGCGAGTCGGTTCGTGTCCGGAAGTTCGTTTTTGATGTATTTTGAGCGTTTTAAGTCCGTTTTCGAATCCGTAAAAGGGGTTTTTCAAATTAGACAAGCGGGAATGTTTTAGTAACATAAAATCCAATATTTTATATATTTGAAATGTTCGGGATATAAATCGGGTCGGTTTACAACATAAAAACAAATACAAAATAAATACAATTTGACCCGAAATCGAGGGATGTCACACCACCGCTGCGGTCGGAATTCTTGCAACCACCGATGCGGTCGGAATTCTTGCAATCACCGATGCGGTCGCAATTGCTATAGCTGCCAATTTAATTTGTGATATTTGGACCACATTTTATAAAAAAAAGTATATAAATAAAAATATCCACAAATAACCCAAATTAAAGTGTCTAATATAAAATCCAAACGCACATCCAAATGTTCAAAATAAGGCGTGTTAACGTGGCTTCAAAATATTGACATTGCTTATCGAACCACAGATTTTAACAAAGTTTCAATGTTAGTCATCCTATTAAGAATTGCATCTTTCTCCGCCTTATCCTTTTCCTTTTCAACCATCAACTCCTTAATAATTCCATTTAATCTTTCTTTATCTTCTTCTTTTCCCTTCACAAGCTCCTTGATAACCAAGTGCAACTTTTCAATCTACAAAACAATTGATAACGGGTCAGAAAAAAAAAAAAAAGAAATGGACCGATGGTATATAATAATACTATTAACGGGCTGTGACAAACATGTTTAACGAGTTATAAACAATGGGTCTTTTGACTAAGCCTATGCAAGTAAGTTTTGATCCATGCCAAAACAAATTTTAACTTTTCGAACTAGCTTGGACATGGCAAAAAAATCGACCCATGTCAAAATAAAATCTAACCAACCCATTTGCAGCTTGTCCAAAACGACTTGTAATCTCAAACAACCAGTTACTAACAAACCTGAACTATAATTGAAGTCGTTGTATTAGGATGAACATTCAAAAGACAGATGCTTTGCAAGGTCTTCTTTAGCGCCATTTCATATTCCCTCTCTTGCTTCCCTAACCATCAAAACCGATCTCAATCAAGTATTTTGTTATAAAAAGAACCTCGTGAATTAAATGGTAACAAGATGCATCAACAAATGTAAAAAACTCACCACTTTGTCCTGTTTTTGGCTTCCAAATGACTTCAATACAAGCCTTTTTAGGATTTTCATTTTTCTTAATCCCAGCTTTCGGTCCATAAACAGCAGCAATCACCTTTGTATCACCTAATTTCATAAAAACACGACATATGATTCTGAATCCAAATTGAAGATTTACAATCTATTTGTAGATATTTTTTAATTTTTGAAACTGAAACTAGGTGTGCAAACGAGCCAAGCTGCTCACAAGTTACTCGAGCTCGGATTGATAAAAAGCTCGAAAGAAGCTGAGGTTTTTCGAGCTCAAGCCAAGCCTCAAATAAAGCTCTTTTATTTATCCAGCTCGAGCTTGAGCCTTGTATGGGAAGCTCATTTAGGCTTGTCGAGCCTTAACAAGCCTGGTGTATTACTAAGTTTAACCTCTTTTGGACTTCTTTGTTTTAGTTTCACACTGCAATGCCGAGCTCGAGCCAAGCTTTGGCCCATTTAAGGTACTGCACACTAGAGAAGCACAAACCGGTTCAGTTGAAACCTGGTTGGGTTGGTTAAGAAACCGAGTTGAGTACAAATCGGTTTCTAGACTGGAATATGATAGGTTTCGAGACCGATTTTGATCAGTTTTTGGCCAGTTTGGTTCGGTTTGACCGGTTTCAACGGTGAGAATTATAAACCGATCCTAAACCTATGGTTTTTATCACCGGTTCGGTTCTCAGGTCGGGCCGGTTAATCGGTTTCTATGTGCGCCTCTACTGCACACGAGCTTGAGCCAAGCTTAGGCTCATTAAAGGTTTTCACAACATATATAAAAACAACTATAAATGCATATAATTATTTAATAAATACTAAAATCACTTTATGAAACCAAATGATTACAGATTTGGCCTAAAGTGTATATGCCATAACCTAATTGTACCTAAAATCAAAATTCATTCATGTCAATTCTGAATCTAGGTTCCACCATCACTCAACTTCACTTTATCAATCTCCATGTGTATGAACCTTTTTCAAAACCTAGATTCAACGAACTATCATCACAAACCTAGACTAGAAAGCAATCAATCGGTAGTCAACATACACTCCAATGCATGAAATCAAGTCAAAACATTCAAGTCAGATCATTAATTTAGGTCAATAATCGACACTAACAATCGTTAATACTAACAATATAACCTAATCATTAATACTAAAAATCATTAATACTAACAATCGTGAGAGTTTGTGATTCAGAGTCAAAATCACCCTAAACAAACGACCTCAATTCATATCCAGTTCAGGTCCAATTGACTCACAACTGACTCAATTCAAATCCAGTTCACATTACAAATCAATCAATTACAACATAATCGTTCAAATTTGTAATTGATTTGTAGAAACGTATCTTCATGAAATCAATACAAATAACCTAATCGTTTAAAATCCGTGAGAGTGAGTGATGAGAAAACGAACCAGACGAATTAACCGATGAATCTAGCAAAACCTAATTAACCGATGAATCTAGCAAAACCTAATTAACCAAGGAGTGATGAGAAAATGAACAGTGGAGTACTATTGAGTGATCATCGGAGCAGTGGAGATGAAGTGGTGGAGATGATCGTCGGAGCGATGAAGCGATGGCAGTCGGAGGAGATGATTGTCGAAGCAATGAAGAGATGGCAGTTGGAGGAATGAATTTTTGTACAGTAAAGGTTTAAGAGATTAGGTTAGAATGATATAAGCGATGGCAGTTGGAATATAATAATATTTTTTTGAATAAATTAATTTTGATTTGATTATTTTATATAATTTTACTTTCTCATAACGAGTGATTTTTGTTGTAAAGTTTCGCGGGTTTGTAAGGATCTTAAATTTTCACACCAGTTAAATATGAACCTGGCGAATTCCTGCTCGGAACTGAACCTGACCCACGTGCACGGACCAGGCTTCGGTTCCGCAGGAAATCGTACCCAAGAACTGACTTGAATAGCTTAAATTTTTTCATTAACTCTTAAAATATGACAAGGTTAAATTTTTTGAATAGCTTGGACATAAATTAGATGATATTGAATCCTTTTTGTTTTAATGCACGCCACTAGATATATGATATGTTTACCCGAATATTAACAAAATCCTGCTTGTTAATATTCATTATGGTTTTCAATCAATGTAAAACACTATTTTATCAATCAATGTAAAACACTATTTTATTTTTTGTCTTGCTTCAATGAAATTGTTTAACACGCTTTAACGAAAAAGACTTTTATTAAATTGTTTGACATGCCAACCTGTGAAATCAAACCGTAACGAAACTGTTAGTGACGGTTTGGCTTGGTTTGGTGTGGTTCGGTTTTAATTTTCAACCGCTTAAATTGTTAGCAATTTTTATAAATTTAATGCTTCAACGTTCACACACAAAGCAATGGTATGAACATAAGAAGTTATGGAAAATTAAAATCCATGACATCATGATCCACATTATGATTATAATGGATTAAATAGGAGACATGCCTATTTGTGATAGAATTCATTTTGAAACATCACAGGTGACAATTTCAATATGCTTTATATCTTAAACGGGCAAAAACAAATTTAGGTTAAAAGGTAGTGAGTCAAAAGAATTTAATTTGTTAACATGTAGTGTTTTGTGATTAAATATGTGCAGCTGCAGCCATTGCCACTGCACAAAACCTGCAAATCTTTGCAGGGGCATTTTGGTCAAATATGTGCAGAAGAATTTTTGCAGTAAAATGTTTAAAAATAACAAGTAGAAAATTGGTAGACGGGGGATTTTTTTTTTTTTGGGGGGGGGGGGGGGGTGATGGTTGTTCAAGGTTTGGGTCGGAACAGATAAATTTCAGTAAGCAAATCTCGAGTAGCTCTGTATGTTCATAAATTTCAGCCTTCTCCACAATAACCTGCAGAAAACAAATCATAAACAACAAACACAAAGCTAAAAGTGATGTGATTTATCCCATAACCGAAAACATTCAATACCGATCGTATATATAATAATCGGTAAGTGGAAGAACGTATACGATTGATTAATGATATTAATAATAATAATAAGATTAAAAGTAATTAGAGAGGTGAGAAAGAGAACCAAGGGGGTGTACATGCAGCTGATGCAGTTTCTGCAGAATGTACAGTTGATGCTGCAGGGATATATCGGTTAATATATGGCTGACGGCACGAGCTGATGTTGCAGGGGCGCTATCGTGATTGTACTGCTGATATGAACAAATAGCTATAACGGGTCACAAATCAGAATAGTAATTACAATTGCAGCAGGGGCAATTAAATAATTAGCTGCTGCAATATAAATTTATCATGTGCTCGAGTTATGAGCTGTTGATGCCTATTTCTCACAAGCAGTGCATTTGAGATTATATAGCAGGGTCAAATGTTACAAGGGACTGTCTGGCAATTGTGATGATTCTGCAAGGGTATTATGGTCCCAAACACCAAGTTGCTGTTAATGTTAGTTATTAATTTGTTTGCTGCAACAATAAAAGTTTAAAAAACTTCGACCGTTTAATAACCGGTTGCAAAAACTCCGACCGCCTGCCGGTTGCAAAAAAACTCCGACCTGCTAGCCAGCGGTTGCAAAAACTCCGACCAGGTTGCAAAAAAACTCCGACCTGCGCTTCATTGGAAATTAACAGTTCTGACAGAAAATTAACGGTTGCAAAAACTCCGACCGGTTAGCCAACGGTTGCAAAAACTCCGACCGCCTAGCCAATGGTTGCAAAAAAACTCCGACCGTCTAGCCAACGGTTGCAAAAACTCCAACCGCTTAGCCACCGAAAATTAATGGTTGCAAAAACTCCGACCGCTTAGGTAACGGTTGCAAAAACTCCGACTGACTAGCCAACGGTTGCAAAAAAACTCCGACCGTCTAGCCAACAGTTGCAAAAACTCTGACCGCTTAGCCATCGAAAATTAGTGGTTGCAAAAACTCCGACCGCTTAGCCACCGTGTCAAGTAATTCGCATTTTCGGTAGCAAATTTGCTAAATCGGTCGCTAAATTTGCTACCGTTTTTTTTCGATAGCAAATTTTGGTAGCAATTGCTCAATTTTCTAGTAGTGTTTTTTTATTAACATTATATCATTTTTCAGCCTATGTAATACACGGGTTATTAACCTAGTACAAATATAAAGAGAAAATGTATGCCTATTCACCCGTTTGCACAACATTTTCTTCAGGAAGAGACATAGCTAACAAGTTTTGTATAAATTTAAGAACGTATAGATTATTGTGTTGATATATGCCGAAAATTTCAAAAACATATTCTTAAAACTTCATGCAAAAAGCATAAGTATAAACACCATATGAATCATTTGCAAGTTAATGCAATTCGTCTAATCAATTGAAATAATGATTAAAGGTCTCGGTACAAAAGTCAACTTGAAGGGCAGCATATGAAACGTATGAATTCGAATATGTTTCGTATAAATTTTCGTATGATTCATATTCGATTACATGAAAATGACTTATTTGGATATAACTTGCAAACAATTTAGCATTATTAAAGTTATACAATTTGTATGCTTGGCATACGAATCGTATGATTTGGGGGGAGTTAGCAACATCTAAAAGAAATGTACGTGGTGGTAAAAAATTCAAAGGAAATATGCAAAGGTTGATGGGCGTAAAATTGCTAATTCAGTGACGTTCGAAAAGAAGAAAAAGACTACCGAAGTTAGTGAGGTAGGTGCTGCCGTCATAAAAAAGAAAGAAAGGCGGTGACCGTAACTCATATATATGTGCACAAATGTCTCCAAAAAAAGACATGATTGAGAAGGAAAACACAACAATACTAAGGCTCTAATATCACGTTGAATAATGAAAATCTCATGACATATTATGTAGTTACTTAACTATATACAGAACTAAAATGAAGTTATTTTTAAAAGACGAAGAAAATTTGTCTTTATCATGCAGGGTGTAGGATTCCTAAAAGCGGTGTATGAAATACGAATAAGCAAATGGGCACCGGTACGGCGGTACCAAACCAATATTGAATTCAATACCGTCAGTAACAATTCGGTACCGACATTTTAATGTTTCGGGATTGGTACAGTACCAGTACGGTTCGATCAGTACCGAGCTATCCTTAGTATGAAACCACAACCCCTATGGAGGAAAAAGACCAAAAAAGAAAAAAAATGCACTCACAAGTCACAAGAGTAGGGCCATCTCCGAGAAACTCTTAAAAGTTTGAGCCCGGGACGAGTAAAAAAACAACGGACCTCTAAAATCAACTTCTCAATCATGTAATAGATAATTTGACAATTTTACCAATAAGATTGCTTTTCAAAAACCCAAAACAAACAAATAATAATAAACATGTTACTAAAATGACACATAAGAAACAAATGAACGTTTTTTTTCTATTAAAAAAACAGAATACTAAATGTGAGAATTAAACCCATAACCTTTGTCTCCGTAGTCAAGGAAACTTTCCATTTAACCAAAGAGTTATTTTGTAGAGTTTTGTGTTAAAACAAAACTATATATAAAATATAAGTTTTATTTTTTTAATAATTATGGGCCTCTCGGAAGAGTGGGCCTGGATCCATTGCCCTCCTCATCCTCCCCTTGGGCCGGGCCTGCACAAGAGGGTGCATGAATCTAATGCTCGGATCAGAAATACAATTAGGGTGCAAACAAGTTGAGCCAAGCCCGAGCTTGACTAGGCTAGAGCTCGGCTCGTTTAACTTGTACAGAGCTCGAGCCCGGCTCGTTTCGAGCTCTATTTTCAAAGCTCAAACTCGGCTTGTGAGTAGATTTTCATGCTCTAGTTCGGCTCGGGCTCGGCTCGTTTACTATATATCAATTATTTTTTTATATAATTATAATTATTTATATACATATTTTTTTTTCTATTATAATTTTATGTATAAAATAATATATATTAGTTATTTTTATTTATTTTTCATAACATTATATATATTAATTAATAATTATTAAATATGTATTTTAAAAAATTATATAAATGACAGGCTGGTGAGCCGACTTGAGCTCGATAAGTGAAGTTTAGGATCGGGCTCGTTTATTAAATGAGTTTACTTTTAGACTCGAGATCGGGATCGAGCTCGGTTAAGCTCGTTTCGATCGAGCTTTTTAGCGAGCCGATCTCGAATAGCTTGCGAGCAGCTCGGCTCGTTTGCACCCCTATATACATTATAGAAACGTGTACATAGTAATGAGCAATAAGAAACGAAGACGTGGCCACCTAGGTCACCATTGCTGTGGTCCAAAAATAAACACACGTTTTTGCTAGTGAACATGAAATGGTGAGTAGGACCTAATGCTTTAATGGGTGAAATGAAATAATGTCTCATCGTACATATAATACAACTTCTCGTCTTAATGGCAAATTAATAAGTCACTGTACCTAACGTGTTCGATAACATGTGGCTACTGCAAAAGTAGATTAGTCGTCACTACATATTCATCAAAACATTGGTGGGGGTCGTGTTGGGAATATATATCTTCCTATATTTATAGGCAAAACTATGTAATAATTCATAATGTTACGTTATTCTATAGGTAAAGATTAGCAGTTAATAGTTCTATTGGCGTCCTTGCTAGGGGCTACAACCCTTAGACCCCGATCAAGAGGGCGTTGCCCCCTTAGATCTCCCTTTCGGTTTAGAGGTTTTGTCCCTTATGAGGTTCCATGATATTAAAGTTAGGATGGTCATGATTGGGTGTGCACTTTGCACGTCTCAACTCAAGCCAATGTATATTCTGACTTCTTAATTGGTCTTAAGTATATTCAATTACCTAAAATCAACAACATTTAAGCCTTATATATATAAGGGTAAATCAAAGCTCCAATAATTTGTAATTTGTGAACCGAAAGATTTCTTAACCTGGAGCAAAGAATGCATATGCACTTGTTCCTTCTACACCATGCTTTCCGTCTATGTAAATTTCAAGGCTCTGCCGTGTCGTACTCAGAGATGAATCGAGTTCTGTCTACATATTTTTCTTGTATTTTTATTTTTTTAGTTGTATAGTATCAATACAATTTCTTATGTAAATTTGGAATGTCTTAAGTTTGACACCAACAAATGATTTTGCAAACAATACTAGCAAAATCGGAGTACGATTATGAGTTCAAACCAATATTTTCATAACCGGTCGGATAGTGAATCGGACGGGTAACTGGTTCATCGGTTCAACCGATTGAAGCGGTCCGACCGACCGAACAACTTTCGTCTAAAAATGGTGGTTAGGGTTAAAAATAAAATTTTTCAAAATTTTTTTTTATAGTAAAAACGGTTTAACCGGTCCGGTTTTCCGGTCGGACCGGTCTGACCTGTTCGGACCAGCTGGTTCTCTAGAAACCGGGCGAACTGCATATTAGAACCTGACCGGTTTTTTTAAAAGATGGTCTTATATTCTAATTTAGTTTAATAACCAGGACCACCCTAGTCACTGTTATTGTAGAAAGATGTAGGACAGTAGGAGTACTCAATAATTCGAGAGAAACATTGCAAGCAAATGGTTCTCTTTATATAATAATAAATTAATAATAGCTTAAATCTCATGTATTACACATTTACACATACTGAGTAGATGTAATGCTATATAGTTATAGTAATAAAAAGGTTATATATATCCTTAAAAAAACCTGTGTATTGCATGGTTTGAATAAATCACTACATTACACAAAATCTACATATTCTAATAAAGTAAAATAAATATAGACACTTGTAATGTTTTGTTAATTTTTACAATTTCTTCCCTTTAAAACTAATTTACCCTAATATATGTAATAAATCAATAATTATTTACTTTCCTTTTACTCTATATTTATATAATATCTATATATTTTATAAATATAAATATTAACATATTAGTTTACTACATATTTCAAAATACTTGGTGAATTTTAAAAATCAATAATAAATCATGTTTCTTAAATGAAAATTGTTTCGGGTTTTTTATGGAACTTAAATTTGATATTATGGGTCAAAAGTTGGTAAATAGATTATTTGGTACAGGTTAACTACATTTAGGTCAAAATTTGTTACGGGTCAAAAATGAAAATTTTGAGTATTTTTAAAAGTTTGAAAATGCAAAATAGATTTATCGTCAAATTTTTTATGAGTTCAAAGTGTTGACTTTGAAATGTCAAAAATATGAAAGTCAGAATTTTAAACATGATTATGGTTTCAAATTTATTTTTAAGGGCATTTTTTTAAAATAATCAAAAGGTTCGGGATTTGACAAACTGACTATTTTTCCCTCAACTATTAAAATGTAAGAAAAGACTGTGAACACTTTCGACTTACCACCCTCGTGCCTATTAATGCTTCTAACTTTTATCAATTTTGAAATATTTATGTTAACATTAATTTTTCCTTAAACGGTGATCAGAATGTTATATGGGAAGCATGTCATGGAAAACTATGCTCAAATGAAACAAAATATTCACAAAATTGGATTGGTTAACATGTTATTTTTTATGTTGTCATTATGACAAAGTCGAGAAGCCTTTTGAAACTTATCAGAATCCTTTTCATGGTGTAGCTCAGAAAAGCATAGTTCTTGAAAAACATTCATTGTTACAATTTAATGTTCTACTTTCCTTTAATAAGTGGGAAATTGATAAATATATCAATAAAGGTAACAATCCTTTTGTATTTAGAATGAGTGGTTAGAATTACTATCGTATGAGAAACTTTATTTCCGAAATTGGTTCATAAAGTATTTCAATTATACATATATGGCACCGAGAATGAATTTTTCAATATAAAGAAATATTCTTGGGTACGTTTTTACACGAGCATTTTTTTATTAAGTTCATTTACAATAATAATTTTGTGATATAAATAAAATCAATTTATGTACACATTGAATAGATACAAGTATAGATGTAATACATTTTTTTTCATATACGATATGTAATTATTTGTTTTACTTATAATTTTATAATTTGAATTATCCCGTGTGTGGCACGAACTCTAAAACTATTTATATAAATATAATGTAACATGTTTACACAAATGATCAAAGTATATTTTTTTTATATAAAAATGAACTTTGACGTGACAATTATACATTCTATTAAGTCAATTTTAAAATTTTCAAATCCCCTACAAATGTAAAATAAAGTCACAAAACAATTGCCTCCTAAAGCTTGAAAACAAGGTATTTCTACTTGCTAATTATGGATATTATTAGCATCACATGTATTAGAAATATTGTATAGGATCGAGTAAATATGATGATCATATTTACTCGATCCTATACAATATTTCTAATACATGTGATGCTAATATAGTAAATATTGTATAGGATTGTTTCTATACAATGTTTACTAATATATGTGATGCTAGTATTTCATGTTTCTAAATCTAAAAAACGTAAATTCACTTCTTCAACCTTGAATCAAATGGTTAAGCAGTGAAGCACCTTGTGTTCTTGGTGAATGCTTAACCTTTGTGGCCATGATGACTTGGTGGTTCCGCAGTTGAGTGTTGATAAACCAAGATTTTGAAACAACTAAAACATCAGAAGAAATTCAAATTAATAACTAGCAAAACCAAAACAATAAAACAATATGGAAGTGAACAACGTTTGTGTCCATTAGTTTAGGCCTAGTTGATGCATGTGACATCCAGATTCTCGTATCAGCCAATATACTCCGCTTTACTTACAATAATTTCACAATTTGTTTTTGTTTGTCCAAGTGAATAGAGGAGATCACAAAACCTAGGATTACTCCCAACGAGCTTACTTAGCCATACATGTAGTTCTTCTCATCCTGCATAGTCATCACACAAAATTAATGCGTTTGGTTATATTTGAGGCGAAGAATACCTTATCGCAAGTGTTTATGCTATGTACATGTACAGAACAAAACTGAAGGATTTGTGATTTGTCTAAAGTGTCACAATGTAGATTCACCTTCTTGACTGGGGGTGAGCAAGAAACGGTTCGAAACCATCAGATTCGAGGAACGGGAACTGAACCGGTGCTTCAGAACCGCTAACGTGTGTTACCTTACCATTCTCGGTTCTTACTATTTGCATTAAACTGTTTGCGGGTAGGTTCCGGGTAAAACCGGCGGTTCTAGATGTGGAACCGAATAACCAGAATAGTAAAAACTTTTTAAACAAAATTACCAATCCCGATTTTTTATAGGGTAACTTATTAGTCGTCATCCATTCAATCATTCTTTAATTCAACATCTTCCTTCTTTGCTTTCAATACCTAGCAGCCAAAATCGATTTTGATTCAAGCTTTCAAGCTAATATATAATATATAATGATATGATATTTCTTTAATTAATCGTCACTAATGATTTATTTAACTTCAACAAATAGTTTTTAATAAAAAAATATAATGGACGTTCATGTTACAATCTAAATTAATTTTATTATGAAAGAAAACACAGAATTATATAAAATTGTCTTGCAATTTTCAAAGTTTGCACAACCGATTTGTTAAATATATGACCGAACCAGTTCTGACATAAAACTGATTAGCGAGAATCGACTTTACTGGGTTTGAAACCGAACCGGTTAACTATAATAGGTTCCGGTCCCGATTCTATTTTTTAATCATTTTCGGTTTCGGTTGGGTTCTTGCGGTTCTGAAATGCTGCACAACCCTTGATGCTAATCTAAGGTTTTAAGTTGTAGTTAGAATCATTATTTTTATGAGCCATTTAATTTACTCTTAATTTGTTCTAGCTCAATCATATAGGGTTTTGATATGGGGGTCTAGAGACATCATCCCATTTTTGCTAAAAAAAACATCAATAAGTCCCGTATAGTTTTATACGGGGCGGGGCATATAGGATCCGTATAACCCCCGTATAACCCTATAAAGAACGTATTGTGATGTTTTGTTGTCCATAGTAATACTGATATACATATTGTTTAGTATGTATAAGTTTCAATTTCACTACAAACAAAAAGAGCACAAACCCTTGAAACGGACAACCTGAAAAGAAAGATTCTCTCTTATTTTTTTATTTTATTATTTTTAGTCAAAATTAATACAAAAGTTTCGAATATTCAGTTTTTTTCAAGATGCACAGGTAATTTTCAACTTGAAATACAAACTAAAAGTTTAAATGGTCAAAACATGCACACAGCCACTCATGGTGCATGCACGCATCAGGTTCGAATTAAGAGGTGAGTTTGCATAGAATCCGAACCTGGCCACGACAAGGTTCGTCATCGATCCATTCAACGGTAGAATTGGCGAACAGTCTATTGATTTCTGATGCAGCATCATCAAGATTCTCATTCACCAAAGTAATAACAGCCATGTGAATCTTGATGATACCGCACCAGTAAACAATGACATGTTTCCCTGAAAGCAAACCGATTCAAGTTGGATGAACTAATCTTTGTTCTTTTTTGATGTGAACCTAGCTGAACTAGGTCAAGAAAACCCTATAGTTTTGTAGCCAAGAAAGAAAGAAAAGTACTCACAAATACTTTACGAACAAATATTTGATTTTCGATTAGTGTTTCATCCCTAAGAACGACCACTACTGAACAAATGAGTATCACTGACTTGGTAATATCTAGTTTGTAATATGTATGGATATCCGTGGTAAGCAACTTCACCAACATAATATCGACCGATAAGCCCGCTTGTGATACTAGTTTGTTTTGTAGAAAGAGGAGGGGGATGATGATGATGAAACCAACAAAAGAAAATGGTGATGAAGGGTTTAATTGGGTTGGAGACTTGGAGTAAGTATATAGTATATAAGGGCGAGAATGGGTCACATGTGAATTAATGGAATCCAAATTGGTTCGAATAACCTCTTAATCATTTAGACTTAATGCTTCATTTTAACAATTAAGATATTATAAGTTATTAAGAGATAGCTTCTTAATAACTATTAAGAGACTACCAAACAACCTTTAAATTGGATCTACAAGATTATCCCGCTAAAAAAATATTGATTATAGAACGATGTTATGGACCTCCATCACCTCATTTCATTAATTAATATTCTTTAGTGAATAATAAACCATCGATTTTAGAATGTGAAAAATGATAGGTTATCCGAAATATATATCTTTAAAATAAAAACATGTTGATCACACCACCACCGACAGTCCAACATGATCATAAATGATTTTTTGTTTTCTGTCACCTTTTTTTATATATCTTTTCCATCGTGATTTGTAGGTAAAAGTCCACAATTCCGGTTTGTTGGCTAATATGTTGTTGATCATTAGAGGCAGAATTCAATATAAACCAAAGAAGGTACAGAAATGGATATTAAAATAACCGTAAATATGTTGTTGATTACTGATGGATACCATAACTCGTGAAAGAAAGCTTATTACTGATAGACACTGAAGGTGGGTAATTCCAGATCTGGTCGTCATATGTGAGAATTATTTGTAGACGGAAATCCAAAGGTCATCCGTCGCTAGTTAGAAGATGAATTTCGGATAAGATTCCCTCATACGCTTTTTCGTTGTTTACAGTGAAGGCCTGTTGCGACATAAATGCCAACTCGACATCAACCATTTCAAACACATAAATGGTAACAAAGAAAAAAGAGTCATTTTTTCAATCAATACCTATAATTTCCTTAGTCCGTTGACCAAGCTTCCCTACTGTCTTACCTCTTAGTTTATAAGGTGATAACTAATCATCTGTGTAATACGTTTAGGTTATGGGGTGTGGGTCATTCCCCCACCCTTCAAGGATCCTGCATAAATAATCCTTCCTTAAAAATGAATGAGGAACACCGTGCTGCCCCTTAAATGATCATGCATGACGGGGTTCAAATGATCATGATCATGCGGGTCATTCACACCTACACCTAATAATTTTTTTTTATTTCATTGTTATTAAATAAAATAGAATGATGGTGAATGAGGAGTGAAGACAACATGGGTTGAGTGATGATGATGAATGATGGAGAAAAAACTAAGTTATTAACACTAAATGACGCAAACATTACAAATAATAGAAAATGAAGAGAATGCACCTTAACATATATTCTTACTTATGAAGCCTTGTATACAAATAAACATACAATTTTGAACAATAAACAAATAAATATTTTTTTTGTTAGGGCTTCTTTTTTGGGGGCCAGGTTCGTATCTCGATTCATGCGCGTGCTCTAAAATACAGACAGTATCATTGATAAGACTAGGTGTAGCTGGACGCTTCTAACACCCAAAAGCCCCACAGCACCGGGGAGCACTGCCCCTTCGGAGTGCTTGGAGGGGGAGGGTGTATTCCATATAGTGTCATAATGGGGGTGGGAATGATTGGTGGGAAACTACTTTTTTGTAGATTACAGAAATGTCCATTCAAAACCTTTTGTACCAAATCCATCTTCACCGATGAATTTTGAACCAAATCCGTCTTCAAACAACTTTTAAACCAAACCCATCTACTCAAATAACTTTTTGACCTGATCCGCCAACTCCAATAATTTTTTAAACAAATTCATCGTTTTTAAAAACGTGTTTTTTGAAATTTGACAAATTTGAAAATTTGTTTTACTTTTAATATTTTATAACTATAATTAATTTTACTCATATTTAGCTTTTCTTTTAGAACTTTTAAAATATAAAGTTTTATAAATTTCGAATATACCATTTAGACGAGTTTATTTTTATCTACGTGCCAATATAAATTTTACTCAAAACTGATTCGAGTCAAATTTATGTCGAAGCATTCAATAAAAACTTGACCCGACTCGGTTTTGAATAAAATTTATGTTGACACGTAAATAAAAATAAGCACATCTCAAATCTCAATCTCAAATCTCAACGGTATATTCAAAATTTTATAAAACTTTATGTTTTAAAAGTCGTGAAAGAAAAACTAAATATGAGAAAAATTAATTATGATAATAAAATATTAAAACACAAATAAGTTAGTTTGGAGAAGTTTCATCTACAACGCCAAACTTTGGTTCAAAATGGTCTGGGTGCCCATTAGTTGGTATATTCTCATTGGTTGTTGAAATCCGTCAGCTCGTTTACAAATACGTTGCCTTAGACGGATTTCGCATGAACCTTTTGGGACTATTCAATAAATGAGGATTATAAATGGATTATTTTGAAAATCTCTCTTATTAAATGGACTATTTTGGGAACTTTCCTATGATGGATGGTTGCTTTATTTGTTTTCTTTTTTAATTTTAAAATAATAATAAAAAATAATAATGAGGTAATGATCGAAAAATGAAAATGACTATCTATTACACTCTTTTTTGTCAAAAAAAACCCCTATGATGACGTGACATCACATGACACAAACACTTATTCTATCGGGGTTCCATTAACGACACACAATCTAAGAGGAATTCAAACTTGAGTAATAAAGTATGACAAATGTTATGACCTTTTGTAAGAGACACCGCCCCCGCTAGAGAGACGCCTTAACCTTTACGTATTTTACAAGATATTATTATTATTATTATTATTATTATTATTATTTAGAACAAAAAATAAAATAGTTTGTGGTGAAAGTATCAATCACAACACAACCAACTGAAGGAAACCGACGAAGCTTCAGATCAAACAACCACTTAATTTCATACTTGAAATCACACACAATACATATCAAACTTGAATGAATTCATCTTAAAGATATCCAATCCAATCCAATCCAATCACAGCTGGTTGTTGTACCATGGGCTGCTCCTCCTCCCTTCCAGGTATGATCCCCAATTTCCCCAAATTAGGGTTTTACTAATTCAATTAATCATTCAATTCTCGATTCTGAGCTTTAATTAGTTTCATTTTCACTTCCAATTCGTTATTGGTTTGCAGATAGGAGTGCGGGTCGGGTAGGTGGACTTAATCCGGCTAACGCTGCTGATTCTGATGCCAAAAATCTACGTGTCAAGGTATGTAATTGATGCAGCTTTATTGGATGTTCATGTCGCAATAATCTGTTATTTCATAGATTTTGTTGTTAGTTGATGATACTGAATATATATTGTAAATATACTGAGCTATTTTATTTTACATGAAACTTTGCTATATGTTTACTGTTATTTTTATTCAGTAGTGCACTAATGGGCTGAGCTTTATATTGTTCCACACTCACCAAATTTATCAACAACATTAAGTTTGTTTGTTTGTTTGTTTTTTTAAATTACAGCTTGTGCTATTAGGGGACTCTGGTGTTGGAAAAACCTGCATTGTTCTTCGTTTTGTTCGTGGTCAGTTTGATCCGACATCCAAGGTTACTATACGCTTTTACTTTTCAGTTAATATGTAGGTTAAGATTTTATATTGATGTTTTTTATTTTATTGCTAGTTTAAATAACAAATTAAGCATCTGCAAGCAGGCATGAAAAATGTGAGATTTATCTATAATTTGTTGAAATCTATCATTCTTGGCTTCTTGCCCACCCTGAAATGAAAGATAACCAAATATTGTTATTTGTTAGGCTTGTAAACGAATCGAATGGACACGAACGAAGCATGCTCGTGTTCGTTTGTTTAACTTTAACTGAACAAACGATCGACCACGAACAAATAAGCGAACGGGGTTTTCTTCTTTGTGTTCGTTTGATAAGAAAATTAACGTGTTTGTGTTCGTTTATGGTCGGCTGACAGTATAAACGAACAGTTCACAAACGTAAAGGAACGAACATATCTGAACATAGATGAACGAGCATAGCTGATCTAAAATCAATTAGAAATAAATGTGAACAACAGTGTGTTGAGCTTAAAAATATATTAAAACCAGACTTAACTGTAACGTGCTTAAAAAAAGTTTAAATGAATTTGTCGACAAACGTAAAGGAATGAACTTAAGCAAACACAAAGTAACGAACATGAATGAATGCTAACAAACTAACATAATCAAACACAAATGAACGAAAGTAAATGAATGAACTTGTGCTGAACGGTGTAAGAATGGTTCACTGAATGTTCGGTTCATTTACGTGCCTAAATAATAATGTGATTCACATACATTAACAGTCCTATCGAACTATTTCAGGTGACAGTTGGAGCTTCATTTTTGTCACAAACAATAGCTTTGCAGGACTCGACAACGGTTAAATTTGAAATCTGGGACACTGCTGGTCAGGAGAGGTAAATTTGCATGATTTAATTCTATTTTATCATTAACACTTTTCATGTTCTTGGTTTTGTTGACTTGGTCAACAGTTAGTCCCATCTTTTTATTTATCCTTGTAAATTCTTTAGATATGCAGCACTGGCCCCACTATATTACCGAGGTGCGGCTGTTGCAGTTATTGCATATGATATAACTAATCCCGACTCGTTCCATAAAGCTCAACATTGGGTCAAGGTTTTGACCATTAGCTTTTCTAATTAATTCTTTAATAAAATGTAAATACATTTAACTAAAGTTGTGTTATGCAGGAGCTACAAAAACATGGGAGCGTGGATATTGTCATGGCTTTAGTTGGTAACAAGGCCGATCTTCAAGAAAAACGGGAGGTATCAGTTCAGGTAAGAAACTGAAAAACTGATTCGTAATCAGAAAAACGGAACCACAATAACCTAAACCAAACAAAAAGCCGACGGGCTTGTCTTATGTTTTCGTAAAAAACAAACTTTTGGTTTGGTTTTGCATGCAACTAAAACAGAAAAAAACAAATTTATGGATTTTCATATATAATTTTGAATTTTAAGTAGGTTATAAGAATTTAGTAAATAGTGTTAATAGTTTAGCCAAATTAATATGATGTATTAAATTAAATAACAAAAAGATTCAGACCCAAATTCATTATTTTGGGCCATTTTTTTTCAGACTCACATTTCACGCCTAAAAGGTAAAACCGAAAAAATCAGAACTGAACTTATGGATTTTCTTTTTTATTTTGAATTTCAAGTCATTTATAAGATTTTAATTAATAGTGTTATGCAAATATTTTAGCCAAAATTATGATGATTAATTAATTTTTACCAACCAAAAATTTTAGGTCCAAATTTTATTATTTGGCTAAATTCTTTTGGCCCAAAAATTTCAAGCCCAACCAGTAAACCTAAATAGAAAACTGAAAAAAACTGCAACCGGAAAAGTCAAACTGGCCTAAAGTCATATTATATATTATTTAACTTCAAAAATTTAGATTATTATTATAGTAATAATATAATTTTTATTACTATATTTGAGATGCTCTAATCTTTTTATTGAAAATAATGGAGAAATCATGTCTAAATTGCACAAAAACTAACCATTACCCGACCCCGCCAGCTTAACATTGTTTTTTTATTGCGCTAGGATGGAATGGACTATGCAGAAAAGAACGGGATGTTCTTCATAGAAACATCTGCCAAAACCGCTGATAACATTAATCAGTTATTTGAGGTAGAGCAGTAACTTTCATTAATCAGTAAGTCATACTCATCAAGTTGTATATGTATTTGATCTGAGCTTCTTTTTACACTTTTACCACAGGAAATTGCTAAGAGATTACCGCGACCTTCTCCATCATGATAACGCCAAAATATTGAATAAACGTTGTTATCGTGGGCTGTGGTTTAACAAGGGGAATTTACTGTATATTTGTCAAATGATGTTTGGTGTTCACACCTTATATTTGTTGATTCTGTATTGCGTTTGCCAGACGAGAATTGTTATTAAAACTCAAATGCGTGTTTCGCTCCTTTGAACTCGGTTAACTTGTAAAACGAAGAAACCGACATTTAGTTTTATTCTATAAGTAGCATACTTAAATCAATAAGTTCATGAACTTTGTCAAATGCATATGTTAGCAAGAAACTGGCTTTGGACTTGCGAACTCGTTTTGTACGGAGTAGGAGAGTAAGTAGTTAGCACTTTTATAATCCCATAAGAATCAACTATCATAAATATGTTTCAAGGATGAAGCAAATGACAATAAAAAAATTTAAAAGAATAAATAAGACAATGATATGCCAACAAGTCAATAACTAATTAACTATGCCCATCTGAAGGCGACTGGTGAGACTGAGATAAAGTCTTAAAGAAGACCAACTCCATAAATATCTTGCGGTCGGTACAGGGAATCTAGTATCATAAAAAAAAAGTTCAATAAAAAGGTCTAACCTTAATGGTTACACATCCATGCAATGGATTCTTGGTCCATGATTATCCTACTTTCATGTGCTTTATTCTTAATAGGGCCAACTTCTGCAACACTAGACACCATATCTGCAAATCAAACAGTCAAAGATGAAGACACAATAGTTTCAGATGGTAATTTGTATGAACTAGGATTCTTTAGCCCAGGAAAATCCAAGAACAGATACTTGGGGATATGGTACAAGAAGATATCATATGGTACCGTCGTATGGGTTGCAAACAGGGAGACACCAATTACAGATAGATCAGGTACCTTTTATCATTAGAGTAGCTATAATTCTTCGATTTCCTTTTTTGAGTTTTTATAGTCATCTTTTGGTTTTGCATAGTACCATTTTTATTATATTGAGATTTAGATATGTTTTCAATTTTATTTACTTAAACTATTATCAGGCATGCTAAGACTTAGTAGAGATGGAAACTTACAAATTCTCAATGGAGGCAGTACGGTGATCTGGTCGTCCAATACAACAGTGTCCACATGGAGTAACGATACCGCGATGGTGGTCCGGCTTCTGGATACTGGGAATCTTGTTGTGTGGGATAACAGTAGCCGGAATCAAAGCGTGATCTGGCAAAGTTTTGATTATCCAGTTAACACGGTTTTACCAGGAATGAAATTTGGGAAGAACTTGGTAACAGGACGAGAGTCGTCTTTGATACCTTGGAAGAGTCCAGATGATCCTTCCCCGGGTCCGTATCGCCATTGGATGGACCCAAATGGATATCCACAAATTTTTGTGAGAGACGATAAGGTTATACTATTTAGAGTTGGACCATGGAATGGTCTTAAGTTTCAAGGCTTGCTCCTAGCAAACCCAGATCCATTCTATAAGCTTGAATTTGTGTTTAACGAAGAGGAAGTTTATTACAGATTTGAACTTAAGACATCCATATTTCTGCGGATACACGTGATGCCAGATGACACCGCGGCCATGTTGAGTTGGATTGATCAAATTCAAGATTGGGCTGTGTATGGTTTTGCAAAAGCAAAAGATAACTGCGGTCGTTATGGACAGTGTGGGGCTTATGGAAGCTGCAACATCACCAGGTATCCCCTTTGTAAATGTTTGGTAGGCTTTAAGCCACGAGTTCCAGATGAATGGGATAAAGCAAATGGCTCGAGTGGGTGTGTACGTAAACGGGCTTTAGATTGTCGGAGTGGGGATGGCTTCAAGAAGATTTCAGGCGTGATATTTCCAGACACGCGGCGCTCTAGGTATAATCACAGCATGACCCTTCTAGAATGTGAGATGGCTTGCAGAAGGAACTGCAACTGTACGGCTTATGCAAATTCGGATATCAGAAACGGTGGAAGTGGATGCTTGTTGTGGTTTGATGAGCTCATTGACATCACAGAGTATGATGAAAAGCAGGATCTTTACATCAGATTGGCTGCCTCCGAGTTAGTAGGTACACACCCCTTATATAATATAAATAACAGTCATTTCTTCATTTTGCATTCTTCATATTTAAGAACTTCAGAAAATCGAATAGAGTGGATGCTTGTTATATATATATACATACCTCTCGGCAATATTTGAGTCCTTCTATGCATAATTAACCTGTAGCAAAACCGTACTGATTTATAGTTGATGTTTCAATGTAGACTCTCAGCTTAGTTTTAACAAGACGAAAATAGTCACAGCAGCAGTTTCAACTTCATCTGCGGTGCTGCTTTTGTTTGCTGTAGTGTATGCTTGTATAAAGAAGAAGAGAAGGGCTCACATGAAAGAAAGAGGTAATGCAGATCACTTTTTATGCTTCTAAAACCTAAACAGGAACAAATCATTCTTACAGTTTGTCATCTTGTATACTATGCTTTTTGGCACATATTTGTAATCTAGAGAAATTGCATGCGTTATGTTGTAGGAAACTGGTATGGCCGTAATAAAAAGATTAACAGCGTTCATATTGAAGATCTTGACGAGCTACCTTTTTTTAGCCTAAATAAAATAGCTAAGGCTACCAATGACTTTAGCTTCAACAACAAGATTGGAGAAGGTGGATTTGGTCCAGTTTACAAGGTAGTTATTGAGAAACTAATTTAAAACCAATATCATGAATGGTTATATGTAATCTTTATATTTTAGGGCGTGCTGGAAGACGGACAAGAGGTAGCTGTGAAGAAGCTCTCGGAAACATCCCAGCAAGGGCTTGAGGAATTCATGAATGAAATCAGAACTATTGCCAAACTTCAGCACCGAAATCTTGTGAAGCTTCTTGGATACTGCATCCATGGAAATGAACTGATATTGATTTATGAATACATGACCAACAACAGCTTGGACTTAGTTCTATTTGGTTCGATTCCCTCTTTACCATTTCATACAGTAACTTACTTTAGATTTGATGAAGGAAGATGCTTTGCTTCCTGCCAAATTTATCGCTTGACTAAAACCGTTGACCCTTTTCAGATGAAGCTAGAAGTATGATGCTCGACTGGCCTCAGCGTTTTAATATTATAAACGGGATGGCTCGAGGTATTCTCTATCTACATCAAGATTCCCGTCTTCAAATCATCCATAGAGACCTCAAGGCAGGCAATATTCTGTTAGATGCTGACATGAACCCAAAAATCTCTGACTTTGGCCTTGCTAGAAAGTTTGTAGGATTTGATACCGATACTAAGACAAAGAAAGTAGTCGGAACATAGTAAGAATCTTGACCAATGTTTTATTTGATTAATTAACATTTCTATCAAAAGAAGATATTAACACGTATTTCTCTGCAGCGGATACATTCCTCCAGAGTATGCAGTAGGCGGACGGTTCTCTGTAAAGTCAGATGTATATAGCTTTGGTGTTTTGGTGTTGGAGACAGTGAGTGGAAAGCGAAACAGAGAATTCTCTTATGATGGTCACAATGACAACCTTTTAGGACACGTATGTTACTCTGGTCAAACTAGTGTTTTCTTTAAACATTCTTTCAATACACTTATATGTTTTGTCTGATTCAGGCATGGAGACTTTATAGACAAGGTAGGTCCATTGAACTAATGAGCGAATCCTTACGTGGCTCATGCATCGACTCTAAAGTGTTACGCTCTATACAAGTTGGGCTATTGTGTGTGCAACATCATGCCGAAGATAGGCCAACTATGTTGTCGGTAGTTCTGATGTTGGTCAGTGAGGGTGTGTTGCCTCAACCTAAACAACCTGCATTTTTCTCTGAACAGAGCCGTGCTGAACTTGAATCTGTTTCATCAGTTGATGATTACATGATAACACTTTTATATGCTCGGTAGCATGTACATAGTTATTTCAGATTTGCATACAGTCACAATATTCTAATTGCAGATCTATTTTTGTCCTATAGCATCATATGCGCTCAATGAGGGTCAGGTGCACATATACCAGTCTTAGTTGTATTCTATTAAATAGAGTTAACTTGACTTGATTGTTTTACACAAAACAAAGAGAGTTGCTTATCTCCCACCTACAATGGTGGTTTTGGAATCTTGTCTTTGTATGTGATATCTTCATTTATGCATTGTAGATCACCTATATTAAGGGACTAGGCTTATATAGTGTAGAGGTCATCCTGTTTATTTGGCGGTGGGATGTTCATAGTATCGTAAGTCCAAATGCATGTCACGGTTGTGTAGTTCACTCATGATATCATCATTAACCCGTTTTCTTAATTTGTTTGAAGGATTAGGTATGTATTCTGGAGATATCGCTCTGCTTTCGTCCTTTAGGATTATATTGTGTAGAATTCGCACACGTGTACCTCTAGTTTTTATTAAATCAAGCATTCCATTAATTAATTCATTACGTGTTTATTTACTTGTCAAGTGCGAGTTTTAGTTGTCAATTTTAATCTTCCAGATTCCACGCCTAACATCACTTGATGTAATAGTTTTTATTCCGAAATAATATTACTTTTCTTTTTAAATAAGCGTGATTTCAATGTTGAGAGGTTTTTTAATTTAGTGGACCAGTGGGTCATGAGATATGTTTCAAGCTAGGAAGACGCAGATAAAAAAAAAAGAAGAAAAAAAAGCAGCAAAACAATAATTAAGACAATGGAGAACAATTTGAATAATGAAGGCGACTGCCTAGATATTAAATGGTTTTGACTAGTGAAAAAGTCTAAGAAGACTGAAGACTAAAAAACTGGTTTTGTAGGAAAAAGGAATTTATATTATTAAATATTATATTAAAATTTGAATACCAAGTTTCATACTTCTACAGATGTAAAGTTAAGATTTATAATGTCTTGGAATTTTAGTAATATTGGCTTATACATATTCATATTAATATATTATATATAAATTTATTAGTTCTTAATTCTTTACCTACATACTATTTTTCAATGTACAAAGCTCCGATTGGGGCGATTGATAAACTTGATCGAATAAGAAAGGTTTTTTTCTAGAGAGGATCGGAAGTGGAAGCAAAAATTAATTGGGTCGCTTGGGATCGTGTGGGTGACACCGGTAAATAAGGGGGGGGGGGGACAGGATAGGTTCACTACGAGAAACAAATCTCGCCATGCTTGCAAAGTGGTGGTGGAGATTCAAATTGGAGAATGATAGTTTATGGTGGAACGTTGTGTGGGCTCTACACCACTCAGAATGGTCATGGTCTTTCATCTCGGTCAAAGTTTTTTTAACGGGGCCAAGGAAACATATAGTTAAGATCTCTGATGAGATAGTTGAAATGGGGATTGATTTGAACAAGGTAATCAGACGTGAGGTTGGAAATGGAGGCACCACACTATTTTGGATTGAGCGACGGTGCGGCAACACGGCTTTTTATATCTGATTCCCCTTATTGTTTGAACTTGAACATAACAAATGGTGTAAAGTTAATGATCATTTAGGAAAAACCCATATTTATTTTGGGTTAAAGTTGCCAACTTTGAAAGTTGAAGGATTAAAAAATAATTTCAAAGGCAAGTAATGGAAAGAATGAGAAAAACAAAGCATTCTTATGTTAAGGTAATAAGGAAAAATAAGCTAAGAAAATAAAGCCATCTTATCTTAAGAAAGTAAGAAAATCCATCTCATATGGAAAGATGGAAGAAAGTGGAAGCATTCCACATGGGTATAAATAAGGAAAAGGTACTTTCATCCCACATGGAAACAAACAAAGAAATAGAAGCTCTTTATAAGGAAGCAAGTTTCCATAGAGATGTTTTAATGTGGTTAACCACTCTCCATAACGCGCACGGACACGGACTCGGGCGATGGGCGTAATGTGGCGTTTTGATGACGCACTTGGCACTTCGCACGCTCGCATCACCAAGGGCCGCTTTAGTATTTTTGGAAAATGGAAGTATGATCAAGAAGTGACAAGTTATCAAAGACGAGAGACTAAAAATAAAAATCTGAATTCTGGAACCCATCGCGCTACGCGATGAGCCCAGCCTCAAGACCATAGCGCTACGCGACGGTCCATGATGACGCAACAGACACGTGTCACGACGGGATGACACGTGGCAGACGCTAGGGCTGAGTCAGCAGCCACGCGTCAATTTCCTGACATCGCGCTATGCGATGGCTTAAGACAAGGGACCATCGCGCTACGTGATGGATCCCAAATTCGGCTATAAAAGGGAGGGGTCACTGCACATTCAAATCACACCTCCAACACACATTTTCACACACTTTCTCACACACACTAGCCTCGGTTTGCGTGCCGACCTCGTGGAACGTGCCAAGCTCCGAAGCTCTGACGGTTTATGATGTAGTACGCGATATATAGTAGAAGTACCGCTCGATCAGCTGTAGATAACTAACTCCGAATACCCGTACGAGGTAGGGGTTCTGTTTAAATATTATTATTTTATTATTATTATTATTATTATAATCGCTTAGACCATAGTCGGGGGTATAGCCTGAACCTTGATCACTGTTAAATATAATATAGCTTTTCATAAGCAAAGGTTATAGTTAATTATTATTTCTTCACGATTAAGAAACGTAATCATTTATATGCAAAGGGAATAGTTAAATAGTATTTCTTAATGATTAAGAAATATACTGTTCATTCACACATGTTATAATTAAAATGTTTCTTCTTGAAAAAGAAACCTGGTATAGATGTTTCTTCCTGAAGAAGAAACCTGACATATGATTATTAAATAAAAGGACTAAAGGTCCACATGTTTTATACAAACAAATAAATTATCAAGATTACAGCTATACAAAACAGACTACGAGGTCTGAAGCTAGATCGTTGATCTAGATATTTATACAAATGTTATTCTCGTACTATAGGTCCGAGATAACAACAAATCAATCAATCAGAAAGCTGAAAACAGAAACAGGAATCAGTAATAGAAACTGATTTACAGACAGGGGTCAGTAACAAAAACTGATCAATATACAGGAATCAGTGTCAGAAACTGATTTACAATCATATAAGGTGAATACGCCCCAACCTTTTACAACTCTTTTAGAGTCTGAACTGTTTACATAGGATTTACGAATCCTTAAAACTTTGTGTTACAATAATGAGAAATGGCATACTCAAATTAAGAGTATACATGTGTCTGGATCCATACATACATGGTGACTCGGATTTCCCCGAGGCCATGCATATCATCAAACACGCCTCTGGTAGTCTACGGGACTGATCAGATAAATGATATTGTGTATATGATTAATTGTACATGTACTTAGGGTAATTGTAACCCAATTGAGTTGGGTGCCTAATGAGTATTGTCACAAAGGTATTGTTATTGTTTACACACTAGTATTATTGAGTCAGCGTCATTCACCGGTTGTGTGCTGACGTATTTTTCCCCCACATTTCAAGGAAACTGTAAAAGAATAGAACTGACAGGCAGGACTGATAGAAGATTGGAGACATAGTCATTAGAGGTGATCTGATGGCTCAGATATTTATTCAGAATGTTATTAAAGAATTATATTTTCAAAAGGCAGATATTTGAAATATTAAAACCGGTGTTCAACTCCCGAGATTTTAATAATATTTTATCTGAAAAGAATTCCGCTGATATTTTATACATTATTCAACGGGTATTCTGACCCGACATTTTATAAATGAATATTATATTTACAAGACTTCCGCTATAAACTCGCAACTCTGATATATTTTCAAAACCGGATACCAACTAACGGGTGTCACACCTAGGCTCTAATTCAGGGTGTGACAACAACCAACATGTGTTTATTCATTTTGCTTTTGACACTTTTGGTTTCCTCGCGCCTGAAGCTGTGGAGCTACTTACCCGTGTTAAACGGGTCATGCATAGTAATGTTATGTGTAACATCCTGGTTTTGAATATAAATAAAATATTTTAGTTCTTACTCAAGGATAGTTGAAGCATATGCTTGGCAAGTTGAATGAACCTTTAAGATGTTGGAAGTTTATACGAATAAGTAATGAGTAAAATGGTTATCTAAGGTATGAGATATTGAGACAAATGATCAGTATTATGAAATGCCGTATAATAATAATAAAATATATTATTTTTGACCTTGTTCCGTTTTTAATGAAACTTAGGTCGAAACGTAGATAAAAATGAGTACGTTTCAACGACATACTTGTAATTTTATAAGGTTATATTTTGAAAGTTATAAAAAAAAGAGATTTGAGCTAAATTAATTATAACAATATAATAATAATAAAATTATATATTATGAAGATTCTTTTAAGTGCTCGTGTGCAGAAGTAAATATTATTATTAATAATAAAATAATATGAATTATAGTTAAAATAATAATTTAATAATAATTAAATGACAACATTATAAAATTATAAACTTGGGATGCAAGGGTGCATTAGTGCACGCATACACGTTAGAAATTGTGCACGTGTACATGGAATATATAGATATCTGGACTTTGTCTTCATGACGAAGGTATTTTAAGAATACATAATTGACTAAGGCGGCTAAGATTTACTTTAAATACCGAACTAAATTCATCTGTAAATTCACATATAACATTTCCTCACATAAACAAGCCGGCTTATAAGTTAAAGTTGGATAAGCCAGGGTAGCTGAAGAAAGCCTATTCAGGTGAGTTACTTAAACTATTTTCAAATCTCTGGTACATGCTCATAAAATTATTTGGACTGTGATTGATCATGTATTTGCATGGCGCATATGGTGTGGCACCCAAGGTGTTATATATATATTATAATGATCATTATATTTTCCCGAGGGGACATGCACTTAATACAGCAGCAGACGTGCGTAAAGTCTGTATGTGCGAATATATAATGCTGACCCGACTTTAACGTGAAGCGGGCGGGTTATAATTATGGCATGACATGCAATGAGCTCATACTTGATCAATAAAAGTGTTTTAGTATCAGTTTATTAAATGTGTCAGTTTATGTGACTCACCAGCTGTGTGTTGACGTATTTTTATCCCGAGCATGTATTACAGGTTGACAAGGAAGGGAGGTTAGCTGCTAAGTGTTGGACGAGTTTAAATGTTTTACCTTTTGTTGTATTATAATCGTTAGACATGTAACAAATGCTTCAGTTTTTATATAAGATTATATGTTTTCGCTGTAAGTCTGTACTGACTGGTCACAGTAAGTGCCCCATCCTGGGTGGGGTGTGACAAGTTAGTATCAGAGCTCAAGGTTTTAGCGAACTAGGTATTCTTTGAAATACTTAGGCTTTAACCTATCAGTCTTGGAAGATGATGGAAATAGTTATTTTAAGAAATAAAACTAGGGTGTCTTTGTATATGACATGCTTAATAAGATAAGCATACATTAGTCCGTAGCTATAAGCTTTTTAATATATATGATAAATAAAAGCTTTAAATATTGATTGTTTATCAATATAAACTTAAGCCAATAAATTTTAAAAATGTAGATGGAGGGAGGAGGTCATAATGAAACTAATGATTGGGAAAATCCTGGAAATAATGGAGAAGGAGAAATCCGCATAACAAAAGTTGAACTAGATCGGATGGTAGCCGAGCAAGTTGCACAAATACTAGCCAGTCGGGAAGTCAGTAACGAGACTCAAGAAAATGGGATTAAAAAGAAAGAAAGTAGCTATAAAATTTTCAAGTCCTCCCAACCACCCGAGTTCACAGGAACACAAGATGCCATTAATGCCCATGAATGGGTTAGTCAGATGGAGGCATTGTTGACAATATGTGAACGTGATCCCTAAGAAAAAGTGAAACTGGCTACACATACTTTCAAGAGGGAGGCGCTGCACTGGTGGGAATCAATCATTCAGGCCCAAGGAAGGGAAGCTGCGAATCAAATTCCTTGGGAAAGGTTCTTGGAAATGTTCACTCGACAATTTTGCCTAACAAGCGAAAGGAGAAGGATTGAAGCTGAGTTTTTGAGATTGGAATTGGGCAATAGGGCATATCGGGAATATGTCACGAAATTTAATGAAATGGTTTGCTTTGTGCCTCACTTGGTAACACCTGAAGATAATAGAATCCATCGATTCATTTTGGGATTACCGGTGGAATATCGTACTTTTATTAAGTCTACCAACCCTCAGACTTGTTACGAGGCAATTGAGGCTGGCTATAGTATAGCAGCAGAGCTGGATAGGTAAAAGGTAGAAAACAATAAGAGAAAAAAGGAAGAGTATAAGAAGCCAGAAAATCAAAACAAGACTCAAAGGTTAAATCCTAAAAGGGGAAACTTTAAACGAGAACCTAATCAATGTTTAAAATGTAGAAAGCGGCATTTTGGAATATGTGCTTTAGGAAATGTATGTTATCGTTGTCGTAGGCCTGGGCATGTCATCTCAGAATGCCCCGAACCCCCAAGAGATTGCTATGAATGTGGTTCAACTGATCACCTACGAAATACATGTCCCAAACTAAAGAATAAGCCAGCTGAGAATAAGCCTAAGGGGCGAGCATTCCATATGACTGCAGAAGAAGCTAAGCAAGCAGACGATGTGATTACTGGTATGTTTCTCCTTAATAAGTTACCAGCAACCGTACTATTTGATTCTGGTGCAAAGAAGAGTTTCATTTCATATAAGTTTTGTCATGCATTAAGTAATCCTTTAAAGAAACTAGAACAATCATTCACCTTAGAAATAGCCAATGGAAAACAGATAGAAATTAGCGAGGCCATAGATGATTGTTTCCTTAACTTAGAAGGAAAAATCTTTCCCATAAGAATGATGGCTACGATGTTAGGTGAATTTGACCTAGTAATAGGAATGGACTGGTTAGCCACTTATAAAGCTCAAATCAACTGTGACACCAAATCCATCAAACTTCAAGCACCAGATGGGAGTATTGTTACTATTTATGGAGATCGGGAGAAACGGCCAATTAAGATCATTTTAGTAATGAAAGCTACTAAGATGATTCACCATGGGTGTTTTGCCTATTTAGCATATGCAATCGATACTCAAAAGGAAACCAAGAAAGTGGAAGAAGTTTCTATGGTATGTGAGTTTCCCGATGTATTCCCAAATGAATTACCGGGAATTCCACCAGATCGAGAAGTGGAATTTAAAATAGACCTAGTACCAGGAGCAAAACCCATAGCTAAAGCCCCTTACCGTCTAGCACCTTCAGAAATGAAGGAACTAATGACTCAAATACAAGAATTACTTGATAAAGGATTTATTCGACCAAGTATCTCACCATGGGGTGCGCCGGTACTGTTTGTGAAGAAGAAAGACAGTAGTTTTAGAATGTGTATAGATTATCGTGAGTTAAATAAGTTAACTATCAAGAATAAGTATCCTTTACCTAGGATCGATGATTTATTTGACTAGTTACAAGGAGCATGTTGGTTCTCTAAAATCGATCTAAGATCAGGATACCATCAATTGAAGATTAAAAATGAAGATATTCCAAAGACAGCTTTCCGTACTAGGTATGGACATTATGAATTCTTAGTCATGTCCTTTGGGTTAACTAATGCACCGGATGCATTTATGGACATGATGAATCGGGTATGTAAACCAATGTTAGATAAATATGTTATCGTTTTCATCGATGATATTCTGGTTTACTCCAAGACTTAAGAAGAGCATGCACATCACTTACATGAAGTCCTGGAAACCTTAAGGAAGAATAAGTTATTTTCAAAATGTGAATTTTGGTTACAAGAGGTGCAGTTCCTAGGACCTGTAATAAATGCTTAGGGGATACAAGTAGATCCCACAAAGATAGAAGCTATAATCAAATGGGAACAACCTAAGACACCTACTGAAGTAAGAAGCTTCTTAGGACTGGCTGGGTATTACCGACGATTCATTCAAGATTTTGCTAGAATAGCAACACCCCTTACCAAATTATCTAAGAAAGATATTAAGTTTATATGGGGTGATAGTCAAGAAAAAGCTTTCCAAGAATTGAATAAACGCCTCACTCAAGCTCCAGTACTAACCCTACCCGAAGGAATTGAAGATCTGGTAATATATTCATATGCTTCTCATCAAGGATTAGGTTGTGTACTTATGCAGCGAGGTAAGGTCATAGCTTATGCCTCAAGACAGTTAAAACCAAGCGAGGCTAACTACCCAACTCACGATCTGGAATTAGCAGCAGTGGTGTTTGCTTTGAAGATATGGAGACATTACTTATACGGGACCAAATGCATCATCTACTCAGATCACAAAAGTTTAAAGTATTTCTTTGAGCAAAAGGATTTGAATATGAGGCAGCGTAGATGGTTGGAGTTAGTAAAGGATTATGATTGTGAAATCCTATATCATCCCGGGAAGGCAAATGTAGTTGCTGATGCTCTTAGCCGAAAAGAAAAATATCCAACTCTTAAGGTCAGATTGTATAAGTTAATCTTGAGCTCTGAACTAATGACAGAAATAAATGCAACTCAAATCGAGGCTTTAAAAGAAGAAAATGTAAAGAAAGAAAGGATATTTGGGCAAGTTAAGGATTTAACAGAAAATGAAAATGGCGTCAAGTTAAGGTATGATCGAATATGGATTCCAAGAATTGGAGAAGTAAGGAAAAGAATACTGGATGAGGCTCACAAATCTCGATATTCCATCCACCCCAGAGCAACAAAAATGTATTACGATTTAAAGAGAGATTATTGGTGGCCAAGTATGAAACACGACATAGTTAAGTATATAGAAAAGTGTTTAACTTGTCTACTAGTTAAGGCCGAACACCAGAAACCATATGGCAAGTTACAGCCTCTTCAAATTCTTACTTGGAAGTGGGAACACTTGACAATGGATTTCATTACTAAGTTACCTCGTACCCTTAAAAAGTTTGATAGTATCTGGGTGATAGTAGACCGGTTAACAAAAAGCGCGCACTTTCTGCCAACAGGAGAAAGTTACACTTCGGAAAGGCTAGCCGAAATATTCATTAAAGAAATAGTTTCCCGTCATGGAACACCTGTAAGTATAGTTTCGGATAGATATACCCGGTTTACTTCACGATTTTGGAAGAAATTCCATGAGGAGATGGGCACTCGTTTATTGCTTAGTACTGCATACCACCCTCAAACTGATGGCCAAAGTGAAAGGACTATCCAGACTTTAGAAGACATGTTGCGTACATGTGTCTTGGATTTTGGAGGCAGCTGGGATAAATATCTACCACTACTAGAATTTTCTTATAATAACAGTTATCACTCTAGCATTGGTACGCCTCCGTACGAAATGTTATATGGAAGAAAATGCAGAACCCCCATATGTTGGGGAGAGATAGGTCAAAAAGACCTAGGGAGCATTGAGGTGGTGAAACTTACTTCTGAAAAACTTGATCAAATTAGAACTCGATTAAAAGCTGCACAGGACCGACATAAATCATATGCTGATAAGCGTAGGCGCCCAATTGAATTTGAAGTCGGAAATTTAGTCATGCTAAAAGTTTCTCCTTGGAAAGGGATCATCCGATTTCGAAAGGGTGGGAAGCTAAGTCCTCGTTACATAGGACCTTTCAAAATCATCGAACGTGTAGGGAAGGTCGCCTATCGTTTAAACCTACCCCAAGAATTACATGGTATCCATAATACTTTTCACGTATCATATTTGAGAAAATGTTTAAGCGATGAAAGCACCTACGTACCACTAAATGACATTGAGGTGGACAACAAACTCAACTACATAGAAGAGCCTGTGGCTATTCTGGATCAAAAGGTGAAGAAACTCCGAATTAAAGAAATTGCCCAAGTTAAAGTACAATGGAAACATAGAAAAGGATCTGAGGCAACTTGGGAATTAGAAAAAGAGATGCGAGAACACTACCCTCACTTATTCTCTACATAAATGGTTTCGAGGACGAAACCCTTAATTGGTGGGGGATATTTGTAATATCCTGGTTTTGAATATAAATAAAATATTTTAGTTCTTACTTAAGGATAGTTGAAGCATATGCTTGGCAAGTTGAATGAACCTTTAAGATGTTGGAAGTTTATACGAATAAGTAATGAGTAAAATGGTTATCTAAGGTATGAGATATTGAGACAAATGATCAGTATTATGAAATGCCGTATAATAATAATAAAATATATTATTTTTGACCTTGTTCCGTTTTTAATGAAATTTAGGTCGAAACGTAGATAAAAATGAGTACGTTTCAACGACATACTTGTAATTTTATAAGACGTTATATTTTGAAAGTTATAAAAAAAAGAGATTTGAGCTAAATTAATTATAACAATATAATAATAATAAAATTATATATTATGAAGATTCTTTTAAGTGCTTGTGTGCAGAAGTAAATATTATTATTAATAATAAAATAATATGAATTATAGTTAAAATAATAATTTAATAATAATTAAATGACAACATTATAAAATTATAAACTTGGGATGCAAGGGTGCATTAGTGCACGCATACACGTTAGAAATTGTGCACGTGTACATGGAATATATAGATATCTGGACTTTGTCTTCATGACGAAGGTATTTTAAGAATACATAATTGACTAAGGCGGCTAAGATTTACTTTAAATACCGAACTAAATTCATCTGTAAATTCACATATAACATTCCCTCACATAAACAAGCCGGCTTATAAGTTAAAGTTGGATAAGCCAGGGTAGCTGAAGAAAGCCTATTCAGGTGAGTTACTTAAACTATTTTCAAATCTCTGGTACATGCTCATAAAATTATTTGGACTGTGATTGATCATGTATTTGCATGGCGCATATGGTGTGGCACCCAAGGTGTTATATATATTATAATGATCATTATATTTTCCCGAGGGGACATGCACTTAATACAGCAGCAGACGTGCGTAAAGTCTGTATGTGCGAATATATAATGCTGACCCGACTTTAACGTGAAGCGGGCGGGTTATAATTATGGCATGACATGCAATGAGCTCATACTTGATCAATAAAATTGTTTTAGTATCAGTTTATTAAATGTGTCAGTTTATGTGACTCACCAGCTGTGTGTTGACGTATTTTTATCCCGAGCATGTATTACAGGTTGACAAGGAAGGGAGGTTAGCTGCTAAGTGTTGGACGAGTTTAAATGTTTTACCTTTTGTTGTATTATAATCGTTAGACATGTAACAAATGCTTCAGTTTTTATATAAGATTATATGTTTCCGCTGTAAGTCTGTACTGACTGGTCACAGTAAGTGCCCCATCCTGGGTGGGGTGTGACAAGTTAGTATCAGAGCTCAAGGTTTTAGCGAACTAGGTATTCTTTGAAATACTTAGGCTTTAACCTATCAGTCTTGGAAGATGATGGAAATAGTTATTTTAAGAAATAAAGCTAGGGTGTCTTTGTATATGACATGCTTAATAAGATAAGCATACATTAGTCCGTAGCTATAAGCTTTTTAATATATATGATAAATAAAAGCTTTAAATATTGATTGCTTATCATTATAAACTTAAGCCAATAAATTTTAAAAATGTAGATGGAGGGAGGAGGTCATAATGAAACTAATGATTGGGAAAATCCTGTAAATAATGGAGAAGGAGAAATCCGCATAACAAAAGTTGAACTAGATCGGATGGTAGCCGAGCAAGTTGCACAAATACTAGCCAGTCGGGAAGTCAGTAACGAGACTCAAGAAAATGGGATTAAAAAGAAAGAAAGTAGCTATAAAATTTTCAAGTCCTCCCAACCACCCGAGTTCACAGGAACACAAGATGCAAATTTTCAAAACTTGAAAAATTTGAGGGACAAGATTTCAGAAGACGAAAGAAAAAAATGCATTTTCTTCTAAGAACTCTAAAAGTTTTTAAAGAATAAATAAGAATAAGACAATGATATGCCAACAATAAGTCAGTAGCTATGCCCATCTGAAGGAGACTAGTGAGATATTGGTTTCACAAGACTAAGTCTTAAGAAGGTCAACTATAGATATATATTGCAGTTGGTATAAAGAATCTAGTTTCATCATCAAAAAAAATAAGAAAATAAAAAAAGTTCAATAAAAAGGTCTAACCTTAATGGTTACACATCAACGCAATGGATTCTTGTTTCATGATTATCCTACTTTCATGTGCTTTATTCTTAATAGGGTCAACTTATGCAACACTAGACACCATATCTGCAAATCAAACAATCAAAGATGGAGACACAATAGTTTCAGATGGTAATTTGTATGAACTAGGATTCTTTAGCCCAGGAAAATCCAAGAACAGATACTTGGGGATATGGTACAAGAAGATATCATATGGTACCGTCGTATGGGTTGCAAACAGGGAGACACCAATTACAGATAGATCAGGTACCTTTTATCATTAGAGTAGCTATAATTCTTCGATTTCCTTTTTTGAGTTTTTATAGTCATCTTTTGGTTTTGCATAGTACCATTTTTATTATATTGAGATTTAGATATGTTTTCAATTTTATTTACTTAAACTATTATCAGGCATGCTAAGACTTAGTAGAGATGGAAACTTACAAATTCTCAGTGGAGGCAGTACGGTGATCTGGTCGTCCAATACAACAGTGTCCACATGGAGTAACGATACCGCGATGGTGGTCCGGCTTCTGGATACTGGGAATCTTGTTGTGTGGGATAACAGTAGCCGGAATCAAAGCGTGATCTGGCAAAGTTTTGATTATCCAGTTAACACGGTTTTACCAGGAATGAAATTTGGGAAGAACTTGGTAACAGGACGAGAGTCGTCTTTGATACCTTGGAAGAGTCCAGATGATCCTTCCCCGGGTCCGTATCGCCATTGGATGGACCCAAATGGATATCCACAAATTTTTGTGAGAGACGATAAGGTTATACTATTTAGAGTTGGACCATGGAATGGTCTTAAGTTTCAAGGCTTGCTCCTAGCAAACCCAGATCCATTCTATAAGCTTGAATTTGTGTTTAACGAAGAGGAAGTTTATTACAGATTTGAACTTAAGACATCCATATTTCTGCGGATACACGTGATGCCAGATGACACCTCGGCCATGTTGAGTTGGATTGATCAAATTCAAGATTGGGCTGTGTATGGTTTTGCAAAAGCAAAAGATAACTGCGGTCGTTATGGACAGTGTGGGGCTTATGGAAGCTGCAACATCACCAGGTATCCCCTTTGTAAATGTTTGGTAGGTTTTAAGCCACGAGTTCCAGATGAATGGGATAAAGCAAATGGCTCGAGTGGGTGTGTACGTAAACGGGCTTTAGATTGTCGGAGTGGGGATGGCTTCAAGAAGATTTCAGGCGTGATATTTCCAGACGCGCGGCGCTCTAGGTATAATCACATCATGACCCTTCTAGAATGTGAGATGGCTTGCAGAAGGAACTGCAACTGTACGGCTTATGCAAATTCGGATATCAGAAACGGTGGAAGTGGATGCTTGTTGTGGTTTGATGAGCTCATTGACATCACAGAGTATGATGAAAAGCAGGATCTTTACATCAGATTGGCCGCCTCCGAGTTAGTAGGTACACACCCCTTATATAATATAAATAACAGTCATTTCTTTATTTTGCATTCTTCATATTTAAGAACTTCAGAAAATCAAATAGAGTGGATGCTTGTTATATATATACACATACCTCTCGGCAATATTTGAGTCCTTCTATGCATAATTAACCTGTAGCAAAACCATGTTTCAATGTAGACTCTCAGCTTAGTTTTAACAAGATGAAAAGAGTAGTCATAGCGGCAGTTTCAACTTCATCTGCGGTGCTGCTTTTGTTTGCTATAGTGTATGCCTGTATAATGAAGAAGAGAAGGGCTCACTTGAAAGAAAGAGGTAATGCAGATCACTTTTTGTGCTTCTAAAACCTAAACAGGAACAAATCATTCTTACAGTTTGTCATCTTGTATACTTTTTGGCACATATTTGCAATCAAGAGAAATTGCATGCGTTATGTTGTAGGAAACTGGTATGGCCGTAATAAAAAGAGTAACAACGTTCATATTGAAGATCTTGACGAGCTACCTTTTTTTAGCCTAAATAAAATAGCTAAGACTACCAATGACTTTAGCTTCAACAACAAGATTGGAGAAGGTGGATTTGGTCCAGTTTACAAGGTAGTTATTGAGAAACTAATTTAAAACCAATATCATGAATGGTTATATGCAATCTTTATATTTTAGGGTGTGTTGGAAGAACAAGAGGTAGCTGTGAAGAGGCTCTCGGAAACATCCCAGCAAGGGCTTGAGGAATTCATGAATGAAATCAGAACTATTGCCAAACTTCAGCACCGAAATCTTGTGAAGCTTCTTGGATGCTGCATCCATGAAAATGAACTGATGTTGATTTATGAATACATGACCAATAAAAGCTTGGACTTAGTTCTATTTGGTTCGATTCTCTCTTTACCATTTCATACAGTAACTTACTTTAGATTTATGAAGGAAGATGCTTTGCTTCCTGCCAAATTTATCGCTTGACTAAAACCGTTGACCCTTTTCAGATGAAGCCAGAAGTATGATGCTCGACTGGCCTCAGCGTCTTAATATTATAAATGGGATGGCTCGAGGTATTCTCTACCTACATCAAGATTCCCATCTTCAAATCATCCATAGAGACCTCAAGGCAGGTAATATTCTGTTGGATGCTGACATGAACCCAAAAATCTCTGACTTTGGCCTTGCTAGAAACTTTGTAGGATTTGATAGCGATACTAACACAAAGAAAGTAGTTGGAACATAGTAAGAATCTTGACCAATGTTTTATTTGATTAATTAACATTTCTGTCAAAAGAAGCCATTAACGCACATTTCTCTGCAGTGGATACATTCCTCCAGAGTATGCAATATGCGGACGGTTCTCTGTAAAGTCAGATGTATATAGCTTTGGTGTTTTGGTGTTGGAGACATGAGTGGAAAGCGAAACAGGGAATTCTCTTATGATGATCACAATGACAACCTTTTAGGACATGTATGCCACTCTGGTCAAACTAGTGTTTTCTTTAAACATTCTTTCGATATACTTATATGTTTTGTCTAATTCAGGCATGGAGACTTTATAGACAAGGCAGGTCCATTGAACTAATGAGTGAATCCTTACGTGGCTCATGCATCGACTCTGAAGTGTTACGCTCTATACAAGTTGGGCTATTGTGTGTGCAACATCATGCCGAAGATAGGCCAACTATGTTGTCGGTGGTTCTGATGTTGGTCAGTGAGGGTGTGTTGCCTCAACCTAAACAACCTGCATTTTTCTCAGAACAGAGCTGTGCTGAACTTGAATCTGTTTCATCAGTTGATGATTACATGATAACACTTTTATATGCTCGGTAGCAAGTACATAATTATTTCAGATTTGCATACAGTCACAATATTCTACTTGCGGATCTTTTTTGTTGTATAGCATCATGTGAGGGTGAGGAGCACATATACCAATTACATTTTTAGTTGTATTCTCTTAAATAGAGTAAACTTGACTTGATTGTTTTACACAAAACAGAGAGAGTTGCTTATCTCCACATACAATGGTGGTTTTGGAATCTTGTCTTTGTATGCGGTATTCTCATTTATGCATTGCAGATCAATTATATTAAGGGGCGGTGCTTCCATAGTGTTAGAGGTCATTCCGTTTATTTGGTGTGGGATGTTCTTGTATCTCTCTATAAACAAGATTCTACGTGTTAATGTCTAGGTCGGTGTATCTATGAACAGGCAAATATTATAATTTGTAATATTAGGGCTTATACAGTCCCAATCCATCTTTTACCCTTCTTTGTCTCCACGTAAGAGCCACGTTAATTCTCAACCATTCTATCCCTAACCATCTTTCAAGATCTTTCATCATTAAATAAATAAAATCTAAATTTATATTATTTTATATAAATTATCTCTACTACATTTAGAAGAATCCAAGGCACTCCTATTTTCAACCCTTTTTTCACATCATAATTTCATTTAATTATCTATCCGTCTATAATTATGTGTCACATGAAGAGCCATGATGGTTTAATATAAAACCGAATATAATAAAAATAATTGAATTAGGAAAACTATCGTGGACAAAAAGAGGTGTCTTTTCAAGAAATTTTACAAGACCAAACAATAGTAGATCAACCGTTGTGTCTTTCTACTTTCTCCAATAACCGTCTTTCAACCACCATGATCAACCGCCACCACCCCAAACCTATAAACACACCATAACATCCCTCCAATTCTATTCACCCCAACTTCCAATATCGTTATTATATTACAAACCGTTCATATGCAAACATATCAAGCCATTCTCTCTTTTTATATCGCTTATTTGATCATCAACATTCAAATACCGTCGTAATCTTTCCAGCCACCACTTCACCCAGTCGCTTACCACCCTTCAAACCTCATATATATCCTCACCGCCACCCGTCGTTGATGATCAAAATGCTTCGACGTTACAAATACGAGGATGGGAATATTGACCGGCGTGAGTGGGGTTCCGTTTTACAACCCTATCATTACCCAATTTCCATCCAATAACATCCTCTAGCCACGGCGCAATTTGCCTGGAAACACCAATGTTTTCGGCACCACTATGCAATTTGCTACTCCATAACAGCTTCAGAATGCTATCTCTAACCCCTAATTTACAAACAAAAATGTTTTGATGAAATTTTGGGATTGATTTATTGTGATTAAAAAAGGAAAAACGGTAAATACAGAAAATAAAAAAAAAGAGGAGAGCACACACCAATATGGAAGAGGCAAATTGCTTAATTGACTCAATTGTGCATAGTTTGAAAATGTTACCTTTGATGTCGAACGTGATAATGTATGGATTTTGTATTTAAGGATTGAGAACAGGATTTGGAAAAGGATGAATTAGCGGTTATTGAGTCACAAAGTAGGGATGAACAATTTCGGGATTGGTACCGATTCGTACCGGTACCGAAATCGGTACCGTCGGTACCGAATCGGTACCAAAATTTTGAGTTTCGGTATCGGTCCGAACTTTTTTTTACCTTCAGTACCGGTACCGTCCCGGTACCGGTACCAAAAATTTAAGAATTTCGGGACCGGGATTTTTGATACCGGTATGGTACCGATCTCATCCCTATATGAAGTACACCTTTATTAAAATGTTAATGTTCAACATGACAACATGAAATAATATAATATAATCATTTAATTATAACTATGGTTCCAATAATTGCCACTAGCATATGAGTTATTTTTGAATAACGATCAAATGATTAAATATATTACTGCCATTTAAGTAAATCTTACTTTGTGCCGTAACAAAATACTTCAATTTGATCATATCAATAATTGATTACTAACTATAGTTAGAACTTACAAGTTTAATATTTAGATGTTTTAATATATTTTGTGTTTTTTGTTGACTTTTTTTTTAATCTTTTTTTAAACTCATGTCTCGCGTGTTATCTGTCCTAACCACTTAATAACACATTTTTTTTGTGTGCTTTTCCTTTATTACCGGTTGCTCTCTCGCTAGTTCAAAAAAGAAAAAGGAAACAAAAGAACACGTATGAACAAACTTTGGGTAATATTACAAGTCTATTTTAGGTTTTACTTTGATTTACTATATGTTGAATATACATCGAATAGTATAGTGAATATATTAGGTAAATTCTAAAACTACTATACCAACAAAAACTTTAAAAGAAACTAAAGTCAAATAAAACTTTTTTTGTTGCAAGTTCAAGACAAAAACCGACAAAAGAAGCTAAAACATTGATCATCTAATGAAGAACTATACAACTCTTTTATTTTATGAAAAATTAAGTGTTCAGAATATCTCATGAAAATGCTGTAGCAAACTTATTGTCACAATTATTCAAACATAACTATTGTATCACATAAATATCACAAATGAAAATTATGTTTGTAACAAAACACAACTAACACCGTCGCAACGCATGGGTAACAATGCTAGTTAAAAGTATATTAATAAATTAAAAACTATAATGCTAAAAATAACATTAAAAATTAACTACTCTTTGAGGTGGGGTATGTAGGTATTCCAAACAGCGGCGAATTCAGAATTTTAGTAAGTGGGTGTCAAAAATGGCCAACCTATAACTATAAGGCTATAATGAGTCAAATCAAAATTGTTCAAACTAAAATGGGTTAAACCAAAATAGGTCATGTTAAAAAAAAGTACATTAAATAAATCACGTATAGAAATGTAAGCAACAAATTTCATCAGAACATAATATATATATATATATATATTACAATTGACGAAAACGTTTTTGTAGTTATCATAGCACAAAGCTCTTACTATACCAATAAAAAAATTACAAAGTTAAATAGTGTAGAACTAGAAAAAGGAAATGATATTACGAATATCTCATGTTTGGTCTAATTTTCATAATGGTCTAATTAAACTCAAGAATTTATCACTAATAACTAATAATTAATGAAGTAGTTAGATAATTAAATAATTAATCTGGGCTTAATTGTTATTTTGTGAAAAACAAAATTAAACCTGGTTTGACAAGTTGGGCTAAGAAAGTTGGATTTGGGGCATTAGAAAAAAATGAATGGGGCATTTGGGGCGTTAGAAAAAAATGAATGGGGCATTTGGGGTTTTTAAACCTAATATATTAGAAGTTTATTAAAGAAAATACGAATTTGAGGGGATGCCTACTCCCCCTGACCCAACACCGAAAATACGATTATGCAGTTCACTCATATTCTGGAGACATCACTCTGCTTTCGTTCTTTAGGATTATATATTGTGTAGAACTAGTTTTTCACCCGGCGCGTTGCTGGGGCAGATTATTAAACCCAGGGTGGTAGTAAATCACAAGGGTTGTCGGTCTCGGGTGTTGAAGTTGTAAGTCGATGTGAATTCGGTTTTTTCGGTTACGTGCGTTATGGTATCGGAGCTAAAATAAAAAATAAAACGAAAAAAAATATAAAAATTGAGGTGGACCAATGGGGTGGTGTCGGTTGGTAAAATTTGGGCGTTGGTAAAACTCGAGCGTTGTTGATTCCGGGTGTTGAGGCGGTTAGTCTAGGCAAATTTGGACGGTCTCCGTTACATTTGTTAAGGTACCGGAACTAAAAAACAAAAACAAAAGCAAATTTGTCATTCGTTCGTTTACGTTGTGTGCGTTGTCATAACTAAAACAACATGTGGTGAATCTACGCGAATTCGGTCGGTTCCGTCACATTTGTTACGGTACCGAAACTAAAACAAAAACAAAAACGAAAAAATTGGCATTCCGTCAATTTACGTTATGTTTGTAACGATACCGAAACTAAAAAAAAAAAAAACGGCTTCAACCACTAAGGTGCCGCCAAATGACTAAAGAGAGCACTTGCGGCACCAAAATTCTAATTTGTATATATCAGTAATATCATTCCCACACATGTACCACTAATTATTATATATATTAAATTACAAAGTTGGTTTGGGTATAGAAATTGTACAACATGTTCTCTATGTTGTAATGTCACATTGGTTTCTATATGTTGCCACGTTTCTTTACTTTACAGCTCATAAGCTGACATTAGTTTCATATGTTGCCACCTATCTTTCGTTTGAGCTTCATTCTCAAATATCCAATGAAAGGAACCGTTGCTTTCTCCATTTACATCTTCCAGATTCAAGCTCAAGCCGTCCAGTCTCGTCCCTACTAGTTTTTATTAAATCATGCATTCCATTACTTAATTCATATACGTGTTTATTTACTTGTCAAGTGTGAATTTTAGCTGTCAATTTTAATCTTCCTGATTCCACCCATAAACATCACTTGATGTAATGGTTTTTATTCCGAAATAATTAATATTACTTTCCTTTTCAAATAATTTGTGTAAAAAGAAGTTCGTGATATTATATGTCTTATTTATAAATATTTTCATAATGATTAAAAAGATATTTTTGATTACATCGAAACAGGCAAGCGGGCAACAAGTTGCGCCACACCTCCTTTTAAATTGCAAAACCCAATTTTTTAAAAACTAGATTTACTGATCTTGAGTCATAACATTACTATGCATGACCTGTTGAACACGGGTTAGCAATTTCACAGCTTCAGGCGTGAGGAAACCAAAAGTGTCAAAAGCAAAAAGAAATAAATACATATCGGTTGTCAAGACATGTTTTCTTATGCTTAGTCACTTTGTCCGAAGCAGCTTGACCGTACTAGACTTTCAAATTGAAGCGTGTTTCAATGTGACTTTTTTTAATTATTTTTTTATTTTTATTTTTAATGAGATATGTTTCAAGCAGGAAGTTGCAGATAAACAAAAATGAAAAAAAAAAGCAAAACAATAATTAAGACAGTGAATTTGACAACAATTTGAATAATGATACATCTAACATTTGAATGCGGCTTCCTAGATATTAAATGGTTTTGACTAGAGAAAAAGTCTTCTTTTTGACTAGAGAAAAAGTCTAAGAAGACTGAAGACAAAAAAATGGTACTGCTGGAACAAAGAAATTTATATTATTAAAGATTATATTAAAATTTCAATATTCCACACTTCTACAGACGTAAAGTTAATATTTATAATGCATCTACCATCATCGGTCAAGTATCCCACCTTTATGAGACCACATCAATGGATTTTCATTGCATGATTACACACGTTTCATTTTCTTTATTCTTGCTGGTACTATCAACTTCTGCAACACTAGACAGCATATCCTCAAATCATGCACTCACAGATGGTGACACAATAGTTTCAGATGGTAAAATGTATGAACTTGGATTCTTTAGCCCAGGAAAGTCCGAGAATCGGTACTTGGGGATATGGTACAAGAAAATATCATTGGGCACGGTCGTATGGGTTGCTAACAGGGAGACACCAATTACAGACAAGTCAGGTATTATAGTTATTATGATCCTTTGAGATTTTATTGATGTTATATTAGTTTGTTTCTTTTTTATTGAATGTATGAAGAAAGAGAATTCGATACGTATTTTATTATTATTTATTAATTTGTTCTTTGATTTTATTTCTTAAAACTATCATCAGGCATGCTCAAACTAAGCAGAGATGGAAATTTGCAAATTCTCAGTGGTGGAAGCACAGTGATCTGGTCATCCAATGCAGCAGTATCCACGCGGAGTAACGTTACGATGACAGTGGTGCAGCTGCTGGATACTGGAAATCTTGTTCTGTGGGATAGAAGTGGCAGGAAACAAAGAGTAATCTGGCAAAGTTTTGATTATCCAGTTAACACGGTTTTACCAGGAATGAAATTTGGGAAGAACTTGGTAACAGGACGAGAGTCGGCTTTGATACCATGGAAGAGTCTAGATGATCCTTCCCCGAGTCTGTATTACCATTGGCTAGACACGAATGGATATCCACAAATTTTTGTGAGACATGGTTCGGTTTTAACACGGAGATATGGACCATGGAATGGTCTTAAGTTTCAAGGTTTGCCCTTGGCGAACCCAAATCCAACGTATTCGTTTGAATTTGTGTGTGACGAAGAGGAAGTATATTACAGATTTGAACTTAAGACTTCAGTTTTACAGAGGATACTCGTGAGGCCGGATGACACCACAGTGCTGTTGCATTGGATTGATCAAATCGAAGACTGGGCTGTGTATGGTTTTGCAGCAGAAAGAAATCAATGTGGTCGTTATGGACTGTGTGGACCGTATGGAATCTGCAGCATCAACAGATATCCCTCTTGTAAATGTATGGTAGGTTTTACGCCACAAACCCCTGATGAATGGGATAAAGCAAATGGCTCGAGCGGGTGTGTACGTAAACGGGCTTTGGAATGCGGGAATGGCGATGGCTTCAAGAAGATTTCAGGATTGATGTTTCCAGACACGCGACGTTCTTGGTATAATCATAGCACGACCCTAAAAGAATGTGAGATGGTCTGCAGAAGGAACTGCAACTGTACGGCTTATGCAAATTCGGATATCAGAAACGGTGGAAGTGGATGTTTGTTGTGGTTTGGTGAGCTCATTGACATCACAGAGTATGATGAAAAGCAAGATCTTTACATCAGACTGGCTGCCTCTGAGTTAGCAGGCACGTACTCGATCCTTTTGATCAGAATGATAGTCAGTGTTCTTTGTATTGCATTCTTTATGTTTAAGCTTCTTTGTAAATAAAATAGAATGGATGCTTGATATATAGATACATACCTCTTGGCGATATTTGACTCTTTCTATGCATAATTAATTTGTAGCAAAACCATACTGATTCATAGTTGATGGTTCAATGTAGACTCTCAGCCTAGTTTCAAAAAGACAAAAAGGGTAGTCACAGCGGTAATTTCAACTTCATCTGCGGTGCTGCTTTTGTTTGCTGTAGTGTATGCCTGTATAAAGAAGAAGAGAAGGGATCACATGAAAGAAAGAGGTAATGTAGATCACTTTTCTTACAGTTTGCTATCTTGTATAATTTTTGGTACATTTGTGTAATCAATTGAATCAAACACATCATGTTGTAGGAAATCGGTATGGCCTTAATAAAAAGAGTAATAGTGTTCGGATGGAAAATTTTGACGAGCTACCTTTTTTTAGCCTAAATAAAATAGCTAAGGCTACCAATGACTTTTGCATCAACAACAAGATTGGAGAAGGTGGATTTGGTCCTGTTTACAAGGTAGTTATTAAGAAACTAATAAAAATTAATATCATGAAACGTAATGTGCAATCCTTTTGTTTTAGGGTGTGTTTGAAGGCGGACAAGAGGTAGCTGTGAAGAGGCTCTCGGAAACATCCCAACAAGGGCTTGATGAATTCATGAACGAAATCAGAACTATTGCCAAACTTCAGCACCGGAATCTTGTGAAGCTTCTTGGATGCTGCATCCATGAAAATGAATTGATATTGATTTATGAATATATGACCAACAAAAGCTTGGACTTCATTTTATTTGGTTTGATTCTGTCTCTATGATTTCATATAGTAATTTACTTAATTTCATACTTTGTGTAGTAATTTAAGCTATGCTGCTTCGTGCCAAGATAATGCTTGTCTAAGTCGTTACCCTTTGTCAGATGAAAGTAGAAGTATGATGCTTGACTGGCCTCAACGCTTTAATATAATACATGGGATGGCTCGAGGTATTCTCTATCTACATCAAGATTCCCGTCTTCAAATCATCCATAGAGACCTCAAGGCAGGTAATATTCTGCTGGATGCTGACATGAACCCAAAAATTTCTGACTTTGGCCTTGCTAGAAAGTTTGTTGGATTCGATACCACTACTAAGACTAAGAAAGTAGTTGGAACATAGTAAGAATCTTAACCAATGTTTTATTAGATTAATTAACAATTATCCCAAAAGACGACCTTAATGCGTACTTCTCTATAGTGGATACATTTCTCCAGAGTATGCACTATATGGACGGTTCTCTGTAAAGTCAGACGCATTTAGCTTTGGTGTTTTGGTGTTGGAGATAGTGAGTGGAAAGCGAAATAGAGAATTCTCTTATGATGGTCACAATGACAACCTTCTGGGACATGTATGTTACTCTGGTCAAATTAGTTTTTTCTCTAGACATTCTTTCGATATGCTTATATGTTTTGCTTGATTCAGGCATGGCGACTTTATAGACAAGGCAGATCCATTGAACTAATGAGCGAATCATTACGCGACTCTTGCAATGTCACTGAAGTCTTACGATCAATACAAGTTGGGTTATTGTGTGTGCAACATCATGCCAAAGATAGGCCAACTATGTTGTCGGTTGTTCTGATGTTGGTCAGCGAGGGTGCCTTGCCACAACCTAAACAACCTGCATTTTTCTCTGAAGAAAGTCATCTTGAACTTGACTCTGTTTCATCTGTTGATGAATATATGATAACACTTTTATATGCTCGATAGATAATTATTCAGATTGCATACTACCACAAAATTTACTTGCAGATATGTTTTGCTGTGTAACATCAAGTGTGCTCAATAGAGATTAGGTGCAGATGTACTAGTTACATTTTTAGTAGTATTCTCTCAAGAATGAGTTGATATAGCTCACCAAAACAAAAAACACACAATCGATTATGGTGAATAATTCTCATGTATATTAATCAGCCAATATAACTCAAAAACTGATTCCAATCCCTCAAACCATAAGTTGGTTTCTCTTTAGAACAAAAAACATACCACAAATGGCAACCCAACATCTATCAAACCTAAAAATGTTTATTTGCTTTTGTTTCATCTCCCTGCCAAACTTCCTTATTTTACACTATCTGTGCTTATTTCATGGTAAATAAAATGTTGAAATTGGGGTTTTCGGAAGTAAATGCAGCAAAATGAGGTGTTGGTGTAGCTTACTAAATCCTACAATTAGGGATGAGACAGGTACTTATTTAGCGGTACCATACGTAAAAAAATGTCGATACCAGTGAAAGTATTAATTGAATACCATACCAGATTTATTTGTCCAGTATTGGTACCATTGAAAATACTGAAACTAAATGGTACTGATACCTAAAACTTGACAAAATATCGGTACCGATTGTGTTGGATCGGTATTGGTTCGGTATGGCATGTAACCTCGGTATAAAATTACTCACCCTACATACGATGGTGGTTTTGGAAGTCTGTGTATGTGGTATTCTCATTTATGCATTGTAGATCACCTATGCTAACTATTAATGATGATCTAGAGATTAAGTCTACCCAAAAGTGGTGTGGTTGTGGACGAGGCTTCAAGTTACATTTCGTTAAGAGGCCAAATAGTTATTTGGTGTGGGATGTTTTTACACCTTGAACAATGTGTCTGAGAAATTGTACAAGCCTCCTCAATATTATTTGAAGTCACCCTAGGAGGCGAGTGGCGTGCTAGCGCTACCAATTCATGGACTGAATATACAATTCAAATTGGTTGCATGTTGCAGCAGAGATGTACACTTCTGGCAAGTTCTTCGATTCTCATGACTCATGCTTCAGTGTCTCTATACATTGAATTTCAGTTGTTTAATCTTTTTTTTTTTGCTACACACATAATAACTTAACTTGTATACATCGTAACACTTAATGTGAATTTAGGCTTTTTTAGATAGGACTATGTCTTACCAGAATTTTGTAATTTCTCTGGCTATTTATACTTATGCAATTTTACCTATATAAGTCGTTTTCTCAAACCATTACGATGATGCCTGGTTAGTTTACAAAAAACATACCCCGTTTTAGCCGTCCATATTAGTTGCACTTTGGGTCCGGCTCATTATGCCTTGTGGTTGCTTCGAATACGTTTATGGGGTCTTAGCCCTTCACAAAATTACCCCTAGAACTATCTATTATTTAAAAACTGTAATAAATTTAACGCGTAAAGTAGTTGTGATAACAAGTAGTTGACTCTCATAAAATCATTGGCAAGACTATGCTAGTCCACTCAGCTTGTAGGATGGTGTGGCATTATGTCCATTTAATAAACTAGTACTTTACCCGTCCGGTGGACGGGAACATTAACGCGGGAATCTTTAAACACTATTGATGCTAACTTTGATGTTACGCTTTAAGTAACTACATAGCAAGTGTAACATATAAAACAAACAATCAACCCAAGTTTGAACATATAAAACTAACTCAATAAACACCCTAATGGTTAACAATATCAAAACATTTTTCGGTCTAGATGAAACGGGGTTGACTTGGAAAATCAAAACTGGTTTGCGAATGGCAACACTATTTTTCTTTGACTTTTAAAGTGAGTAGTTTTTGCTAATTATCATTGAATAGCAAGTTAAAACTTGCAATTCACACTATCTATATTATTAAAAAATTTTAAAGGAAAACTACACATGAAGATAGTCACAATACTATATCTAAGTTTTCATAGAAGTCTCGATTGCAATCTTTTGTGGAAGACCAGCATCTAATGACTTGCTTAACCAATTTCCATAGCTATGGCCAGTAAGGATGGCATGAAATTCACAGGTTTGGGTTTGGCATATACAGTTCAACAAGACATTTATACAAAAGAATCAATCAAACAGATAGATTTATACAAAAGATTGATCTGAACATGACCAAATAAAACATCATGTGAAGATACATAATATATAATCTATTCTTCTACCTTTATCTATATTCTATATACATATGCATGTCTTGCCTAATGATCTAAATAATTGGGTCAACATTTGTTAACATAGCTCAGCTTTCACCTGACACACCCATTGTTCCAGTATTAGATCAAAGAGTTTACACATAAAATTAAATTGAACTTTTATAAGCTGTCTTTATGGAAATGTCAACTCACCATGGAAGCTTGGTCCTTGATATTGGCTAAAACCTGGCTGTACAACACTCCGAATATCATTTTGCCAGAATGTTGAAGCCTGAAATTTGGATACTAACATTAATTAACAACGAAAATCTTGCAAGATAAGTTGTTTTTATGTACATAAACTATTATTACCAAACCATAATCATTGGAGGTGTAACCTCAGAATTGATGATTCATGACTTTGAAATCTAAACCCCAAGAGAGGTTTAAGTATCTCCAATCAACACCGTGCTGCCCTGTGAAACAGAATGGAACGCCGGTGATGTGCTAAGCTGTCTAAAAGGTAGGAATCAAAGTTCCAGTGAGAAACGGTTTCAATAGGAATTTGGCACATCCAGTGTAAAGTTTTAATGTGAAAAAGTAAAATTCTAATGTGGAGTGACCTGTGATAATTCAGCAATTGATGCTAGAGCAGTCAATGCCCCTTCTTGTACCATTTGTTTACCACTCTACAAAACAAAGAAAACATTATTAATTCAATTTAAAAATATTCAATATCATATTTAGGTAATAAAAATAGCAACATCCAACCCCGACAAATATAGAAATATACCTGTAACAATACACGCAGTTTGCTCCCGGTACAACACAGCTTAAATATACTTACAAAATAATCAATTAGATGATTTTCTATAGATAATAGTATAAATGGAACACTCACCATGTGGTTGAACTGCAATTTAGCAAACATGAAATGAGGTTAATAATGTAAGCAAAAGATCAAGATTGAAACTTCCTTAGTTACGCCAACAACAATCAAGCATCATGAATAAATGCATACTAATCTTTAAAACCTTTTGAGAACAACCTTAATTTAAAAACTAAAACCACAACAATCATCGAAACCCTCTCGGGATTCTCACATTACAAAGAACATACATGAGCAAGTCATTCCAATGCTGCAACACAGCTTATTGTTATTCTAACTTCTACTAAAGAAAATATAGCCACATCGCATTACTTTGACAGACCAAAATCATTATGGAGTAGGTATGCATAAGCTTCAATGTTTGTTTAAATTGATCACATACGCAAACATGATAAATATAGAAGCTCAATACTTCGAATATGAAATGAAATTTTGGAGGCTCAATCACTCAAAATCACAACGCTAAGTTAGAGAAACGATGAACCAATGATAGATTTAAGGTAACTTAAACTGAAATTAATGATTTTATTCAAGTGGTGACCTGCTCTTTTTTTTTTAATTTAGCTCAACTGACCCGTAAGATTTATTTATTTATTTATTTATTTTTTGTGTGTGTTTAAACTCAATCTGACCCATATTTTCTTTTTGTTTTTTTTTAAACTTTCAAGTGTGCCCAATTATACCCCCTGTTGAAAAAATCAATCATTTGTTTAGGCTGGATCTGCCAAGGCTACAAGTGAAATTGATTTCAGTAATACAAACTTGGTTGGTAAAAGTGTAAAACTATATCAACTTAAAACAGACTCCGTGACCACATGTGCGAGGAGCTAATAAACTACAGTAAGCTGAGTAAGTGTTCAGTCCTGACTTCTAGGCTTCTGTCTATTCACTTCTAAATAGCTGGATCGTATAAAGCAGATTTCAAGTATAGACTTTATAGGTGTGTTATTAGTAGATATATCTGTGACCACTTGCAAGCAACATTTCCTGGAACACAAAGCCTCTTCTTTTGGAGTGTTAGTTCTATCATATTACATAGATTGTAGATTCAAAAGATAACTCCATAAATTCCCTACCAGTAGATTTGCATGCCACATTATGTAATTACTACTACTCTATATGACTTAGAACTTTGGTGTCACAAGTGTTCAATTGGGCCACTTGACGACACCTTATTATTTCTAGAAATTTTTTTGTTTAGTTCAGTCACCATAACGAACATAAGGGAAGTCGACTAAATGTCAATTTTTTATTTATTTTAGTTCCGCTACCATAACGAAGTTGATTGAAACCGACCAAATTCTAGTAGACTCGCCTCTTCAACGCCTGTGACTTACAACGCTCGGGTTTTACTAACGCGCAAGTTTACCGTTCGACCCCACCCTCCCATTAGCCATTGGTCCACCTTCATATTTATATAATATTTTTTTCATTTTTTATCACCAATACCATAACGAGCGTAATCAAAACCGATCGAATTAGTGTCGAATTACTACCACAATGACAGAGACCGACAACGCTTGTATTTTCCACCGCCCGGGTTTCCCGACAAAATAAATGTTGTATATATTGTGTAGTCTATAACCCAAAATCAATCAATTAAACAAACAAACAAACCTGGTAATCTTGTATGTCATTGTAAATGAAGAAATTGCAACATGGATTATTCTCTGAATCGTGTAATCACTATCAGATAAACCTATTTGTGGGTTATACATAATGATTTATCGGATAAGACAGAGAATTCTATTCATGGAATTGAATTTATTGTTTCTTGTATATGGATGAAGAACTAGAGAACCCTGTAACCGTTGTTTCCTCCTGTCTTTGATCGATCGAGAACCCTCAAAACAAAGAAAAAACCCATTGCCAAAATAATAACCATAGGCCTTTTTATAAATAATCCATCATATTGTTTTTATTAAAACAATAAGGCCAAAATCAATTACACCCAATTAACATAACACTTAAGCCCAAATGTTAAAATAATAAATCCAATGTTATTATAAAGCCCAAATAACATTAGAACTAAATCGAGCCCGCACTCCGCGTCACCTAGCTCGTTTAATCTCTAACGTTATTTCCTCAATCGACAAGTTAATCCAATAACACTAAAATAACCAACAATCCTCCCCCATTTTAGTGATATCCATGATTAACTTAACCATCCTCACAAAAACACAAACACTATGCATAAATGAAAATGTCCTATGGATTGAATTTTCATCTTAGTATTTACACGTTACAAATATTAGAATATCTTGGGTGTTGCTATGGATTGAACCCAAGTTATCCATTTTTAATACTTGTAGGTAAATACACATGCGTTTCAAATCTAAATTCCACTTGACACTATATTTTACTAGCCTGTGTCCCAATCCTTCAAAGAATATATCAAAGCTCAAGTCTAAAGCTTCTTGAAGCGGCTAAACTTCATATTCTTATAGGTAGTTCATTATTCTCGCACCCGCACTGCAATTTATCAATGAACTATTAAGAAGCTATACTTTAACCTACTTTATCTTGCAGTCCGAACACATACCTTGGGATGATTATATTAATGTGTTCCAATATCGTTATGACAAGCTTGCCACATTGAATTCAGCATCTAACGTTGTATTAAATGGGAATTGGGTGTCTTGACATAAGATATTAAAGTATGGACTTTAAATCCATCCCCATGACTGATATGTTTACGAGATCTCTTCCTAACTCTTTAGTTAGATCATCAGCCAAATTATACTCATAAATTACAAACTCAACTGATATCACATCTTGCATGATGAGCTCATGAATCATGCTACGTATAATATATAACCGTCTAGACTTTTCATTATGCATCTGACTATTACCCTTAGTCAGCACTATCCCACCTGATAGATTTTGGTGATATCGGCTTTACCACAATGGAATTTGTAATAATAGTTTCTTGGTCATTCAACCACTTTTATAAGTTGTTGCAAATGCTAGAAATTCACATTCCATTATCAAGTGATGCAATACACATCCACTTATATAACTTGTATCATAATACCCTTCTAAAACTGAAGGAAATCCTGAATAACGCAAATCATAGTTCATGGTTTCTTTCAGGTACTTAAGCAGTATGTTTACAGCTTATAAATGTTGAGCACTATTAATTATTAGCATGCATGCTCAACTTACCCACAACATAAACTATGTTAGTCCTTGTGCTAATCATAGCATACAGCAAGCATCATAAGCCTAACACTTGGATCTATGGTAGTACTTACAAGAGAACAATTGAAATGATTAAATTTCTTCAACACTTTCTATATATAATGAGACTGTTTTATGGTTATATCATTGTTACTCCTTTTAATCCTTATACGAAGGATCACATATGCCTCCCCCATATCCTTCATTTCAAAATTAGAAAACAATAATTTCTTATTTACCTAGTGAAGGCATCATGTGAAAATCCCATAAGTCTAAATAAACGAGTTAATTCACATGTATGGCATATCAAAACCGGCATTAAATTCATTTTAGAAATCTCTTTCATTCTAAAATAATTCGCATGACCTAACTTAGCATGTCACAATATATAAATATAATCTACCCTGCTATGAAATGATGATAGCATATAAACAAATTCAATAGCAAACGGGACATTAATATTAAGTTTAAAAACTTCATTACATAAATATCCAAAGTCAAAAGATTTCATGTTGAGATAAGATAAACTTATCCGACTCATTGACCTGTTTAAAGCACAGGTAGTTAAAACAAAATCTCAATACTAACACATAATCCAAAAAATGTTTTCCAAGAGTAAATACAAGTCTCACTTTTACATTTTCATCCTAAATACAGATCCATCTTCAATTGGTTCAAATTCTTCAAACTATTCTAGACCCTTGCATACTTGACTCGTTTCACCCGAGTCTACACACCATGCAAGCATGTTATCCTGTACATACTATAAAGAAATAAATGACAAATAATTCTCAACCGAATTATTTTTAGAAACCATTGACCTTTTTAAGTCCAATAACTAACCCGAGCCCCGGGTTTCGTTTATTTCAAACCCCAAAAGGGTTTCCCGACTTGTATACCTCTAATGGGCATATCGTTACTTGGGTCATGGCCCATCAACCCCATGTGTGTATCATCTAGACAAATAATATTTATTTAATTCAAATTACAAAACAAACTCTTTGTTTCTTTATACAAAATCGAGATTTAGTGTTTTGCAAATAATTAACATGTCCCGAATGACTAGTTGAGCCAACTACAAAACGCATGGTTTTGACAAATTTAAAGTAAAACAGTATGCGTGCTTTATGAAGCATTCAGCCCTTTCGACCCACTTGGCCCTGTCACATTAGGCTTGATTCCACCCATAACTCCCGTTTATTTCCAGTTGCCATAATTATTTAAATAATTTAAAAAACGTTGGAGTCAAAATTTGAACCCAAAAGTTCGAAGGCTGGTATGAATATATTGGAACCCAAAACATACATAATTAAAGAAAATGACCCACGATTTTCTGTTTACCAAAAATGTGTTGGACAGTAACATAACCTTCACACAATAAAGCCAATCATAATGTGCATATAATATTTATTATGTCAACCTTTTCTATTTAGTTGACAATCACAAACATTCTTCAAATGTTTAACCTTCCAGATCATTAAAAAAAATGCCCATGAAGACTGAATCTGGACAAATAAAACCAGCATACCAAATTTTGTAATTTAATCATTTGCCATCAAATTTTGAAGCACTTGCCACTTATCTATTATTTGTACCTTCTCAAAGAGAAACAATCTCAGATAAGTGGCGTTTACGGTCTCCATCAATTCCACGAAATATGAATCATAGAACACCAATGGAATTATTAAAATCATAATTTTAATTTAGTGATCTATGTATATCTTTCAATTAAATATATTCCAAAAAATCAGTTTTACAGATGCTATTTCAATACCAATGAAGAGGTATGTACCCGCCTCAACACCGAGCAAGGCGGGTCAACCCACAAGATAAAGACATTATGAAGGCACAAAGCCAAAACCTATGCGCATGGCGCATACAAAACATGCTCAGGCATCATATGCCCAGGCACACATATGCTCGCGCATCACATATGCGCGTGGCGCATCAGCGCGCGGCGCATATCACATGCCCGTGTATATCGCATCTGCCCAGGCACACATATGCTCGCGCATCACATATGCGCGCAGCGCATCAGCGCGCGGCGCATATCACATGCTCGTGCATATCACATCTGCGCATGAAATATCTGCGCGTGAGAATAAAGAGAAGACCCCGCGCATCCTCAGGGTGAGCGCATATCATACGTGCACATAATCAACCTCGTCCTTATCCAAATCAGGATTAGGGCAACCTTGATTGTGCACATCAGACAACCTTCCAGAAGGCATCTTTTTAAGGAGAAAGAATATGCTGATGTTGATAGCTGCCAAATGAAAGGTCGACAACTCAGCATGACACATGTGTTACCACGTGATTACAACCAACGAGAAAGCGCCAGGTGTCCCAGAGGACACGTGGCGCAGTGCGATTGGAGGAAGCCAACGAGGTTGAGCCCAACCGGTGGTAACCCTAGCACTATAAATACAGCATCAACTCCACTTTGATGACACATTCATACTCAATCATTGACAGTTACAAGCAGTGATAACATATTCAATCATATTGAATCACATTCACTCACAGTCAGTTACATACAAAACAGACAGTCTCACAATCAGAGGGGCATTGAGCAATTAAGCAATACTCTTGAGATTCTCTGACACACATTATTATCTTCTCCACAAATATACTGATTCTCACGCCGGAGGGTTACCCCAAAGAGGACCCCTCTGTCCCTTTCTGAGGGGTAAGTAACGGCGCTGTTCATTTTGTAGGTGGAAGAACACTGATCCAGAAGAACCATCGGTGAAATAGTATAATCACACCCGAGGAAAGTAGATCTGCTACCAGTGAGTAGATCCACGTTTCTTCATTGGCGCCATCCACTGTTACAAACGGCAATCAGATCTCATCAGATCTATAAAAAAAAAAAATCAATCACCATGGTTTCTGGAGTTCGTAACGTTGATCAAGCTCTGGAGGATATTGAACGTGAGGGTGTTAACGACGGACAGTAGGTTCTGAGGGTTCCGCGTGATTCTACGCGTACCACCAGCAACCGTCCCTTCGTCACAACCCCTCACGGCCAGACTGAAACTCCTCCAGACGATCTCACGTTACAAAATATGGCCGGCGCGAAACTGAAAGGACCAATGGGTCCAGAAGAGGAAACAAATGATCCAAATGAATGGCTCATAAACGAGCAGCGGCGTCTGATGGAAAAATACAATGAAATGGTCAAGCAGAAAAAGCTAGCCGACCAAACACAAAGGCAAGCTTTTGATAAGCAGACTACAAAAAGGCCGCGCGCGCCGGAAGAAGGACATTCTGTTCACACTGCACACACTGAGTTCAGTGATGAAGAAGTGCATAGCATGAGGAAGACACGGGATACTCATGCAGGAGGCTCGCAGCTCCGCGCGCCTGTGAACATGGCGCCTGGAGCCAGAGCAGATCTGGATCTGCACATGCCGTACAGCCCACCGGTCAGAGGGCAAGTGGACGTAACCACGCCCTACAGACCAGCCATCCTGGTAAAACACTCAAAGTTTACTGCGCGCATCGCGCAGGCTCCCATCCAGCACAAGACAAAGATGCCAAGTGGTCTGGGCAAATATGATGGCACAACAGATCCAGATGACTTTTTGCAAGGTTTCTATAACACGGGAAACCTAGAGAGCTGGACGATGCCAACATGGTGTCATATGTTTGCTCGCTGCCTCACGGGCGCAGCGCGGGTATGGTTCGAGAGCTTGCCGACAGGGCAAATTGATGGGTTCGAGGAACTATTAGAAAAGTTCCAAGCCCACTTCGTACAGCAGCGCAGGCACACGCGCGATCCTGATGACATCATGCACTGCATACGCAGGAATGATGAAACGATTGAAGATTACATCACTCGTTTCAATCAGGAATCCCTGGCAATCGGGGGTATAACTGAGCAGCTCCTGCGCGTGGCCTTTATACAAGGCGCGCGCAGTGATCAACTCCGCCGGGCTCTCGTAAGCAAAGATGGTATGCCCACCACGTGGGCCAAGTTAATGGAGGCATCGCGAGTTTTCGCGAGAAATGAGAAACAGATTGCCCAAGATAGGGCAAGAGAAAGAGCGCATCAGGCAGAATCACCGCGCAGCAAAGAGAAGAGGGCCAAACAGAACTCTGTATGGTCCAGGTTGCAGCCAACAAGTTTTTCTTCCGCGGAAAAACAAGCGCAACCAACCTCACCCCAGCCCCAAAAAGAAGTTCGTAATCGCGGGGAGGGTGACAAGAGGGAGGGCGGCAGAGATCCTAGCAGACCTCTGCCAAGAATATGGACACCCCTCACTAAAACACCTTCACAGGTGTTAAGTACTGAGAATGTCCAATTCAAGCCCCCCAAGCAGCTACACTACAAGGGACCGCAAAACAGTGGCAAATATTGTGAATTTCACAGGTCCCCGGGCCACAACACCGACGCATGCCATCATTTAAAGGATGCGATCGAGAATGATGTAAAATCTGGCAGGCTGGCTCACTTGGTGAAAAACCAAAGAATAGAAGATGAGCAACCGGAAGGAGCCTCTGCCAGCAAGAAATACAAAAGAATCTGTGTGGCTGAGGGGGGACGACAAGGGCAGACGTCAAAAAAGAGAAGCGCGCAAATCCACGGAGATTGGCGCGAGCAGCAAGTCATCTTCCCAAGAATCAGGGGAGGCCCTTCAATAAGCAGTCCTCTCGTCATCACCACACACATTGCTCATTACGAAGTGTCAAAGGTCCTGGTGGACACTGGAAGCGAATCTGACATTATGTATGAGCAGTGTTTCAGAAAGTTAGACCCGGCAGACCAAGCGCGGCTCAAAATTGTGAACGCACCAATCTGTGGTGTCTCAAATGAAATCATACATCCCCTAGGCCAGATTCAGTTTGAACTAACTATGGGGGATGATGAGCACAAGCGAGCCGAAGTTGTCAACTTCTTGGTCTTGCCCACCACGTCATGCCACAATATGATCCTGGGTAGGGGAACGATTGCCCAATTTAATGCTGTACCGTCGCCAGCGCACGGCGCATTGGGGTTCCCTACACCAACAGGCGTAACATTTGTTTACCGCGATCATTTGTGCGCAGTGACAAGCACGCCGCGGGAAGGGAGAATGAAACTTCCAATGGCTGACAATGCGCCAGAGAAGTGGATTTTAAACCCAAAATTCCCAGAGCAAACGGTCACAATTGGCGCTACCATTTCAGACAAAACGAGATTGAGAATGAAAAAGTTGCTCACAAAATACACGTCGGTTTTCGCGTGGCAACACTCCGATATGACGGGGGTCCCGCGAGACTTGGAGCAACATTCTCTTAACACGTTCAAGTCGGTAGAGCCAATTGCTCAGAAAAAGAGAATCATGGGGGATGAAAAGGCGAAGGCCATGAATGAGCAAGTGGAGGACCTGTTGCGCGCAAACATCATCCGCCCGATCCGATACCAGACATGGGTAGCCAATCCTGTGATGGTAAAGAAAAGCAACGGGTCATGGAGAATGTGTATTGACTTCAAGGACCTCAACAAAGCATGTCCGAAAGACTGTTACCCCCTCCCAAACATCGACGCAAAGGTGGACTCCGTGGCGCCATTCAAGCTCAAATGTTTCCTGGATGCCTACAAAGGCTATCACCAGATTCAAATGGCACCACACGATGAAGACAAGACTGCCTTCAGAACCGACAAGGGTGTTTTTTGTTACACAAAAATGCCCTTTGGTTTAAAGAATGCGGGCGCAACCTATCAGAGACTTATGGATTCGGTTTTCAGTGAACAAATCGGAAGAAATCTAGAAGTCTACGTTGATGATTTGGTGATCAAGAGCAGGGAGGAGAGACAAATGCTCAAAGACATCGAGGAAACTCTTCAGCGCCTAACGGAAGTTAACATGAAGCTCAACCCGAGCAAATGTACTTTCGGCGCAGAAGAGGGGAAATTTCTTGGTGTAATGGTCACTAAGGATGGTTTCAAGGTGAACCCTGAAAAGGTGGAAGCCATCCTTGACATGCCTTCACCATCCACCATGAAAGAGGTTCAGAAGCTGAATGGTAGATTGGTGTCAATCAACAGGTTCCTAGCGAACCACGCCAGCAAATCTACTCCATTCGTTAACACCTTGAGGAACTGCTTGAAGAAGAGCCAATTCAAGTGGACGCCTGAGGCTGAGCAAGCTTTCACTGAGATAAAAGAATGTCTCATAAAGTTGCCAGCGCTCACAGCTCCACTTCCTGGCGAAACCCTTACATTGTACCTGTCAGCTGGAGACCGCGCGATCGGCGCAGTATTATTGGTGGATCGCAAGGGGATCCAAACGCCAATATACTATGTGAGTCGGGTGCTCACAGACCCTGAGACGCGCTATTCCATCATGGAAAAGTTAGTTTTGTCACTAACACACGCGTCGCGCAAGCTCCATAGATACTTCAATGGTCATCCTATTGAAGTTCTGACTGGTTACAACATCCAGCAAGTCTTGCGACGCCCCGCGCTCTCCGGAAGGCTGACAAAGTGGGCGCTGGAATTAGGTGAACACACGATCACTTATAAGCCCCGTCCAGCGATAAAGGGTCAAGTTTTGGCGGATTTCATCACGGAAATCCCAGAGGGAAAGATTGAAGAAGCTCAGCGCGAGGTAGACCCTCCGCGAGCAAATGATGAAGAAGATGTTTGGAGGCTATTCACTGATGGAGCCTCCAACAGCGAAGGGTCCGGCGCAGGCCTCAAACTGGTGGACCCTGATAATCATGAATATACTTATGCTATTAGGTTGGACTTCAAGAGTACCAACAATGAGGCTGAGTATGAAGCCCTGCTGGCTGGTCTGCGCATTGCGCGCAAGTTTGGAGTTAAAAGGCTAGAGGCCCATGTTGATTCTTACTTGGTAGCTGCTCAGGTCAACGGCCTATATGACGCCAAGGACAACACAATGCCTCTATATCTAGAGCAGGCAAAAAAGTTCGTTGAGCAGTTTGACTTCTTCAGAATCATACACATCTCGCGCAGCGAAAACAAGTCCGCTGACGCGTTGAGTAAGATGGCATCAACTAATTTTGATCACTTTGGCAAAGATGTCAGGGTGGAAGTGATGAGCAACCCGTCAGTGCAAACGCAATCGGTCCTTGTAATTCATACAACCCCTTCATCCTGGATAACTCCAATAATGGAATTCCTGAAGGAGGGGACGTTACCGGATGATCGCGCACAGGCGAGAAAGATAAGACACAAGGCGCAGAACTATGAACTACTTGATGGTACATTATATCGGCGCTTTTATCTTGGACCGCTCATGAAATGCCTGGATGCTGAAGAAGCAAGCTATGTGATTAGGGAGATTCATGAAGGAATCTGTGGAATACACGCTGGTCCGCGCATGGTGGTTGCCAAGGCAATGAGCTCAGGCTACTATTGGCCAGGCATGTACTTGGATGCGCTAAAAGAAATCCAAAAATGCAAGGCATGTCAGAGCTACGCGCCAAACACCATGCGTCCAAAGAACAACTTGATTCCAGTGACCTCCGCATGGCCTTTCCACAAATGGGCCATTGATATTGTGGGGTCCCTGCCGCAAGCGCAAGGGCGAGTGAAATTTTTGGTAGTGGCGATAGACTATTTCACAAAATGGGTTGAGGCCAAGCCACTAGCAAAAATCACAGCTGAGGCGATGAAGCAATTTATCTGGAGCCACATCATTTGCCGTTTTGGCCTTCCTATGGAAATTGTGAGCGACAATGGCAAACAATTCACTGACAGGAAGATATCAAGCTAGCTCAAAGAATTGCACATCAACCAAATCTTCACGTCGGTCTACCACCCTCAGGGGAATGGCCAAGTGGAGCGCGCGAATCAAAGTTTGCTAAATGGGCTGAAGAAAAGGTTGGAGGGAGAATCCCATTCTTGGGTCGAAGAGTTACCTAATGTCCTGTGGGCGCACAGGACATTAAGCAAAACTAGCAATGGCGAATCCCCGTTCAGCCTAACCTATGGGACAGAGGCTATGATCCCAGCAGAAATTGGATGCCCATCCCATAGGGTACTCATGATGAGCAAAACTGATAACGAGCGCGAAAGAAGATTGGACCTTAACTTGCTTGAAGGGCGCAGAGAAGCGGCTATCATCAATGAAGCCAGATACAAGAAAAAGCTGGAAAAATATTATAATCAGCGCGTTAAAGAGTGCCACTTCAAGAAAAATGATTTTGTCCTTCGAAACAATGAAGCTAGTCGCGCAATACCCCCAGGAAAAATGTCCCCCAATTGGGAGGGACCTTATCAAATTTCAGAAGATTTGGGGAAAGGCGCGTACACTTTAAAAGATTTGAATGGAAAAAAGATACCGCGCGCGTGGAACGCGGCACAACTTAGAAAATGCTTCATGTAAAAAGTTCAAATATGTAATCAAGGCTTTTAAGCCATCATGAATGATGATTCGCGCTATCTTTCAATATTTGTCGCGCTATCTTTCAATATTTGTTCTATTACCTTTGCATACATGTTTCACACTTCCTTTATTAATTTGGAACAATATGACAACACTATATTGACTTCAAAGCAAAATAAAGCGAAGTAAAACATACATGCGCGAGCCTTAGCTCAAACGCGTTAACGATTCTTAACTCTAAAACGCCAGGGCCTTAGCCCAAACTTACGAGCCTTAGCTCAAACACGTTAATGAGTCTTAACTCTAAAAACGTCAGGGCCTTAGCCCAAAACAAAGAGCCTTAGCTCAAAACACTCACAAACATCCATCTTACATCCCGCGCAGCCTGATCATAAAAATCCTTAAACACAACTAAGGCAAAGTACATGCCATATCATGTTAAGGTTTCAGGTCGAGGTCGCGCGCGGAATCATAGTGGATATCTGAGTAACACACGCTGACATGTAATGGCTAAACTCATACTTCCATATAAATACCGCGCGACAACGACGCGCAAAAAAGAAATAATGAAAAGTTAGCGCGCATGTCAGCATAAACAAGATACTGCGAAACCACAAACAAAATAGAACAGAGGTTAAGTGAATAATTTCCTTACAACCTTGTTCTTATTTTAACGTGCAAGCATATCTTATATCTATACAAGCAAACATGAAGAGATGAATGGAAATGCGCAAGATGTGAAAAAGAGAAAACAAGTTTCATTCCATTGGATTGAAATTTACAAGTATGATGAGTTACAAATTACAAGTATAAAAAATTAAATATGTAAAATTTGATGAAGGGCTTCTCAAGTCTCCACGTCGACGTCAGCCACTTCATCACCTTCATCATCGCCCGCAGCATCTGACGCGGCCTGCTCCTCATCTCCGAACTGACCATAGTCAAGTTCTTCCTCCTCATTGGAGTCTTCTATCACGACGGTGGCAGGAGCAGATTTATTCGCAGCGCCAGAGCCGCTGGCAGGGGCAACATCCCCCGCGCCACCATCATCGCCACCAGCCCTCTCGCATTCATCGAGCAACTTCTTTAGCGCGCCGAGGTCGGGCTGGTCAGCAAGCGCAGCTATCTGCAAAATCATTAGAAAAGTATTGAGTACAAAACACTTGGAAAAATTAGTCAAGTAAAACTCATTAAGGTCAAGGTACCTGCATAAGGATGGGGATGGGAGTATTCATGTACTTTTCCCCCACCGCGGCCATGTCCGCGCAGGCCGCGTCGCTCTTGTAAGGGTACTCGGATGGGTTCTTCTTCAACATGCCATAGTCATACCCATCCGTAAACCCTTCAGCTCGGCCCACCAAGCGCGCGGCGGCATTGCAGTCCATCACAAGGGCCTGAAACTCGGCGGAATATTTCATCGCCAAAGCGCAGCGAGTTATGCCCTGTGACACCAGCCATTGGCGATCCTGCGCGAGGCCAGCAACAGACGTCTCGAGGACAGGAAACTGGGAGTTTAATAACTCAACAGTTTCCTTAGTCTTTTGTAGCTCCTCCTTATCAGACGCTGCTGCCGCCAAGATTTTTTCTTTCTCCGCCTGCGCAGCACCAAGTGCTTCCTGGCTGGATGCCACCGTCACCAAGGCCTCATCTCTATCGGCCTGCGCGGCCGCCAACTCCCTCTTCAGGCGCGCAACCTCGCTCTCCAGTGATGATTTTTCAGTGATACTCTGGACGATAGCTTGGTCACGCGCCTCAGCCTGCTGTTCCAAGACACGCACTCTACGCGCGTACTTGGCAACTTCGGCCTCCGCCAACTGCTGCTTCTCCCGCGCAGCTTGGAGCTCATGCCCGCGCTTAATATAGGCGGTGTTGGCACTTGCTCTATTTTCGCTGAGCTCCGCCTGGAGTTTCTCAGCTCGTGCGCGAGCATCAGAAAGATTCCAGGCAGCCACCTTAGCCTCTTGCTGGGCTGCCACAAGAGCATCGCGTACTTTAATATAATCGCGATGAAGCTCTTGGGAGGCAGCAAAGAAAGCTGACCCAGCGAAAATGTGATCGTTGAGCAAGTCAGCGCGAGTGCGCTCCTCCTGATACCTCCTTTCAGTAGGAGGCACGGCATGAGCCCAGAAGTCCTCGCATACGCCCATGGATTGGAAGGAACTTTCTTCATTAATATTCCATCTCGGGCGATAAACGTGGTCACCTTCCTACAAAACACAAGAAATATTCTAAGTCATAAAACATACTTATATGGAGGTACGCGCAGCGGAGCAACAAATTAAAACATACCTGCGGGGATGAAGCAGAAAAGTCAGCGCCAGCCCCACCAGAAGTATGCGCTGCGAAGACTTGTGGCATCGCAGGGCTGGCGCGGTCTCCCAAGGAGTCCTCAGCTTGAGCCCCCTCATCCTCCTCATCTTCTTGAATAGGCCTCTTCTCCTGCGACCTGGGGGGCTCCAAACCAGCCTCGCGGAGAGGGCTGCGCGTAAGAGGAGGCGAGGGAGGTCTCGACGCCGCCAGTTCGGCTCGCAATACGGCTTCCTGCTCTTTTGTAACCCCAATAAGGGGAGAATCAGCACTAGCAGGAGCAGGACCAGAACCAGCGGCGCCGCCAACGGCGCCAGGAGTGTCGCCAGCAACTTGTACGCCAGCTACAACTCCTATGAACAAATCAACAAGGAAAAATGGTTTATGACTGAATCCAAAAGAAAAATAAAGAAGACAAGTGTGCAAAACATACCTTGGCGCAATTCTGTTCGCGCGGCGAACATCGCCATAAAATTCATTCTACCCTTTTCAGAGGGTAGAACAGGGGACTCCGAAGCAGCCCCCGGCGCAGCCTCAGCACCTTGTGGCGCCTGTGGCTCATCTGCTACCGTCGCCGGTTTTGCAAACATTCAAAGGAGGAAAGGTTTAATAACAATTCAGCCAGATGAAGATAAATAAAGTATACCTGTTGCAGGCGCGGCACTGCTTCTCTCTTTAGCCGCGCGAAAGGAGGAGGCGACGCCACCATACCTCAAATGGACAGGAGGTCTGCCCACTCTCACAGGCAGAGAAGCTAAAGAAACCTTTGTGGTAAACACCTGGGTTTCCTTAGGTCCCTTCGTTTGAGCATGGGGATGAGCGACAGGGGTGTCATCTTTCTTCTGTTTCTTACTGGCCCCTGCGCAAGATTTCCCCTTAGCTTTGCGCTTTAGTAGGGGCGCCTCCTCTTCCTCCTCCTCCTCTTCCGCGAGCTCTAGCTCGTAGTTTTCAAGCGCATCTACAAAAACAACCAACAGAACTGTTAATAAACTTGGGTATTCTAAAGGAATGAGCATAAGTGCGAAGGCTTACCAGGCGCGTCACTGTCAAAGTCAAATTCCAGATCCACTGGGATGAACATGTCATCGAAGCGATCTGGGAAACCAACTTCCCCAGCGCCAAGCGCGACGGAGCCACCCTCCACTTGTTCATCATAAGCGGCAAGGACATAATCCTTGGTGACTGCGCAAAAACAAATCAAGTGATATCAGCAAAAGAATTATGTTCGCGCAGAAAAAATAAATAAAGCAATGAAATAAACTTACACAACCCGTCGACTTGGATAACGGGCTCAAGCGCGCTGTCGGCCCAAAGCTTACTCATGCCGACCCCCACCAGCGCCTCCTCGCAAATTTTCTTCGCGGGGGATGGTTCGGCGGTCAGTTTCTTAACCCAGGCGCCAGTTGGGTTCTTGAGGACACCCTCATCCGCAGGCGCAAAAGAGATAGAGCGCATGGTCATACGGATGGGTATCACACCAGCCCTAATGTAAAAGAACCTCTCAGACCAGTCATGAAGGCTCTTGAATGAAACAGTGGAGCACTTCACCTTCTGACTGCGAGGAATGAAAGAGATCCAATTGTCCTTGATCTTGGGCTTGTAAAAATATTGAAAGCGCCGAGGAGTGGGTTCCTCGCGCTGGGATTTGCACATGAACTCAAAGTGAGTCACGCGCACGAGTCCAAACGGATGGACTTGGGATATATGAATCCCATAGAACTTCAGCAGTGCACCCACAAACCTTGTCATCGGGAGACGAAGGTTGCAGTGGGTGAAAAAGTGGCTATATAGGGATATATAGCCGGCAGGCGGGTCCGCCGCCGTTTGCCCGGACCTAGGCAACATGCAGCCAAACAGGGTGGGAAAGCCCTGAGAGGCGATGAGGTTGTCGAGATCGGCCTGCTTCAATTTGCAGAGGATTTCATTCCACCTTTTGGTGGCCTTGGTCCTCCCTACTTCCTCCGATGTGGTCTCAACAACCCTCTTCCCTTTCCCCTTTTGCTTCAATGTCGACATCACCACAGATTTCACACGACGTCTTCGAGAGGCAACAGAGGTGATTGAGGGGCTAGACGAGTCTGAACTATCAGACATACAACTGCAGCAGCAGATAATCGAGAAATCGAAAAGATGAAAACACTCAATTCAGAATATGAAAGGCAGAAACTCGAAAATTATCAACAATGAAGATGAAGATAAAAAATTTCCTAAGGGCCTCCTTTTATAGGCCCAGGAGAGAGAAATGTGGCAGCTGATCGGATTTCACGCGCCCCCACTCGCGGGTGCAAGCCAACAAGGGCGCGACACGTGTCCCTAACACTGTTGAGGGGACATAAAAATGTAACCGACCTGCCACGGAACAGAGACGCGCCCCCACTCGCAGGTGCTAACCAATGCGAGCGCGACACGTGTTCAGGACAGCTGTGTGAGGGGACATGAAAGGCAACTGTAGCACCTCGAGCACAGGAAACGTCTGACACGTTTACGGCGCACGTCACCACCAACTAACCACGTGTTTGGACCCTTCGTTTTCAACCAAATGGATAGAACTTCGCGCAACGATGGAAGCAACCAGGAAAACGACAAAACCCCATTAAAAGACAAAAATCAGTAAGTCTAATATCCATCTTACCGCGCTCGCGCGAGATAAGACACACATTAGACTGGGGGGGCTTGAAGAGGTATGTACCCGCCTCAACACCGAGCAAGGCGGGTCAACCCACAAGATAAAGACATTATGAAGGCACAAAGCCAAAACCTATGCGCATGGCGCATACAAAACATGCTCAGGCATCATATGCCCAGGCACACATATGCTCGCGCATCACATATGCGCGCGGCGCATCAGCGCGTGGCGCATATCACATGCCCGTGTATATCGCATCTGCCCAGGCACACATATGCTCGCGCATCACATATGCGCGCAGCGCATCAGCGCGCGGCGCATATCACATGCTCGTGCATATCACATCTGCGCATGAAATATCTGCGCGTGAGAATAAAGAGAAGACCCCGCGCATCCTCAGGGTGAGCGCATATCATACGTGCACATAATCAACCTCGTCCTTATCCAAATCAGGATTAGGGCAACCTTGATTGTGCACATCAGACAACCTTCCAGAAGGCATCTTTTTAAGGAGAAAGAATATGCTGATGTTGATAGCTGCCAAATGAAAGGTCGACAACTCAGCATGACACATGTGTTACCACGTGATTACAACCAACGAGAAAGCGCCAGGTGTCCCAGAGGACACGTGGCGCAGTGCGATTGGAGGAAGCCAACGAGGTTGAGCCCAACCGGTGGTAACCCTAGCACTATAAATACAGCATCAACTCCACTTTGATGACACATTCATACTCAATCATTGACAGTTACAAGCAGTGATAACACATTCAATCATATTGAATCACATTCACTCACAGTCAGTTACATACAAAACAGACAGTCTCACAATCAGAGGGGCATTGAGCAATTAAGCAATACTCTTGAGATTCTCTGACACACATTATTATCTTCTCCACAAATATACTGATTCTCACGCCGGAGGGTTACCCCAAAGAGGACCCCTCTGTCCCTTTCTGAGGGGTAAGTAACGGCGCTGTTCATTTTGTAGGTGGAAGAACACTGATCCAGAAGAACCATCGGTGAAATAGTATAATCACACCCGAGGAAAGTAGATCTGCTACCAGTGAGTAGATCCACGTTTCTTCAACCAACTAGGCGGGTGCCTACACCATGAAGCGGGAAACGTAGACCTTGGTAATCATGTAATAAGTTTATGGGTGTTTATTGTTCGGTTTGAAACCGTGAAATCGTGATTTGACAGTTAATTTTTTTCTTTAACTTTTGGCCAATTGTTTTCAATTTCCAAAAGTTATGTTTTGGTTTTCGACGACAAAAAGCGTTACTACCGGTTTGGCCCACAGTTTAATTTAAAACCATCAAAACAAGACCGCAAACACCCCTACGTACGTAAAATGTTATTTTTTTAACTGAAAAAAATTATAACAATATCATACTCAAATTAAAGATAAAAATATGCTCGTTTTTATGGTGTAATTTTTTTAAAAAAAATATTAAAGTATGAAAAAGTTATTAACGTTTAAAAATCATGGGGGTAATTGGGTTAAAAGTGAAAATTAAAATAAGATATTTGTAAAAGATTAAGGGTCATTATTGTAAATATTCTTTAAATTTACAAATGTTAATCATAGTTGAGGGGGTAATATTGTAACTATATTAAACAAAATTAAATAACATTGAGTTTTAATGTGAGGCCCTCATTCATGTTTGTATCATATGCAATATTGCTTGTAAATCCCTTAAAGTGACCGTTCTCTCCTCTATTATATATAGTATAGATATATGCATGCATATAAAAATCATGCATAAATGCAATCAATCTCATATCGGTAGGGTTGTAATCGAACCGAACGAACACGAACAAGGCCTTGTTCATGTTCGTTCGTTAAGAAAATAATGTGTTCACGAACGGTTCATGAACACTTAACGAACGAGATTTTATGTTTGTGTTCGTCCATTAAGGAAATTAATGTGTTCATGAACGGTTCACGAACACAAACGAACGCAAATAAAATCGGCAGAGCCTAGAGATTGAGACCGATGTATTCATCAATGTGAATAATGAAAGCATATAAACGAATCGAATGAACAAGAACAAGTTCGTTCATTTAACTTTAAAAGAACACGGACACTTAATTGAACAAGTATTTATGTTCATGTTCGTTTACTTAAAGATGGACACTTGTGTTCGTTTGTTTTAAATATAAACGAACATAACTGAACAAAGATAAACGAACATGTATGAACAAATGTAAATGAACATAAATATAAACGAACTAAAATTAAAACACTTAAATGAACATAAATTAACAACTATAAAACCTTTAAGCCGATGACCTATCTAGATAATATTTAATATTTTCTATTAATACATAAACGAACATAAATAAACGAACATAAACGAACGTTCATGAACATAAATGAACGAAGAGAACATGTGTTCATGTTCGTTCGTTTAATTAAACGAACACAAAATTTTTGTTCATGTTCGTTCGTTTATTAAATAAATGAACATAAACGAACTTCCCGCCGAACGGTTCACGAAAGTTCGGTTCATTTACAGGTCTACATATCGGTGGTTAATTTATTAAATATTGTTTGTACCCAATTCAGAGATAATATAGAATTTATTAACCCTTAATATCCAATAGCAATATTTAATGAATACTCCCAAATTAATTTAAAATTCATCGACCCATTCAGAGATAATACCGAATATTTGTATGCTAAATATTAACCATAGATAATATGCCTCCCAATTTATTAACCCTCCAATAGTAAGGTATATTCCCATGTTATCTACTCGATTCAATTTAGAAAATCACACACAGAAACTTACGTACCAGTTTGAAGAACAATAACTATAATAGGTTTATCTTTGTTGTATATATTGTGTAGTCTATAACCCAGAATCAATCAATTAAACAAACAAACAAACCTGGTAATCTTGTATGTCATTGTAGATGAAGAAATTGCAACATGGATTATTCTCTGAATCGTGTAATCACTATCAGATAATCCTGTTTGTGGGTTACACACAATGATTTATCGAATAAGACAGATAATTCTGTTCATGGAATTGAATTTATTGTTTCTTGTATATGGATGAAGAACTAGAGAACCCTGTAACCGTTGTTCCCTCCTGTCTTTGATCGACCGAGAACTCTCAAAACAAAGAAAAAACCCATTGCCAAAATAATAACCATAGGCCTTTTTATAAATAATCCATCATATTGTTTTTATTAAAACAATAAGGCCTAAATCAATTACACCCAATTAACATAACACTTAAGCCCAAATGTTAAAATAATAAATCCAATGTTATTATAAAGCCCAAATAACATTAGAACTAAATCGAGCCCGCACTCCGCGTCACCTAACTCGTTTAATCTCTAACGTTATTTCCTCAATTGACAAGTTAATCCAATAACACTAAAATAACCAACAATAAACATCGGTTTAAATATTTTGTTTTTTTAATATGGTAATCTTTTTATATGTTAATTTGACGAATTAATTTTTTTTGGGCTTTTAACGCTCAAACTTTGCCAACTATGTCGATACCCTAACGAGCATAACTGATACTGACTGAATTCACATCAACTTATCATCGTAACACTCGGGTTTTTATCAAAGTTCATGCTTCAACGTTGGAGTTTTGTTAGAATAACATGTTGCTAATCTATAATATATATAAACGAAAACCCAAAAGTCGCATGTTTCGCGATGTATTTGCTCCCCCTTTTATGGGAGTGACGTGAATGTCATTTGTAAATGGTGAACTCTCCTTGATTTAGCCTGTTTCTAACCCGTTTAAGCTTAAAAATTCGCGGGTCATGGGTCATTGAATGGGTTTAGATCTGGTCCAACTACAAACCCTAACTCTTCCATTCTTCCTTCACCACCGCCCTACTTCTGTAAATCGATGTATCCCCGTCGCATCACAGTTTCTTTCTCTCTCTCTCTCTCTCTCTAATTGGTAGATAGGCTTCTTCAAATTCTTCATCAGACACCGTGAAAATGTCCTCAGCAATAAAGCTCTATACCTATGGGGAGTTGACAATGAAGATGTTGGAAGAAAAGCGATTGTTATTGGTTGGCCCTAACACCTCCTCAACCCTCGATTCTATTAGGTAAGAATTCATTACTCATTCTTCGTTATCAATACCCTATTCAACTCACTAACTTTAACCCTAACCGTTCTGAATTTGATTCTGATTGGTAAAGTTCGAAATTCGACTCAATATTACCATCTGTTATGGTTTTAAATGTATCTTGATGGCGGATAATAATATTGCTTTTCACCGATTTTGATTGTTTACCCTATTGTTCATCAGTGCAATAAAAAACAGATTGTGATGAAGCAGTTGAAGATTTGAGTGTGGTAAAAGCGAAAGCAAAGTCGAAACAGGTTCAAGAATCTGGAAAGGATATCAGATTTATTGTAAATGAAGTGAAGGGTATGATTTTATGGATTGGTCAAACTCTAAGAACCATTGCTTCAATGAGCAAGTTCAAGATTCTTTTTTTGTCGTTTTCCTAATTCACCCTTTCGGTTTACTCACTGTATACAACACATGAAGGATTGCTATTTTAATTTCATATACTAATATAAAGAAAGGTAATATTGGTCACGGAGATCGTGATGACGATTTATGGTTTGATATTCGTCTATATGTTTTGAGTTATTTTGGGCTGTTAGGGTTTAATGTTATGAAATACACCTATGATGTCATGATTCATTGTTGATGTTGTTTTGCATAAAAAAAGCCTTAATTTTAATTTGAGGTTAGAAATTGCATCTGTCTAGGTTATTGAATAAAATTAAATCAGGAATTTAATATTTATGCTGCGAGTATGCAGGAACCTAACTAATTCTTTAAAGTTAAGCTTCAGGTTGTAAATTGTAATCTAAACATATTGCCACCATTGATTTAAATAATAATCCAACATCAAATATTCCATCTTCTTATTCCCATGTTAATGTGCATAAATGTTCATAATCTGCCTCATGTTAATGTGCCTAAATAGTAAATATACAAAGTTACAATAAATAATAATAATAATAATGCAGGAAGTAAGCTAAAGAGAGCAGGAAGGCCAATTGGATGAGGGATTTCTAGCAGAATTCAATGCACAACTACGACAGGTGAAATGGTGCACTCTCGCCTTTTCTTTTCATTATCACTTTATAAGAAATAAATTATAATTTTGTTTTCTTTTTTGTAAAACCTTTTCAACTGTAGTGATGATAATTGTTTTGCTAACAAATTTCAAGCAATGGAAGACGGAGGCACACCAGGTCCTCAAGGCGATACCGCAAAAAGCTTTAGATCATGTTGACGATTGTTGAAGATTTGGTGTCTGTTGACCTAGCCATTGTGGAATGGCGAGCCAGTTAACGAGTATGTGCAGAGTTGTGGCATTGTGGCCTTCAACAAAATTTGTAGGTTTTTTAACTAATTTTTTATGGTTTTGTTTAATAATCTTATACCTCAAGATGTTGAAGATCATGCAGTCCGTTCTTTTAAAACCTAAATGAGCTGTTCACGAATGTAAACAGACATAAACAAACCTAAAACAAACATAACTGAACAAACATAAACAAACGCATTTGACCGAACATAAACGAAACAAACGAACACTAAGTCAGCATTAATAAAACGAACCCCTTTTATGTTTATATTTTTATAAATATAACTATGTGTGTATTATAAACGAAAAATGTTAAATAACCCTGTATCAAAAAAGATGAGGTGTCTAAATGGTGAGCTCTCATTGAATTAAACCGGTTCACATGTCACGAGTCTCACCATACTAGGATAATCTCTTACACAAATCATAGCATCTCAAATATCCTCAACATACCCATCTGATTCCTTTTACTCGTCCAAACCCTACAATCCTTGCTGGTTTAAAACCCACACCAAATATCTTCATTCTTTCTTAAATCATCACCCCTTACTTAAATCACATCTAACTAATTAAGTATCTCCAACGACGTTGCTCTGTTTTTGTACGCACTGCATCAACAGCTCTTCAATTCCCATTCCTTTTCGATTATATATTACAATCCTTCTTCATAACTCTCAATTGCTCAATTTTTATTAAGTTATGTCACCAATTACAATAATTTTATATTGTTATTCAATTGCTTGATTAGGGTTTTGAAATTATGCTTGCCCTGTTGATGTAAACTTCTATGAATTTGTGATAATTAAATGAGTTTTGTCTTATTTTTATGAATTTTTTGTTAGTTTTATATGAACTTTGTGTAAATTATGACATTTGTGTACCAAAAAGAGTTATGAATCTACGGATAATCTTGAAGATATGGATGGAGTTCATGTGAATCTAAGATACTTTGATTTTTGTTTAATATTCTTCAAAAAGAACTAATGTGTCATCCTATACATCTGGTGAATGATTTTACAAAGGCTTTGAATTATTTTTTGTGTTAAGTATATATTGTTTTTACTTTGTAGAATCTGGCCTGATGATTCTATAATTTGATCAATTTTGTGGTGTAGGTTCTGGGTGTTGTACACAAACTATGAGATGTTCCCTAATGCATTTATGAATGATCTTCATATTCCTCTATCTAAATGGTGCTCTTGGTGGTTCTTTCTATTACTCATATGTGGTGTGTGAACAATAATTTTAAAAATGACGTGTTTACCCTTTTCTGTATGTTTTTGTTGACTTATTGTTTGACTTTATCTTTGTTTTTTTTAACTCTGCCAGAGTAGGTCTCTGAACGTTGTACACAAACTCTTCAATAGGTTTCCTGATGTATTTATGAATAATCTTCACATTCCTTTATCTAAATGGTAATGCTGATGGTTCTTTCAGTTATACTAATGAGTATGTGCCAACAATAAGTTTTAACTTTTTTTATGTTTTAAATTTACAATTACTTTGTTAACATATGCTTAATTGAATCCTTATTTCATTCAACAGAGAAAGTTATACCAAATGGAGTATGCTGATTAATGCACACAAAGAAGGCCGTTTCTTTGCAAATATGTGATTTTTGTTAAAGTCAAACTTATATATTCTTTACTCTTAAAAATTGTTTCAATTTTTGAGTAGTGGAAGGAAATAGGCTGGCAAGGAAAGACCTTTCTATTGACTTTCGGTAAACAAGCCGGTGTTTTTATCTTTTTTTAAATAAATTTCCCCATTGATCGTTATGTATTTAAAATTCTAATAGATGTCCATGTTCGATCTTTAAACTTTAACCGAACACGAACATGGATATATAATCTAATAGAATTTTGTGCTCATGTTCGTTCATTAAAAAACTGAGTTTGTTCATATCCGTTCATTTAAAACCTAAACGAACAGTTCTCGAATGTAAGCAAATACTAAGTTAAACGAAATTAATAGAACAAACATAAACGAATGCAAATGAACATTCTGTACAACCAATTAAATTAATCAACCTAAACAAGGAAGTAGGAACTGACAAATATTTTCTTTCAAACTAAAAATCGTTGCATCATTGACGAACGGACTAACATTCATGTATTAAATCCAAACAAACTTCCGTACAAAGAATTAAAAAAAAATGAACCAAATTAAATTAATGTATTAAATCTTAATAAAACTCCATTGAAAAATAAAAATATAACATTATCAAGAATAAAATAACAAATTTTTTAAAAACAAAACCCGCGTGTTACGCGGGCTAAAAGCCAGTATTTATATATTAGGAATGGAGAGAGTTCATATCTACTAACCGGATAGTAGATCAAACCCGGATCCGTTCATGACCACATCCTTTGATTCCCTCTTTTATTGCTAACCATCCATTCGACTCAAAAAATCAACAACCCAACCTAAATTACCAAACTACCCCTCACCTGCCACATAATCATTACGAATGGATGAACCTTCCACGTGGCCCAGTAACAAAGAAGTACCCTCTAACACTTGACCAATAACAATCAACATTTGGATATTGCATTATATGATTTATATCACTACTAGTCATCATTCATCCATCAACTAAATCATCCACTTCCAGATACATACTTGAATTCATCTGGAATGGCTTCTAATTCATTAATGAGCTATGGCGTCGCTGCGGCAGTCTTCTCTTCATCCAAGTCTAGATTCGCAACTGCGGTCCCACTTTCGGGTGTTGCAACCAATGGCTCTCGGATTTCGATGACCGCTGATTGGATGCCTGGTCAACCGAGGCCACCGTACCTGGATGGATCCGCACCTGGGTAAGTACTAATATATATATATATAAGTGGGTTGCGTCAATTGTTGACACGACCCTGACACAAAAAGAAAAAACAGGTTTTGGTCGACTACCACCACCCTTTCATGTTGACTTTAAGTATTTAAGAAAAACTTTTATAATTATATTATTATTTATGTTTTTTCCGTTTTCCAATTTTCTGGAGATAATCTTGTAGTTTCCAATTTATTTTCAAGATTTTTAATAATTTTCAAAATAAATATTCATGTTACTCGTTTACTCTACCGACTCTAAATTATATCAATTTTGTTTTTTGTTGCTTCTTTTTTTTGTTAATAAATGGGTTGTGTTCGGGATGAATCAAATTTATGTGTGTGCATGTTAGAGTCGAAATCTTTGACACGAATAATAATATAGGTGGGGCTCGGGTTGCCCGTTGCCATTTGAACCTTCCAACCCACAACCCGCAACCCGTTAACCCACCAACCCGACACGATAGACACCCCAGGTTCAAACATAATGTTTATATTTTTTGTGTATTTCAGGGATTTCGGGTTCGACCCACTTCGTCTTGGCGAAGTTCCAGAGAATCTTGAGAGGTTCAAAGAGTCTGAGCTCATCCACTGCAGATGGGCTATGCTTGCAGTTGTAAGTTTACTATTGGAACACTATTATTAACTCTCACCCGAACACATTTAAAATTGTGTAAATTGAAAAGACATGTCTAACTCGTTTATCTAAACATGACAAACGGATTGATGGGTAATAATCAAGCTGTAAACTTGTTAATATGGTTGATAAATTGTGAAAAGTTGCGTTAAATAGGTTAGCAAGTCTACCTGTTTAAATAAACATGCTAGCGGGTTCATTAATTTAAACGGGTTCAATAGGTGAACTTAAATGCGACTTGCTTATAAAAAGCGTTAGAAATAACAAACCAAAACCTGATTATTTTAGTATATGGTGTTAGTGTTGGAAATTGGACACTAAGCATACCTTAACAATAAACATCACAATTAACTAAAAAGCATTATTTAACTTCCTAGAATATCTAACAAATTCAAGGACTAATAGTTGTAAAATTTGCAGCCCGGGATTTTGATACTGGAAGCCTTGGGGTTGGGCAATTGGGTGAAAGCACAAGAATGGGCTGCTGTCCCCGGAGGACAAGCTACATACCTAGGAAACCCTGTTCCTTGGGGCACTTTACCTACCATTTTGGCGATCGAGTTCCTCTCCATTGCCTTTGTAGAGCACCAAAGGAGCATGGAAAAAGACCCCGAAAAGAAGAAATACCCTGGTGGCGCTTTCGACCCATTGGGCTACTCAAAAGACCCGAAGGCATTTGCAGAGTACAAGGTCAAAGAGATCAAAAACGGTATGGATTTTAGCAACACGTACACTTTTTGACATAGATTAACATGTTTACATATGCATGATTGTGTTTGTTTGTGGGATTGTGTTATCAAACGCAGGACGTCTTGCTTTGCTGGCATTCGTGGGATTCGTTGTGCAACAATCGGCTTACCCTGGTACCGGACCCTTGGAGAACTTGGCAACTCACTTGGCTGACCCATGGCATAACAACATTGGAGATGTCATCATTCCTAAAGGAATTTTCCCAAACTAAAATACACTTTCGATCTCGTCTTTCATATGTAAAATCTATATAAACCCTCGTATCTTGTAATGAAATGAACTTATATTAGTGATGAATTGGTGGTGTGAGTTTGGAATTTCATTTCATGTTTTTTTTCAAGGATTGCATTAAATTTAGATCATACATTAAATAAAATAATAAAAATGCACTTATAGAGAGAGCATTTGGAGTAAAAGCCTAGAAAGCCGTATTATGCTGACATATGACAACTTTCAAAATTTTGGCTGAAGAGTAGTAGTACGGTCATTTTAATTGGTTACTCATAGCATTTCGCATGTTACCAATCTACGATTTTATAGAACAAGAATATTAGTTTAAATTAGTTTCATTATAAGGGGCAAAATTATCACAATGATTTACACCATAAGCTTCAACAGTATACTCGTTGAGTATGTGAAAAATGCCTAAAACCATTTGAATTACTATTGATATCGGAAGTTATATTAATGTTAGCATATACATGACCAATAAGGCAGCATTGCCTGGTGCACATTCATCAACCATTATCTCACTATTCATGAGTTTTCTGTTATGATTAATCTCTCTTTATTAGTGTAACTTGTATGAACTATAACAATCAATCTAATCATAAATGTTTCATTATGTTTTGCAATCAAATAATTTTACACACCAGCCACTAATTCTTCTTGGTTTGACACCGTATTTACCTGAACTAAATGACACACAAACCCTAGCCCTGGTTATGATTTTGAGGGTTTTAGCCACACATGCTTAGTAGAAACCTTGATATAATGGGATTTCCACTTGACACTATGATGAATTTGAAGTTATCAGGCTTCGAAATAAGCAGTTCTATCGAGCATACAAGAGTGTTATCGTGCGTTCATCAACAGAAGGAAGAGATTCAATTTTTGAGCAGTTTTCTTCATCATAAAAAGCAGGTTGTTTTGGTTCAGGCAATGCTCCATCACTAACCAGCATCAGAACCACTGATAACATAGCAGGCCTATCTTCTGCATGATTTTGCACACATAACAGTCCAACATGTATTGATCTTAGTACTTCGGAGATGGTACATGAGGCCAGTAAAGATGAACTCAAAAGTTCAATGGGCCTTCCTTCTTTATAGAGTCTCCATGCCTACATCAATCCATGACATATATTTAGTACATGCTAAAAGGTTGATGTTTCAAAATAACACCGTCTTCCGGTCACCATTTATTTTATCTAGTCTTACATGTCCAAGAAGGTTATCTCCATGGTTTTCATGAGAGAATTCTCTGTTTTTCTTCCCACTCACTATCTCTAGAAGCAGAACACCAAAACTATACACATCCGACTTTGTAGAGAAACGCCCATGTACTGCATACTCGGGAGAGATGTAACCACTACAACATAGTCAATAACAAATTAGCATACAGATTAGGTTAAATATATACGTCTCATCTTCCTTTTTTGGGGGAGAAAGTTTATAACCAAGGATTCTTACTATGTTCCGACCACTTTCTTTGTCTTTGCACTGGTATCAGGTCCTACAAACTTTCTAGCAAGGCCAAAGTCGGATATTTTTGGATTCATGTCACCGTCCAATAAAATATTACCTGCCTTGATATCTCTATGTATAATTTGAAGGCGGGAATCTTGATGCAGATATAGAATACCTCGAGCTATCCCATGAATAATCTGAAAACGCCTAGGCCATTGAAGCATCAAACTTCTTACTTCATCTGCTAAAAGGTGGCAAATATTACATAATTTGTTTGCAATTAAAATATATACCATAGAGATAGGCAGAGAGACAACCAAATAGAAACGAGTCCAAGCTTTTATTAGACATGTACTCATAAATTAGAATCATTTCATTTCCATGGATGCAGTATCCAAGAAGCTTCACAAGATTTCGATGTTGAAGTTTAGCAATACAAATGACTTCATTCTTGAACTCCTCAAGACCTTGTAAAGATGTTTCTGACAGCCTTTTCACTGCTACTTCTAGTCCGTCGTCCAAGACACCCTAAAAGGATTGAAATTGAGTGTTTATGATGACAAATATGTACTTTTTATATCATTTTATTCTTATTCTAATAGGCATGCATTCTATCTACAAATTACCTTGTAAACAGGCCCAAAGCCACCTTCGCCAATCTTGTTGGAGACATTGAAATTACCTGTGGCCCTGGCTACTTCACTTAGACTAAAAAATGGTAAATCATCAAGATGTTCCCAGTTTCCTACAAAAAGACGCGTTCGTTTGCTCCTGCGTACATGATTTTTCTTTAACATGATGTTTCATGTTTAGAAGCAAAAGAATGACTTACCTTCCTTTTTCGTGACATGCCTTTTCTTTTTCTTCATTGAGGCATATGCCACTACAAAGAGGAGTAGCACAGCTGACGACGTTAAAATCACCAATATAAGTATTCCTTGAGGTTTCTTGGAATCCGACTCCGAGTCTGTATAACCTTTCATCAAGTAACAACAAATATTAGAATGATGATGGTCCAATACAAGATATACAATAGAAGTTTGGCCTATTCTAGAATATGTACCTACTAACTCAAAGGCAGCCACTCTTATGTAAATGTCCTGATCATCTTCATCATACTCTTTAATATCTATTAGCTCACCAGTCCACATCAAGCATCCGCTTCCCCCATTTCTGATATCCAAATTTGCATAAGCTGTACAAGAGCAATCATCTCTGCAAGACCGTTCACATTCTCCAAGAGTCATGCTTCGATTGTACCGTGACAATCGCGTGTCTGGCAGTTTTAAACCTGAGATTTTTCTAAAGCCATCCCCACTCCCACAATTCAAAGGCTTTTTGCTTTGACATCCGCTTGACCAGTCAGAAGCATCCCATTGTTCCGGGTTTATTGGTTCAAAACCTTGCATACAAGTACAAGGTGGATGCTTGTTAATGCTACAGATTCCATAAGGACCACAGAGAGCATAGCGATCACAATTGTCCACTAGATAATCTCCATACACAACCCAGTCTTGGATTCTTTCGATCCAATGAAAAATCTGTATCTTACCGTCAGTTGTCAAAACGACCCTTTGAATAAATGAACTTTTAAGTATATTCCATTCTCATTAATAACAACATCGGCAAAGAAAATGGATTTTCTTATCGGCAGGGAAGCCGCTATAGCCTTTACCGTTCCAATGTCCTAATCTTGAAACTATATTTTGCCCTTTTCTTGCGAATAATTGTGGATATCCATATGTGTCGACTATAATATTGTACATACCTATAGCAGGATCATCAGGACTCTTCCAAGCTGTCATGGACCACTCTAAACCTGTTACCAAATTCTTCCCAACTTTCATTCCTGCTAGAAGTGTGTCACCAGGATAATCAAAACTTTGCCAGATCAGATTTTGGTTGGCGCTGTTTTTATTTTTATCCCGCACCACAAGATTTCCAGTATCTAGAAGTTGCACCATCACCACCATCGGATTATTACTGCGCCCACGAACGATTGAATTTGATGACCACTCGACAGTGTTACTGCCACTAAGAAGCAGCAGATTTCCATTGCTACTGATTTTGAACAAGCCAGATGTATCTGTAATTGGTGTCTCCCTGTTAGCAACCCAAACGACTGTGCACTTCGATATGCTCTTGTACCATATCCCCAAGTATCGGTTCTTCGATTTTCCAGGGCTAAAAAAGCCCAATTCAAACATCTTTCCCTCGGAAACAATGGTTTCACCATCTTTGATTAGCTGATTCGCATAGATGGTGTCTAGCGCAGCACTATTTGAAAGTAATAAGATAAAAACAATAAAGAAGACTACAGTTCTTGAATGGTACTCTTCCATTAATGATGAAGAGCAATGATCTAATTATAAGGCAGAAAATACTTTTGAGTTGTAAATTGTTAATTATGGTTATTATAATTGACTTAATTATTTGTTAAACTGTATGGGAAATTTCGTATTTACTATTTGATGCAGCAGACAAATTCAACTTTGAATGCTCCTTCAGAGTCATTACTCGTTAATATTGTATTTACTATTTAGTAAAGAAAATTGGAACAGATTTATCTTTATTAATTTGCTGGTCAAGCGAAGATGGTAAAAGGGTCCATGGTATTCCCACTTTTGTACTACAACTGCACCAACTTTTGAAAATTATTTCCGAAGTACATTTTCAAAAGTTACACAGTAGGTTTATTCTACAAAATGTTTTCAATCCTTGGTACGAAGTTCACAGGGACGGATCTAGCTAGGGGTGTTCACAGGTGCCCGGGATACCCCTCAACTTTCATGACAAAGTGCAAAATTAGTGCAAAATTTTTTTCTTTCCTCTCCGTATTATGTATTCGAGCACCCCAAGCAAATATTAGGATGGCATGCGATATTTGGACACCAAGGTAGCTAGATATCCGTGCACCATTTGCGACCTATACTACTTGTATAGGCCTGTATGAGTTGTACAGGGATAGTTTTTGTCAATTTGTGTTGGTTTGTATTTCCGTGCCTCGTATAGCCCTATACTAGTATAGCCCCTATCAGGGTCATATAGGAGCTATACAATTCGTATAGTTCTTCGACGAAGAACAATATGTTTTATGGGTTTGTTAATACGCCCTGGACTCGGTTGGTATTGAACTTTATGTGATGTGTATACTAAATGAATGGTTTTTAGGGCTTGGTATTGAATTTTATGTGAATAATGAATTTTACGAGCGAATAGTGATATACGAGCCGAATAGTTCTTGAATGAGGAACTATACAAACCGAATAGGGGCTACAGGAGCCGCATAGTTCTTGGATGACGAACTATACGAGCCGAATTATAGGTCTTGAATAATGAACTACACAAGCCAAATAGTCCTTGAATAATTAAGTATACGAGCTGAATAGCTCATAAACAGCAAAAACCTATAAAACCATAAGCAGTGCTATTCGGGTTATATAGACCTATATGCTTCGTATAGGTATGGTGTATTTCTAGGTTCAGTACAACCTATCAAGGCCTATACGACTCGTATAGGCAGCAAAAAGTTGTGACTTTGATTTCTCCGTAGATGTGTAGGCGCGCAATGTCTGTATATAACATCCTCCTTGAAAGTTTTGTTGTCCACTGACTTCGGCCACTCCACTCCTAATTGTTGTTTAAACTCTTTTCTTCCTCTAGGCAGCCTGCGGACTTCTTTTATGGGCATGATTGATCGTTTTTACAACCCGACGGAAATTAGATTAGGCCAATTTAAGTTTAATCTGAAGCCCATAAGTTTGTAAAATCCAATTTAATTTAAATAATGATCTTTGAGTGACCTGCAAAAGTGTCAAAATAAACACATTTGTCTTTTAATTCTCATGATTAAAATTACTATGTGTAATATTAGATTACAATATTTCTTAAGCTATGTCCTATTAATTTGAGAAACTTTAACCATGCTCAATAGATAAAATTTATTTTCCTTTTTTATCATATGGTTAGTTTAATTTGATCATTTTAGCTTGTTTTATCTACAACCTAGAAATATAAAATTTACTTAATGCATTATATTATAAAATAATATCGATACTTTTTAATAAATAATTAGTAAGTAACAAAGCGTAAAAAAGTTGTAAAAAAGTTGGACGTACCAAGTACCATTTTTATTTAGTGGTTCATAATTAAATACACTTCTCGAATTTTCTGATAATTTTGTTTTTTAGGAGTATATAATACTATTTTGAGAATTGATACATACTACAATAGTGAAGTAATTAACAATCATTTTTGGATGAAAGAAGTTTTTTTTTTTCTATCTTGATAGTTAATGATGTATTTGGTTGAAGGTATGCGCGCAGAAAACATTTATGAAAATGATCCATGTTTGTTTTACACCGGTTATTTCTATAAAATGTACAAAACTAAAATGTAACAAAACCCAAGAAATCTCTTTTATATGTGATCTCTCTTTTATCCTATAATTTCTTAAGAAACGGCTAAACGGTCATGTTATCTGAGAATTTTGTATAATATATGAAGTTATCAAGACAACATCATTAAAGTTAATGATAAAAGAATTTTGTATGAACACATTAACAGGTATATGAACATCTTAGGATAAATATGTGTTTGCTATTGAACAAACAATTGTGTTATTGTGCATTCATCAACGGATGACACAGACTGAACTTCTCTATGGGTCTCCCCAGTGAAAAAAACAGGTTGTTTAGGTTCAGGCAACACAACCTCACTGATCAGCATCAGAACTATTGACAACATCGTTGGCCTATCTTCTGAGTGATGTTGCACACATAAGAGGGCAACATGTATTGATCTTAGTACTTCAAAGACCACACATGAGGCCTGTAAAGATCCACTCATTAAATCGATGGACCTGCCACCTCTATAGAGTCTCCATGCCTGCATAAAACACAAACAATATTCTTATAAAAATCACTAGTTTCCGGTAAGGTTATTGGGACTTAGCTAGTCTCACAACTCAACCTACATGTCCAAGAAGGTTATCACTGTGATCTTCATGAGAGAATTCTCGGTTTTTCTTCCCACTTATAATCTCTAACACTAGAACACTAAAACTAAATACATCTGACTTTATAGAGAAACGTCCATGTACTGCATATTCTGGAGAGATGTAACCACTATAGAGGTTAAAAAAATAAACTTGCATATTAGTGTAAGAATTATGTTTTGATATCATATTTTGGGTGATAAAATATTAAAGTTAAGGAGAATTTGTACTATGCTCCAACCACTTTGTTTGCCTTAGAGGTGGCATCATGTCCTATAAAGTTTCTAGCAAGGTCAAAGTCGGATATTTTTGGATTCATATCACTGTCCAACAGTATATTACCGGCTTTTAGATCTCTATGGATAATTTGATGGCGAGAATCTTGATGAATATAAAGAATACCACGAGCCATCCCACGTATTATATTAAATCGTTGAGGCCAGTCAAGCATCAAACTTCTGGTTCCATGTGCCAAAAGGTGACTACAATGTCATGTGTCATGAAGATTGAAAGTAACATATTATGGGAAATCATAGAGTGAGTCAAACCAAAAAGAAAAATATCCAAGCTTTTATTAGCCATATATTCATAAATCAAAACCAGTTCACTTTTATGAAAGCAATATCCGAGAAGCTTCACAAGATTCCGATGCTGAAGTTTTGCAATGCAAATGACTTCATTCTCACTCATCAAGCCCTTGTTAGGATGTTTCAGAGAGCCGCTTCATAGCTATTTCTCTTCCGTCTTCCAACACACCCTAAAAGATTAGAATTAGGATTAGGATTAAGATTATGAGTTATGATGACTTATAATTCGGTAGATACTTTCAATTCATGTTTTAAGCGGTGCATTCTATTTTCGAAGTATAAAAGAGTTACCTTGTAAACAGGACCAAAGCCGCCTTCTCCAATCTTATTGGAGACATCGAAGTTACCTGTGGCCCTAGCTACTTCAAATAGGCTAAAAGATTGTAAATCATCAAGAAGTTTCATCTGCAGTGAAAAAAAAATGATTAACGCATAAAACCGATACAGAGACTTCGTATGGTAAAATTGAGTTAGGGCTATGAATCGGAATATTGTGAGGATCGTGTGTGCGAGTTTAATTGAGATTTCGTGGTGTATTTATAGCGATAAAAGTCCTGGTTTGGCCGCGGGTTTATAATCGCGATTAGATGTGATTTTGATTCGTTTTCCATGAATAAAGTGTCGGTTGGACGCGTTTTTTATCAACAAAAGATTTGGCAATATCAATTTTGCGTTTACGCTCGTAAATTACGGCTCAAGAAACAGAAGGGGGGGGGGGGTCGGCCTGACGAGGAAGAGGGAAGAAAAAGGAAAAAAAAATATTTTCAAAATTCATTTACATTTTATCCCCCTAACGTTAGATTAGTTAAACGAGTTAAGACCAAACATAGATACGGGGTGGGTTTTGCACCTTCGCGATAGTTTTTAGTATTTTATTAATCAAACGAAACTAATCCAAACATCGTGAAATAGAATAAATGATCAAAGACGTAAAAATAATAAATATATTAATAACAATAGACCGAATAAGGTAAAATAAATTTAAACGGGTCGTGTTTTAGAGTTCGAATTTTAACGGATGTTACATGCAGCCTAGTTAACTTTTCATCAAGCACATACCTATTTCCTACAAAGTGATATGTTCAATTGCTATCCATTACGTGCGATTAAAAAATCTGTACCTTATAAACAAGCAGAATTTTATATTGTACACTTTTGTTATGAAAAATACATCTCAAAATATATCAATACTATTATTCTCTATATCGTCTCTTTCTTCAAACTTCAACATGGTATCACAGCAGATTGAATGATCCTTGGATCAACTCATTTGCTCATCATCTAACCTGCAACATTTAGAAAACAAAAAAAAAAAAACCCAAATTCCAGAACCAACATCCAGTTCATTTCTCAAAGCCATGTCTGAAAACAACAGTTTATCCGATAATGATTTGTCATTACAGATTGCAAATCTCCTCAAAAACAGTCTCAATTCTCAAAACATTAACCAAAAACAAAACCTTTCTGATAGTTTGAAAATTAATCTCAAACTCGACAGTCAAAATTATGCTCTTTGGGCTCGAATGATTCGAGTTGCCATTGGAGGAAAATCCAAAAGCCTCTTGAATCATTTAACAGAGAAACCACTAGATCTAATGGATGACCAGTGGGAACAAGATGACCTAGTGGTCTTCTCTTGGCTCATTCAAAATATCGAGCCTTCCCTTGCTAGCAACCTTACCGAGTTCCCCACATCAAAAGCGTTGTGGGATGCTCTTGTGATTACGTATATTAGTGGGAAGGATAAACGTTTGATCTACATGTCAAAGCCAACGAAATTAAACAAAACGGTGCATCTCTAGATGATATTTGGATCATAATACAAGGGATTTGGGGTGAAATTGAACGAAGGGACCCAAGCCCTATGACGTGTGCAACCGATATCACAACTTACAATAACATCAGGGCTGAACAGAAACTTTTCCAGTTTCTCAATGCTTTAAATCGTCAATACGATCCGATAAAGAGGGAAATCCTACGGTGGGAACCCTTACCCTCGGCTGAAGGTGCTTATGCTGCCGTACGCAAAGAAACGGCTCACCATCTCAAGCAATACAACATTGCATCAGGGTGTAGCATCTGGTCTAGCAACCACCGGTACATATGAGGCCGAGGGTATTGGTCTCATCTCGCGAGGTCAACGCCGGTCAGACCAGGGTTCAAAAGCAACAGGTTCATCACTCCGGGTAGACAAGAATCGGCTCAAGTGCAGCCACTGTGGGATGTCAAAGCACACAAAAGAACAATGTTTCAAGCTCGTTGGATTTCCAGAATGGTAGAATGACGGTCATAAAAAGGGAAATAAGGATGGGGGAAAGGCTGCTTCCACCGCCAGCGGCTCTGAAACTACCCGCAGCGGCGGAGGCAACCAATCTAATACCACTGACCAGAGCAACGGTTTTGGAGGCATGGCATCGACTGATGTGAGCGGCGAACCCGATTTAGGGCACAACCGTGATGGAGGTAACGGGTTTGGGAAAGTTGTCTCAAACCCCTCTTTTCTTAATCCTGTTTTTTTTTGTCCCTTGTTTCTAGATTTATTAGACAAACCCCTGAAAGAATCAAATAGTGTAACACCCTGGCTAAAGCGGAAACGCCTGAGTGTGACATACAGATTGCTCAAACACATGTGTCACTATTAGGTGACCATAATAACATTATTTCATTTAAATCTTCATGTAACACAAGTTTATCAAATAATACAAGTTGCAACAAATAAATAAACAAATGATAAGTTGTTCTTTGAATATGCTATAGGCATGCTATGTGTATTCTAACTTTCATCATCGTATCTTTACACCTGTAACATATGTATAAAATAAAGTCAGCTATGAACATAGCTGGTGAGATTCCCACAGTTTGATATAATATGTAAAAATCATACAATTCACGGACAAGTAATGAACAAGCAAGTAAAGTCATTTCCAGTTGGTATCAACCAACGTACTCGGGTAATCGTGCAAGTAAGATCCTTTCCAGTTGTTAACAACCAACGTACTCGGATAATGAGGCCCTTTTCCACTCGATACAAATGGACCTGAGTGCAAAGGGGGGCGTATGATCATACTTATTGAGGCTACCACGTGCAAGTAAATTCGAGCAAGTAATCAAGTAACAGACAAGTCCATATAGTGAATTGTAGTTTGTAATCGAAAATAATAAATACTTGAAGTTTTGTAGGATACATATGCTACCCCAAAATATGAAAACATTTAAAAGGAGGTGGTGAGAAACTCACCTCGAATGCGAAGATAAACTTGTAATAAAATCCAATAGCGCAATAACGAAACCAAAGCGATCGAAAATGCGTTTAAAGAATCCGAATCGTTTGAACTTCTCAAACTATAATTGAAACAAAAACAAAATCTAACTATCGGGATTGAAAAAGTTATATATAATTGGTCAACGAGATATTAATATAATATAATATTATTTTTAAGTTTTAACAGGAATTTAACGTTTTAATTATTTTAACTAATATTTTTTTAACAATTTTAACATTATTATAAGAAGTATAGTTTTTTCGAATTTCGAATTTTAATGATAGTTTAACTTGGAAAAAGACTATGGTAACGGATTATAAGGGTTACGAAAACGATTATAAAGTTAACAAAAATGGATTTCAATATAATATTGTTTAAGGGTTACGTCAACTAATAATTTATTATAGATAAAAGAATTAATTACAAAGTACAAACTTTGACGGGTTTTATCTTGAAAATGATTTATTATAGCAAAAATAATATGTTAACGAAAAGAAGAATAATATAATAATCAAAATTTTATGAACTTTACGAAAATGAGAAAATTGGTAAACTTAATTTATTTGTTTTAGAAAAAAGACTTTATTTGATTTATTATGAATTATTAGATATTTATATTAGTTTTAATGATAAAAGACAATGTTTAAAATATTTGCAAAAATAGATAAACTAGCCCGGGTTCGAACCCGGGTCTTCATGGTCAAACCAAAGTGTTTAATCAAGTGAACTAACTGCCTGATTTGTTAAACAGTAAGAACATATATATTTATAATATTACTAAAGTTCATCTTCTACACAAAAGAACCCTAGATTTCTAATTCTCTGATTCGTTCAAGGTTCGATGAAATTGGGTTAGGGGCTCTTTTAACCGGGTAAAAACTAATCAAAAACATATAAAGTTTACCTGTTATGGTTCTTGGTTGACGATGAATGGGGACTCGCCGGAAAACGAACTTTGAAGATTGATTAAGAGATACAGGGGGTGTTTTAGATGAAAATAAATATTGGTACGAGTTTAGATGTCACACCCCCGACTCAGGGCCTGGGTGCAACGCCCGTTAGTTGGTATCCGGTTTTGAAAATATATCAGAGTTGCGGGTTATCAGCGGAAGTCTTTTAAAATATAATATTCATTTATAAAATGTTTGGCCAGAATACCCGTTTGATATTGTATAATAAAATATCAGTGGAAATCTTTTTAGTTAAAATATTATTATTATATTGAAAACTCGGAAAGTTAATTCATGTTTTAATATTTCAAATACCTGTCATTTTAAAAATATGATTCTTTACAATAAAATATCTGAGCCATCAGATCACCTCTAATGACTATGTTTCTAATCTTCTTTCAGTCTTGTCAGTCAGTTCTATTCTTTACAGTTCCCTTTGTGACAATACTCATTAGGCACCCAACTCAATTGGGTTACAATTACCCTAAGTACATGTATAATTAATCATATACACAATATCATTTCTCTTATCAGTCCTGTAGACTACCAGAGGCATGTTTGATGATATGCATGGCCTCGGGGAAATCCGAGTCACCATGTATGTATGGATCCAGACACATGTATACTCTTAATTTGAGTATGCCCGTTTCTCATTATTGTAGCACAAAGTTTTAAGGATTTGTAAATCCTATGTAAACAGTTCAGACTCTAAAAGAGTTGTAAAAGTTTGGGCGTATTCACCTGTTATGATTGTAATCAGTTTCTGACACTGATTCCTGTATATTGATCAGTTTCGGTTACAGACCCCTGTCTGTAAATCAGTTTTTGTTACTGATTCCTATTTCTGTTTTCAGCTTTCAGATTGATTGATTGGCTGTTATCTCGGACCTATAGTACGAGTATAACATTTGTATAAATATCTAGATCTACGATCTAGCTTCAGACCCCGTAGTCTGTTTTGTATAGCTGTAACATTGAGAATTTATTTGTACAAAACATGTGGACATTTGTCCCTTTGTTTATTTATTAATTATATCTCAGGTTTCTTCTTCAGGAAGAAACATTTATACCAGGTTTCTTCTTCAAGAAGAAACATTACTTTGTCTATAACCTATGTGAATGAAAAGTATCTTTCTTAATCATTATGAAATACTATTTTAACTATACCCTTTGTCTGTAAATGATTATGTTTCTTAATCGTGAAGAAACAATAATTTAACTATAACCTTTGCTTATGAAAAGTCTTATTATACTTAACAATGATCAAGGTTCGGGCTATACCCCCGACTATGGTCTAAGCTATTATTATAATAATAAAATAATAATTTAATCAGAACCCCTACCTCGTACAGGTAGTTGGAGTTAAATGCCTATGATTGGTCGAGCGGCACCTCTACTCTATATCGCGTATTATTGCTTAAACCGTCAGAGCTTCGGAGCTTGGCACGCTTCACGAGGTCGGTACGCCTTTCAAGTTCGGCACACTTTTCGAGGTCGGCACGCAAAACGATGCAACCGTGTGAAAAGTGAAGTGGTTGGTGTGAGTTGGAATGTGCCGTACACCTTTCTATTTATAGCTGAAATCATGCATCTTCGCGTATCGCGAAGCTGCTTCGCGTATCGCGAAGGTGCATTTGCTTTGCTGAGTCATCAGTAGGCTTGCCACGTGTCACGCATGTAGAGATGCAACTTCGCGTATCGCAAAGATGTCTTCACGTATCGCGAAGATGCTCCTAAGTCGGTCCAAGTCTTTTGTCCTTCGCGTATCGCGAAAATGCGCCTGTTTTGCAACTTCGCGTATCGCGAAGATGCAAGTTTCAAATTCTCATTTTTAGTCCTTGAATTATCCAAAAATACTAAAGCGGCCCTTATGCGACTCGCGGCGATGCAAACGTGCGAAGTGCGCCATCAAAACGCCACATTACGCCCATCGCTCGAGCCCATGCACGTGCCCGTGCGCGTCGGGTACTTCGCACCCTCTGCTAGGACTATAGAGAGTGGTTAGCCACATTAAAACATTTTTATGGAAACTTGCTTCCTTATAAAGAGCTTCCATTTCTTTGTTTGTTTCCATGTGGGATGAAAATTCACTTCCTTATTTATACCCATGTGGAATGCTTACCTTTTCTTCCATCTTTCCATGTGGGATGGAATTTCTTATTTTCTTAAGATAAGATGCCTTTATTTTCTTATCTTATTTTATTTTATTTTTTTTCCTTATTACCTTAACATAACAATACTTTGTTTTTCTTTATCTCATTTTTCCCTTTATCTTTGAAATTATTTTTAATCCTTCAACTTTCAAAGTTGACAACTTTAGTCCAAAATAAATATGGGTATTTCCTAGATGTTACATTAGATTAAGGTTTGGGTCCTATTTATACTACCAATTGGATCATTTAGTAATTATTTCTCGTTATTGCAATTATTACAAAACGGTCGGCGGTTCGCGATGATTACGGGCGTGATATATGGTGTTTTAACGCAATTAAAATGTTGATTAGCATTTCCTATTGATGTCTAATTCAGTTACGATGATTTATTTGAGTTTAAAAACGAGTTATGGGGGTCAAATAAGTCGCCGGAGTCTCGCAGCCGTCGCCGGAGTTACACCGCCAGACGACCGTGACCTGGGTACTGATTTGTTATAAGTTAATTCAATTTTTCACTAAAGGCCCCTAAACTTTCATTCTAGTTTAAAAAGTAGAATTAAACATAGTTACCAATCAAACCTTGAACTATGAGATGTTATAAATGATGGAATAAAAGTTTGAACACTTTGATGATTTTTATATTATACTCGAATAGTTTGTAAATCGTTTAAAATAGAAACCTTAAATCCCAGAGTTCGATAATTGAGCAAAACGTATAGAAAACGAATGAAACAATACCTGCGAATCATCGAGAATGTTATATTAATAATAAACGATGATCAAGAGCATATTAAAATAATAAGTCGGGTTGGTTTAATAAATACAAATAAAATTGCAAATAATATATATTAACGAATGTCAAATAAATTGCATGAAACGAAACTTGAGAATATATATATATAAACCGAAAATTCCAAATGGGTCGGGTTTTCGGGTTTGAAAAGTAATGAATGTTACAAATAGTCAAAAAGGAAATGAAAAGGTGGTAAAAGTTTTTAAAAATAACCAAGTTTTGACAAATACCAACCTTAAAGAATCTGCTATTTGTTTAAATAACCAAAATAAAAATGTAGGGGAATCTAGAACCAATAAGCAAACTTTATAGCCAATTGGACAAGTAAATATGGCTAAATTATGTGATAATCTTGATAAATAGTGGATATTTGATTGTGGTGCTACCGATACCATGACTTTTGAACTATCTGATATTGTTTCAATATCACAACCTAAAATTAATCATATTAAAACTGCAAATGGGGGAATAGTTCCGGTGAAGGGAGGAGGAACTATTGAAATCTCCTCGACATTAAAACTTTCAAATTGTCTTTATGTCCCTTCATTGTCACATAAACTATTGTCTATTAGCCATGTTACAAAAGAATTGAATTGCTCAGTATTAATGCATCCCACATTCTGTATCCTACAGGACATCAGGACGGGAGCGATTATTGGGCGTGGCACTGAACGTCAAGGATTGTACTATGTGGAAGAAGTGACTCAACATGGTACTATGATGCTGGCACATGGAACTACAAATAGAGAAGCTTGGTTGTGGCATAGAAGATTGGGACATCCATCTATCGGTTATTTACACCTTTTATTTCCAAAATTATTTCCTTTCAATGAACCATTAAATTGTGAAACTTGTGTTTTGGTTAAAAGTCATAGGCATACCTTTAAACCAAATAGCACGAGAGTTAATTTACCTTTTTCTCTTATCCATTCAGATGTATGGGGTCCAGCGGAAGTTATTGGGAGGCAAAACTTTCGTTTCTTCGTACTCTTTGTTTATGATTGTACTCGTATGGTATGGGTTTATTTTTTAAAAAGCAAATCTGAGGTTTTGATAAATTTACTATGTTTTACACTATGATATAAACACAATTTAAAATCAACATGCAAACACTTCGATCCGATAATGGGGCGAGTTCATAAATGACTCAATGAAGCAATTTTGTCAAAACAAAGGGATAATTCATCAAACGTCGTGCTCCCATACCCCAGAACAAAATGGCACTGTCGAACGGAAAATCATATTCTTTTAGAAATAACTCAAGCCCTTCTAATTGAATCTCAAGTACCTAAGTCTTTTTGGCCTGAAGCCTTGGCTACTGCTACTTATCTTATTAACCGGCTACCAACAAAAGCACTTGACTTAAAAACCCCCCTTACAAGCTCTTTCAGATTTTACAAAACTGCCATCTGCTCTTACATTGCAACCACGAATATTTGGGTGCTCCGTATTTGTCCACATAACCAAAATAAATCGAACCAAACTCGACCTATGTGCCGAAAAATGTGTGTTCTTAGGTTACGAGGTCAACCAAAAAGGGTATCGGTGCTATAGCCCAAAAAGACGTCATATGTATACCACCATGAATTGTGATTTCCTTGAAACCGTATTCTTTTATATTGTCACACCCTAACCTAAGGCGAAAATGTCGGGGCGTGATCCGATTGCTCACAGCTCGAAGATACTATCATATAAAAAATATGACAATATCTAATTAATTATTTAATTCAAATAATACACAATATTCAAATACAACAATACAATTCAAATAACTAAATACAATCAATTAAAATTTAAGTTTGTCTTCAAGATAACCCTAAGGTCTTTCTAAGTGTCCAAACCTCAATCTTCAACCAACCTGCATATGCGTAGAAAATGGAGTTTGATCAATAACACATGTTGAGTGAGATGATCACCAATTTTGAAACAACAAATAATATATATATATACATATATATATAATTGATAAATGATAAATGCGCAAACTAATCTATATGGTAATAATCAATCAAACCTTAACAAACTAAAATCATGTATATTCATGTGCCAATGAATCGTTGCCAAGCGAATCGGGCATTGATTACAATGACTAAGTTGTCGGTTTAAATGTAAACGGAAAATCCGAGATGTTACAGTCTCCCCTACTTTAGGGAATTTCGTCCCGAAATTAAGGAAAACCAAAACATCATCGTTTTGAAAACAAATTAAACTTTTTAAAGGAAAATATCATAACGTAGAACTTCTTAATAACCGAAGCAACGCTTCAAATGGCAATCTGATAAAGGCACTTATATATAGGATGTACCAGCGGCGTATCCACCATGTCCTTATCATCTCATCATTCGTACCGTTACCCAAGTTACCTTAGGTTCTAAATCATGACACATAATTGTACGTATTATGATTTCCATGCGAGGACTCGGATAATTATGTTCGCGACCATAATTACTCTTATCGTCAGATGGTCCGCATAACTCGTTTCATCATGTGGTTATAAAACATTGAAAATAAAATTTTAAGAGAAAACAATTGTTTTTGATAATTTCTAAATATAATTTCAAATTATAATTAATAAATGTTCTAGTTGAATTAAATAAACCGTGAGATTTCGGAAATCTCGTTTACTTTTAAAGTAAAATTTTTGAAAATTTAAGAAAATAGATTTGATGAAACATATGTTATTGTGATAATCGAGATTAAGGAAATGAGATAGAGATACAAGTTTCTAATAGTTTAACTTCGATAAAGGAATTTTTACTCCGGGGATGAATTACGCAATGGTTTTATAACAAATAGTTAATGGCATGCGAAGTCCTTAAAGATTGTATTCTTTAGGAATGAAGTGCTTAAGATCGAAAATATAAGTTTAAACATTGTCCACGAAAATTTGGTGAGTCGAGTTTAGTCAATTTAAAGTACCTATGAGTTTAAAGAGAAGTTAATATAAGGTCATAGCTTTTCAAGTTGGTGATTTTGAGATTTAGATTAATTCGATTAAAATATTCTAAAATACTATAATAGTTAGTAATTTAAATATTAATAATATTGTGAAAATATACTTATTTGAATAGATTAAACTGGGAATTTGTGGATTTTTTTTCCTTTTTCATAAAATCGTTATAATTATTAGGAAATATGTAAATTGAATATGGAAATTTAAGTAAATAACAATTTTTTTTAAATTAATTGCGATAGCAAAAATAAGATGCGAAACATTTAATAAAATAAGATAAATGCGAGGTTAGAAATGCATGAACCACCATGCCTATTCTAACAACTACGAATTTATCATTTGAAACATTCAAAATTTTAAAAAAAATTCAAAGTAAGTAGTTAAAATATTTACGATTAACGTTCAATCAAAAAGTCAATTTAATTATAAAAGTTAAATTAATTAATGAAAAATTTTAATTTAAAATGGAAATTAAATTTAGAGAATACATAATTTAGTTTAATAATAATAAAATTTACAATAATTGAATTTTAATAATAAAGATTTATAAAGTGAAAAATAAGTTGTGAAAACCATCATGATATTGGGAAAAACAAGAGATGTTAAAATATTTATAGTTTAAAGTTGAGGATAAGGATTTAAATGTACTTATAAATTTATAGTTTGAGGATATGGATATAAATAAGAAAATATAATTTAAATAATATTTTAACCGATATGAGTTAATATAAGATTTCTTGTTCAGTGTATTTTAGTTTTGTCGAGATTGGCGGTCGTTTTGGTTAACAGAATACAGCAGCAAACTCCTTGTCGATTCTAGTAGCAGCAAACTCCTTGTCGATTCTAGTAGTCGAATAGAAATCATGAGAAGCAGGCGAACGACGTGGATTACGATGATTTCTTAAGGAAGACATTCTACGAGGACAAGGATGAAACTTTAATGAAATGATGGGTAAGTTGTAGGAATGAGTTGATGTGGGGATGCGTATGTATATGTATATGTATATATATGAATCAGTACTAGTGAAGACTCGAGGGCGAGTCGGGATTTAAAATAATGTGAATAATTTTCTTGAGATATTTAATTTAATGTTTACAAAAATTCAAAAGTAAAATGTTATTCGGTAGGGCCCATGGGCTTCCCATGGTAGCTCGAGATCCCAAATAAGATAACGAAACATGTTCAATGAGTTGGCCCCCCCCATGAGCTTTCCATGGCAATTTGAATGGCCCAACTAAATAGACAACACAAAGTTTGTGAATTGGCCTCCCATAAGCGTTCCATGGCAATTTGTTGGCCCAATTCAAATAACGTGTATTAAACAATTGATTTGGTCAGCTGATGTAACACAAAGTGTACATCTTATTACACCAAATTTTCCTCATATTTTAGCCGAACTCCATGCAAATTCATTGTTTTTGGTACTTATTTGAGTTATTTGTGAATTTGCAGGTCCGGGCGCCCGCCCGACAAAGAAAACAAGAAAAGAGGGTGTTTCGTGGACAAAATCAGCAATCTACCCACCCCGCACGACCGTGCAAGATCTTGCACGACCGTGCTTCCCGGAGATGCAAGCCAGTGCACAAGAATTCAAAAGTGCACGACCGTGCATGGTCGTGCGGATGCCCGTACATGACCTGCACGGCCGTGCGGGCCCGTGCCGGTGACCATGCCAGAACAGAGAAGTCTGACCTTTTGGTCAGACTAAAGCAGGGTGTTGACTTTCCACTTATATGCACGACCATGCATGCCCGTGCATGGGCCCGTGCCAGACGTCCAGAAAGCTTAAATACACCTCCACTACTCCCATTTTCAAGTGTGGAGCCTTATGGGAATTCTTTGAATTGCTGGAAAAATTATTGTGTGTGTGTTAGAGAGAATTCAAGGCATCCATCTTTGTGTGATCATCCTTTCAAGTAGCAATCATCATTCATCTTATTTTGCAATCTTTTGTTCTTGACAATGATTTGTAAGATTACTTTGATTTTGGTTGTTGTATTAAGCCTTATGGGCTAAATACTCTTGTTACTTTGATTATGTTGAAACTTCTACTTATGTGATATTTATCTATGCATGATTTTGGTAAATTGGTGTTCTTCAAGTTTATGACATGTTCTTGAATAGAGTTTAATGGTTGAATGCTTATTTTAATTCCTAGTCTTGTTAGTTTGATAGATGCTTAGCCATAATATGTTGGAAAACTATGTGTTGAGTATTTGTTTATGAACTTAGTTTGTGTATGCATACTTTGTTTATATCACTAAGTTAGGAATGACTAGTGGAAATTAACTTGGTTATGAATTTTAACAAGCATGAAACCTATCACTTGATATTGGAAAATTGTATGGTGATAATATGATTCTTTGAGTTGGTTATTGTTTGCTAGAGATTAAGGCCATAATCCTTAGTTTATATTTTGCTAATTTGAAAGACTCATGTGTTTAACTAGTGTTCTTGAACTTGTCTATTTTCACATGATTTTAGGTGGTTAGTTTGTTGTTTTCATTCTAGCTTTCCTTTGATTATGAGATTAGGTAGTTTTGACAAACTTACTAATCTATGGTTATTAACTTGTTGAAAACCCATCATGTTGTTTTGTTGCTAGTATTAGGTTGCCTTGATTGGAATTTGATGTTGGTGCTTAATACATGATGTTTGTCATTATCATTGCTATTTTGTTACTAAGTTTGAGTGGATGCATAGTCTAAGTAGCCTTGTTTGGATTGATTGTTAGTTGTATTTTACTTGCTTTGTTATTGTTAAATGCTAGTTACTTGAAAAATTACTTGGATTGTTTGTTTGGTTAAATTAATTACAAAGATTTAGTATCAAAAGTTAGTCGTGTCCATGGATTGACACTCGGTTCTTACCGATACTTTGCTACAAACGATAGGTACACTTGCCTTTCGTGTGTGGTTTGGTTTTTGGTGAAAACCATTTTTAAAACCTGATTTGTGTGAAACTTTTATTCAAATTTTATATATATTCGCACACGTCAAGTTTTTGGCGCCGTTGCCGGGGACACAGTGTTTTACTTTTGAAAACGATACGAGTAATTGATTTTCCTTGTTAATATTTTTGCTCTATGATATTTTTGTCTATTTCATTTTTATTCATCTTGTTTTATTTTGTTAGTTATATTTTTTAGGTAGTTTTCCTTGTTTTGTTTGTTTCCATTCCGCGTTTTTTCGGGTGATGCATGTCCACCACACCCGGTCCTGATCTTGTTTCCCCCTTTTCTGAACCCGAACGATATCTTCGAGAAGGTTTGAGGAGGAGAGCACAAAAAATTGCCGAGGTCATTAAAAACGAAGTTGTGTAGGACGACGTGAATCCCGAGGTTGAAGAAATGGCGTACCCGAACAATCAAGGTCGCATGGATGACTTCGCCACGCCATCCCTCGATGGCTATGGCAGTGGTGTCACAGAGCCTGAGATTACCGTGAGTTTCGAGATCAAGTCGAGTATTATTCATATGGTCGAAAATTCCATTTCTTTCCATGGCCTCTCGAACAAGGACCCTCGCTCTCATGTTGCGCATTTCCTTCGATTATGTGCGACATTCAAGATCCAGGGGTGTACGGACGATGCCGTGAGACTTCGACTTTTTCCGTTCTCACTTCGCGGGGCTGCCTTGGAGTGGTTAGAGGCACTCCCTTCCGGTTCCATCACCACTTGGAACCAATTGGTTGAGCAGTTTTTTCTTCAGTATTTCCCACCAGATAAAACTGCAAGATACCGGGCAAAAATCTCTGGTTTTCGTGTTGATGATGACGAGTCACTTCATGCTGCATGGGAGAGGTTCAAGGGCTTGTTGAGAAAATGCCCTCATCATGGTTTGAGTCGCTTTCTTCAGTGTCGTATGTTCTTTGATGTTTTATCCGGAGCACAGAAGCAGGCCGTTGATCAGGTTGCGGGAGGAGATTTCGGTAAGTGTACTCCTAACGAGGCGTTGGATGTCTTGGAGCGAGCTGCTAAGAAGAGTTTTGCATATAATCCGCCTCGTAGTATTCCTTCCACTAAGGGCGTTCTTCATGTCGATTCTAATACCCTTGTTTCCGCTCAGTTAGAAGCCTTGACCAAAAGATTTGACTAGATGCAATTCGATCTGGCTAAGTCTAGCTCTTGTTGTGGGGTGTGTGACGGGAAACACCAGACCAGTCAGTGCCAGCAGGCCATGGTGGTGGAGGATGTTGACTTTGTGGGCCGCCAAAACAATGCCTACAACAACTCCTATAACCTGGGATGGAGAAACCACCCAAATTTCAGCTGGAAAGATAATGGTGGTTCTCAAAATCAGAGTCAAAATCAAAAGCCACCGGGGTTTGACCGAAATCCAAATTACCAGAATCAACCCCATAACCAATCTTACCAGCCAAAGCCTTAGTTTCAGGGTTCCAGCAGTAGTGGTCAGTCTAGTGGTGGGTCTAGTGTTGAAAATCTTTTGACTCAGCTTTTGGCTAAAACCGAGACTTCAATCAAACTGGCTGAACAGAGGAACCTGAAGATTGATGAGACTCTCCAGAGACACAATCTCGAGTTGAGGAATCAGAAAGCGTCCATTCAGACCATTGAGAATCAGGTTGGACAGATTGCTCAGCTCCTCTCTGCGAGACCACAGGGTAGCCTTCCGAGTAACACTAAGATTAATCCAAATGCCGAGGCTAAGGCGATTACCCTGAGGAGTGGTAGGTCCACCATTCCTGTTGATGCATCGGTTTCCACACCAAAACCGATTGCCGATGAGATCGAGACTGAGACTCCTGGTAAGGTGCACCCGAGGGTAACCCCAGAAAGTACCGCACAAACCAGTGAGCCAGTCAGGACTTATGTTCCTCCTATTCCATACCCAGGCCGTTTGAAGAAGTAGAAGATGGAAGAGCAATACGGGAAATTCTTAGAACTTTTTAAGTAGCTTCACATTAATCTTCCGTTTCTCGAAGCGTTGAAAGAAATGCCTAAGTATGCTAAGTTTCTGAAAGAGGTCCTCTCGAATAAGAAGAAATTAGAGGAACTTTCTTGTGTGACTTTGAATGAGGAGTGTTCAACGGTTTTCAGAATAAATTGCCCAAAAAAATGACCGATCCTGGCAGTTTTACCATTCCATGTTTGTTCGGTAGTTTGTCAGTTAGTAACGCTTTAGCCGACCTATGTGCTAGCATTAACTTCATGCCTTATTCTGTTTTTGCAAAGCTAGACCTGATGAGCCTAAGCCTACTCGCATGAGCATTCAGCTTGCCGACCGCTCGGTGAAATACCCGAGGGGTATAGTTGAGAATATGCTTGTGAAAATCGACAAATTTGTGTTTCCTGTTGACTTTGTGATCTTGGACATGGATGAGGATAAAAATGTACCACTCATCCTAGGTCGACCTTTCCTAGCCACTACTAGAGCTCTCATTGATGTATGCACCGGCAGACTCACTCTTAGAGTTGGAGACGAGGAGGTGACCTTTGATATTGGGAGATCCATGCGCCACCCACATGATCATGATGACGTGCTCTACATTGATACTATCGATTCTTGCGTTTGTGAGCACATACAGGACACGTGTGAAGAGTACTCTTTGGATACTTAGTTGTGTGTTGGAGGGATTTATGACTTGGTCAGTGGACCTCTATTTGAGGAGTTGGTCTGTGGTGTGGATCACGAGCCTCCTGAGTGTTTAGAGAGGATTGAGGATGATGATCGTGTTGCCGAGCCTACGGCAAAACCTTCTGTTGTGGACCCACGATCTATTGAGCTTAAGGAGCTCCCGTCCCATTTGGAGTATGCCTTCTTAGAGGATGGGTCCCGCCTTCCTGTTATCATTTCTGCTAGTTTGTCGAGCGAGGAGAAGGTGAAGTTGCTTGCGGTTCTGAAGAGGCATAAGCACGCGATCGCCTGAAAGATTATGGATATAAAAGGGATCAGCCCATCCTTTTGTACCCATAAGATCTTGATGGAGGAGGAGTACAAACCCGTGGTGCAGCACCAACGGCGTGTCAATCCTAATATGCAAGACGTTGTGAAGAAAGAGGTCATCAAGCTTCTCGATGCTGGATTGATTTATCCGATCTCTGATTCCCCATGGGTGAGCCCAGTGCAGGTCATCCCGAAAAAGGGCGGTATGACTGTTGTTGTGAATGAGAAGAATGAGTTGATTCCTACGCGTACCATCATGGGATGGAGAGTTTGCATTGACTACCGCAAATTCAACGATGCCACGAGGAAAGACCATTTTCCACTCCCCTTCATTAACAAGATGTTGGAGCGACTGTCGGGAAACATGTACTATTGCTTTCTTGACGGTTTCTCGGGATACTTTCAGATCCCCATCTCTTCTGAGGATCAGGAGAAGACGACATTCACATGTCCCTATGGCACATTCGCCTACCGGCGGATGCCCTTTGGACTGTGTAATGCCCCAGCCACGTTTCAGAGATGCATGGTGGCGATTTTTCATGACATGATCGAGGACTCCATGGAGGTTTTCATGGACGATTTTTCTGTTTCGGGAGTTCTTTTGATCATTGTTTGAGAAATTTGGAGAGAATGTTGGCTCGTTGTGAGGAAGCCAACCTTGTTCTTAATTGGGAGAAATGTCACTTCATGGTGAAGGAGGGCATTGTGCTAGGGCATAAGATTTCACAGGCGGGGCTTGAGGTTGATCGAGCCAAAATTGATACCATTTCGAAGCTTCTGCCACCCAATTCGGTGAAGTCTATTAGGATTTTTCTCAGTCATGCGGGATTTTATCGGCGATTCATAAAGGACTTTTCCCAAACCGCCCGCCCGATGATAAAAGTCCTTGAGAAAGATGTCCCGTTTGTTTTCTCCTCCGAATGTCTTCGGGCGTTCGAGCTTCTAAAGGAGATATTGGTGAATGCCCCTATCATGGTTGCCCCCGACTGGTCCTTACCTTTCGAGTTGATGTGTGATGCTAGTGACTTTGCAGTCGGGGCTGTCTTAGGTCAAAGGCGGGATAAGCATTTTCTTCCTATTTATTATGCGAGCAGGATACTGAATGATGCGCAGGAGCACTACACGACCATTGAAAAGGAGCTCCTTGCTGTTGTCTTCGCATTCGATAAATTTCGGTCTTATCTCGTCCTTTCTAAGACCATTGTGTTCACGGATCATGCAGCCCTTCGCTATCTGTTCAGCAAACAAGATGCGAAGCCGAGACTTATTCGTTGGATTTTGTTGCCGCAGGAGTTTGACATTGAGATCCGTGACAAAAAGGGTGCTGAGAATGTCGCGGCCGACCACCCCTCCCGTCTTGAGTGCTCAGCTTCATCGGAACAAGTGGGGGTTCACATAAATGACAATTTCCCCCATGAGTTCCTCATGCATATCGAGACACGGGATGAGGATCATCCTTGGTTCGCTAACATTTCGAATTTTCTTGCTAGTGGGATCGTACTTAAGGGTCTGACTCACCAGAAAAAGAAGAAATTCTTTTCTGATGTTAAGCACTACTTTTGGGAGGATCCTTACTTGTTTCGTGTTGGTGCCGATCAGCTCGTGCATAGGTGTGTGTATGGTGACGAGGCTCGAAATATCTTGAGACACTGCCACGAGGGCCCGACCGGAGGACACCATGGAGCCACATCCACAGCGAAAAAGGTCTTTGATGCCGGTTTATTTTGGCCAACCATCTTCCGTGATGCTCACGACATGGTGCAGTCTTGTGATGCTTGCCAGAGGGCAAGCAACATCTCATCACGAGATGAGATGCCCAAGGCGACCGATTCAGGTCTGCGAGGTTTTTGATGTCTGGGGCATCGATTTCATGGGACCTTTCCCGACTTCTTTTAGCCATCGTTACATCCTAGTAGCCGTTGATTATGTTTCAAAATGGGCCGAGGCGCAAGCCTTGCCCACAAATGATGCTAGGTCGGTGGTGAAATTTCTGAAGAAGTTGTTCTCCCGCTTTGGTACCCCTAAAGCACTGATTAGTGACCGAGGGACACATTTTTGTAATGCCCAGTTAGAAAAGGCATTGTCCCGATATGGTGTCCATCATCGCTTCTCTACACCATATCACCCGCAGACGAGTGGGCAGGTTAAGGTCACGAATCGGGGCATCAAGAGGATTTTGGAGAAAAAGGTTAGTCAGAACCGTAAGGATTGGTCCGAGAAATTGGATGACGCACTGTCGGCTTTCCGTACCGCCTACAAAACACATATTGGTACGACACCATTTAAATTGGTGTACGGGAAAGTGTGTCATCTCCCTGTTAAACTCGAGCATAAGGCATATTGGGCATTAAAAAGTGCGAGTCTTGATCTTGCATGCGCGGGTAAAAACAGGATGGGTCAGTTGCATGAGCTTGAGGAGTTGAGAGGCCAAGCTTATGAGAATTCACGAATTTACAAGGAAAGGATCAAAAAGCTTCATGACTCCCGGTTGAAGGACCACAAACAATTCCAAGCGGGCGATCGTGTTTTGCTTTATAATTCTCACCTTCGTTTAATCCCCGGGAAGTTGATATCCCGATGGTCCGGCCCCTTTAGTGTGAGACAGGTATTTGACTACGGTACCGTTGAGATTGGCCATGAGGATGGACGCATCTTCAAAGTGAACGGTCACCGTTTGAAACACTATTTGGGCGATCCGGTCAAGACTGTTTTGGAGGTCGTCGACCTCCACCCCATGATCTAGTGTGGGGAGTGTGAGTCTAGCTATCGACTCCGTAAAAATTTAGCATGTTTAGGAACTTTGTAGTTTTTATGTGTTTGTTTTGTTCTTGTTTGTTTTCGAAGAGTTAAGCTATCTTTGTTTCTTTCCGGTTTCGTTCTTTGAGCGAGAGATTATGGGTTAGGGCTCATAATGGTCAAAATCGGGAACCATTTTGGTTTGGAATTGATTGGAATACTGCCAAGTTGGCAGAATGAGAATTGGTAGGCCAAAATGACTACGCAAGAGCTCGTGCACGACCCCGTACGGCCGTGCAGTTTTGTCTCGGGAACCGTGCAGACGGTTTTTATCAGGTTTCATCCCCTACTTACCCCATTTTCATCCATTCCACTCTCCCCACAGCCGATTTTGACCCCCTAACCCCCGAATCTCTTGTTCTTCACCGGATTTTCACACCAAAGGCATGTTTTATCTTCCATTCCATCTTCCTTTTTCTTGTTGTGTAGAAATTAGGGTTTGTTCATGAGGAATTTGGGGTTTTTTCAATCCTATCACTTTTGGGTCGGATTTGTCCTAATTCCTTGTTGTTTTGGCTAGTTTTAGGGTTGTATTTGGCTATTTTGGGCTTGATTGCGTTGGATTTGGTCGATTGGGTTGTTTTCCAGCAGCAGACCGTCGTCTGCACTGTTTCTGCAGACCACGCACGGTCGCCGGCACGGCCGAGTATGGTGGTTTTCTCGCCGGAAATCTGCTGGCCTGATCTGGACAGTTTGCCGAGTTGCACGGTCGCCGGTACGATCCCGCATGGCCGTGCGCTGTCATTTTTTCCTGCCAGAATTCCCCGGTTGACCAGTTTGTTTTCTTAAGCCCCTGTGCATGATCCTGTCAGTTCGCACTGCCTTGCACTGCTTTTGGCATGAACATGCCAAAGAGTCAGTCAACCCGTTTCTCATTTTCTTTTGTCTATTTTTGCTAATTCCTCTCTTGTTTGACAGATGTCGGGTCGCAGGCACCCGTTCTGCCGGTTTACTGGGGATGATACCAGGAGCAGCGACACTCGTGATCGCTTCGCTGAACTATGGCCAAGGAGGAGTAAATTCGTAATGGGACGTGTCCCGTGCTACAAGACGCTTGAACGCATAAAACAACGCGAGCATTTTGATGCACTGCTCACAGAACCGTGGAAGCGCCTTCTCTTTATTCATTGGTTCGTCTTTCTCGAGCTTACCTTGGAGTTTTTATCTTCTTTCTTTATGGACCCCCTGATTTTGTATCCTCATGACAGCAATAATGGGGTCCGGTTTCGATTGGCGGGAAAGTGGTATATATAGTCGCTCGCCACCCTGGCTAGCACCATGGGTCTGTATACCGATGAGGAGATTGAGACTGAGCTGTTTGACGGGTTGAGAGATTTCCCGAGTTCGGAGGAGAGGCACGCCTTTTGGATGCGGGTTACCGGAGAACCGCATGACGGCCGTTCGTCAAAGGCCACACTACTTTTAGACCTACACCGCCTACTGCATCATTGTGTTCTTTATTGCGTTAGGGCCCGCGGTGATAGTGTGGGCAATGTCGTGACCCGGGATCTTTTTCACTTGTACTGTATTATTGACGGGCATGATTGTAATCTTGGGTTTAGTGTGGCCGAATGTTTCAATCGAGCGGGTGGGTCCACTTCAGGTAGTTCCATTTGTGCTGGGATGCTCATCACTGAGCTCGCCCACCGACTTGGAGTTATGGACTTACCGACTGCTCGGAATTTGACGAGGATGGGCGAGGGGATTCTCATGGACATAACTCGACTCCGGGCAATGAGGATTGTGAGGGTGGAAGGGAACCGGACCAGATTGGTTGACAGGCGGGGTCGCATTTGGGACCCGCTACCCCCTGCTAACGATGATATGCAGGGTCAGGAGGACCCACAGCCAGGTCCAATACCGCTGGATTACGAGCATTTATGGCAGAGGTTTGACCAATTCAGCCTCAACCAGGAGTAGTTCTAGTTTGCCCAACAGCAGTTTCGGGCTGAGCAGATCAATCAGCGGGGTCTGCTTGACTACACGGCTGATTACACCCGTAATGGATTTGAGTGGATGTTCGCCTATGGACAGGCCCACGCGAGCCACGGTGGCTTCACGGTCCCGGCTGCGCCATCTTGGTCATATGGCGCTTCTTCGTCGAGTCAACCCGCGGGCATACAGCCACCGCCTTTTGACGCATAGTTTTCGCAGCCCGGCCCGTCGTCCACCTTTTATTCTGACCCTTTCCAAAGCCCTGTTGAGCAGCCTGGCCAATTCACCATGCTCGTCGATCCGTATGGTGCTTCCCTGTTCGCGAACCGAGACCCGGAGCCTACTGGCTTAGTTTTCGATGACATGACTGATGATTAGCAGTTTCTTTTTATTTGTGTTTTCTAGACTTTGGTAGTTCTCATTGTATTTTTTCGACTCTTTCTCTTTTGAGTTTATGATGAATGCTTTCTTTGGATGTGTTTTGGATTGTATTTTGCATTCTGTTGTTTGGAGTGGCTTGTTTTGTCTTGCTCTATTGTAGGTGCATGTTGTGGATGTTGATTTGCACGGATGGCGTTGCCGGGTCTTCCCTGTTGACCCTCCCGGGTCTCTTGTCTGGCAGCCTTGCGGTTTTCAGGGGAGTTTTCTGTTCTCTCTTTTGCACTTACTTTTATAGTTGTTTGTGTAACGATTCCAGCAAAATCAGGTATACCCTAACCGGTATATACTATTTATGTGTTATATAATAATGAATATATGAATTATAATGCGTTTATACGAGTATGTATGATTCACAGTACGGATTATACTCGATTATACAGTTATTCGTATTGGAAATACGACTAACTGATTAACGGTTATTGAAACCCGAACGAATCAAGGATTACATTATAGACGAGATATATGATATTTAGTGACGTTTACGAAGTATTAATGCTTCGGGATAAGTGAATTAAAGCACAGAAAAAGAATTTTCGATTTAATGGTACGTCGGTACGTTAAACGAAACCTTTAATACCAAACCGAGCAAGAGACAATCGATCAAGCCGAAAAAGATACGCAATTATTAGTAATATGATGTTTTAAGTTAATAAATGTCATGGTTTATGTTTTTTTAAAGTTTTTAAATCGGTTTTATATAAATTTCATTTTTAAGCCGAAAACGACCGTTTTAGCCTCGTTTTAAGCTAAATTAAACATTTAACCGAAAAACGAACTGAACCAGATTATCCAAAACATTATCCGGATTTCCAAAATCCAAATGAGTGGCTAGAAATGGAAAGGTGGGTCCCACCCCACCTCCCCTTGACTTCCGATCGGACAAGGGTATAACCCTTGCCACTTATATATATTTTTTTAAACAAGCATTCAACATTCTTCTTCTTCACTCTACACTATGGACTAAAAACCTAGATTTGTAGCAAGAAAAGCAAGGTAAAGATCGAGTTATTTACGTTTCCATCTTCTTTTCTTGAGTTTATTTGCAAGAAAATGAGGTTTCAAGTAAAAAGGGGTGAAAACCCGAGATGAAAACCGATTCTTGCATGATCAAGTGATGTATACGGGTTATACAAGGGATCTTGGTCCAAGAAAGGAGTTAAACGAACCAAAAACGAATTTTTACGGTTTAAATATTTGTTTTTAAATCATAACCGAACCCATGAAAGAAATGGCTTGATTGTGGGTGTAACTTGCTTGGTGTGGTGTTATTGTGCTTGTAGGTTTTGTATCTAGTTGTTAACAAAGGCTAAAAAGCAATATCCTTGCGATTTGAAGCTAAAAACACAAGGTAGTTCAGTTTTTATATGGTGTATGTATTTCGGACAGATTGTGGTACATTTAGAGTTAGGCTACGAAATTTCACAGAGATGATCTACACATGAAAATATGAGATCTGTGAAAATTTGGTAATTTTTGAACAAAGGATGAATATTTGGTGAATTTAATGCTCGGTTTTGGCTAAAAATGGTGAAAAATATTTAAATATCATGATAAATTCTGGAAAATTCCAGATAAGCTTTTTATAACATGTAAAAGTCACACACAAAATTTTAGGTCAGTTGGAGAAGTCTAAGTAGTCTTTTAAGTTAAACGAGTTATAGGGTTTTCTAGCTAGGTTTTAGTGAAAATGGCATGTAAAAAGAGATTTTGGCTCTGGAAAAATTACAGGGGACCATGTGGATGGCAGGGGTCATCCAGGAAAAATTTGGGATTTTTCTAAGGTCGTTTGGTATTTACGACATATTTAGTGATTAAATGGTGTTTAAAAATAGATAAATAAATTTTAAATATAAAAATTAATTCTGGAAATATTTTTATAAAATTCCCCACTGTCAAAAAGTGATTTGTGCAAAATTTCAAGATCCGAGATTAAACGGATAATTATTTGTGCTAAAAAGAAAATAAAAACAAACTTTTAAAGTTTAAAACGCGTAAACCGGTAAAGTTCGCCTAAACGAGCTGACTGGTGTATAAAAACCCTAAAAATGAACTATTTTCATATAACTGAGTTAAACAGGTAAAAATAAATCATCCGAAAATAATTCAGATGATTTGGGTAATTTTCACCGATTTAACAGTTTCCGGTACACTAAAGACGGAAACGGGTCCCGCGGCCAATCGGGGCGTCTAAACCGAGCTCTAATTTCACAACTTTAATTTAATTATCAGTCAACAACTATTTTCGGGTCGTGTGTGACCAAACTCATTTTTGAACGTAAAAACGGATAACCGTGCTAGGCTCGCAAAACGGGAAAAACGAACTAATAGTAATTTTGACTAGTGAACTCTAAACGATATCACAATCTGAGTCCGGAGAAGTGTTTCTGGGTTAACATTGCCCCCGGAACGGGTACAGTACTGGGTTAACAGTGTCCCCAGATGTACCGGTTAACACGGTTAAAGTTATATTAATAGTGATTGTATAGTAACGAACTTAGGGATCGTATTACAGATCCAGATTAGTAGCAGCGTACTGTGTTACCTACTTGCTTGCGATAAGGTGAGTTTCACGAGCCCATTTTTCTGAATTGTTTTTAAATATCTTCTCGGGGCGGGAAGCATGTTACTATTAAGATGTTTAAGTACAACTGAACGCATGAATTTGCGTGTATTTATATATATTTTATTGTACGGGAATCGTACGGAAATGTACTAAGATGGTAATTGTCTGAGTTGCTAACATTGTAAGGCCCCGTAACACGAGTGATTAGCTAAAAGCCGGTAGAGTGTGAATAGTACTATTGGTCTGACAAACCCAACTGGTCCGGCATGGATTTGTTGATGTTTCCCAGCCAGTTGCACATGTCTATTTTGTTGTTATTTATTTTGCTGTGTAATGTTAGGCATAGCGGTTTGGGGCAGGTTCGTGGGTGGAGTATGCCACGGGGTTGTATGTGGATAGTCAGAGGTTTCACTTGTGGGCTCAGCATAATTACATCGCTAATATATGATTATTATAATGATTTGTCACTGTTTATTTAAATTAGTGAAACTCACCAACTATTCGTAGTTGACCCGTTTTCTTTACATGCTTTCTAGGTACCCCCAAACTGGAATAATTGCTACATGCTTGACGATGCGTGCTTTTTGTGGAAGCTAAATGATCTTTTTGTATTAAATATGTTAATGTACTGTTGGTAAAACTTATGTGTTAACGCCTAGACGGTAACTAAACTCGGAACAATGTAATATGGTGTAAATTAATGTAGTGGTGTTTTCTTTATAAGCAATGCTGTTGATATCAGACGTGTCTGTTGCATCCCGTTTACGTTTCCGCTGCGGTTACGGGGTGTTACAGAACTTGGTATCAGAGCCATAGGTTTTAAAGAATTAGCATGTCTTTAAAGATACCTAAAATATAACCAGTAGCTCAAGTATTATAGGATCTGAATATCAACTAATAATTTATAGTGACGAGATCTGGATGAACTTGGATGGACAAGTGAGTTATTATGGTCCGGAACATAATAACAGACTTGTCCGCACGAGGGAATTCAGAGGAAGTCACGGGGAACATTAATAGGTAAAATTGGCAACATATGTGTAAGTATATGATAATATTTTTATGTGACAAAGTTGTATAAGTATGTGTATATTAATTATGATTTACATTATGGAAGTAACTATATGTTTGCTAACTTGTGTACAGGTAAGGATGTCGAGATCACGAAGTCTGTCAGTGGAGGAGGACGGGGAGGAGGCCAGTTCCGGGAACTCTAGGAACTTACGCCTAGCATCCAGCATGTAAGGCCCCGTTACCGGTAGCCCTACTTTCGTGTTGGATTTACTCATAAACACAGTTCTAAATATCAGAGTTAATTAAAACATTTACGCGGAATATAAAACTTTCATAAAACATTACATAATTCATAACTTGTCTCAAAACATCCTTTGTCTTTCAACATTAAAGCATTAAAATTAAAACATCATAAGTCTTTAGATGCCAGGCTCTTATTCAGTGCCACGTGTCTCCTGAAGCGAGCCGCCTCATCCTACTCACCTGCGTTCATACTAAAAGTCAGCTACCCTGAGTGAGTTCTAGTTAATCGTATACTATACAATACACATAAACTTATATTCTTTCATTCATGCTTTCATACTTTCATACTTTCATACTTTCATTCTTTCATACTTTCATACTTTCATTCTTTCTTTTGCATTAACTTACCTTCATATCTTACGTTATAAAGAGCATTACGCCCTACATTCCTCGAGTATTATTAGGGCTCGGTACCCTCCTTCCTCGAGTATTATTAGGGCTCGGTACCCTCCTTCCTCGAGTATTATTAGGGTTCGGTACCCTCTTTCCACGAGTATTATTAGGGCTCGGTTTCCCTCTTTCCACGAGTATTATTAGGGCTCGGTTTCCCTCTTTCCTCGAATATTAGTAGGGTTCGGTTCCCTAGTTCTCGAATATTAGTAGGGTTCGATTCCCTCTTCGTTACCATACAACCATACATCATACCTCGAGTATTATTAGGGCTCGGTACCCTTTTCGTAACCGTACAACCATCATTTCCTTCTTTTATTAACTTTATCACATTCATACACATAAGCATACATATCATACTTACCTTATACTTAGCGTTACAACCTGACAGTACGTGCAATATCCGAAGATCGTTCATGTACCGTCAAGCCATCATTCATACATATCACATCATTCACATAAGGCATACACTTATCTCTTAGGATAAGCGTATTAACAAACATATCGAGTATGCACACAGCCCCGAAAACATAACACATAAATGGGGCTAGAAACTCACCTGAACACGGTTACGTTCACCGTTAATCGTAATCCCTTTCTTCAGTTGTGCACGACTGACTGTATAACAAGTATACGTATCAATTAACTATCACTTCTCATAATGTATTTCTATCTTTATATGACCCACAACGAACGGGGGTCCGGGGGCAGCGCCCCTGGCAGCGGGGTCTAGGGGCGGCAGCCCCTAGCAGGGTCCAAGGGGCAGAGCCCCTGGCTGGGGTCGAGCTGACCCCAGCCATTAACTGTCTTAACACATTTTTCATTAGATTTTTAATTCATTTTCTAAACGAACTTGACTTTAAGCGAAGTTAATCCTTAGGCGAACTTAGCTTTAGGCGAAGTTAAACCTCAGGCGAACTTAGCTCTAGGCGAAGTTATCAGGCGAACTTGGCTTTAGGCGAAGTTAAACCTCAGGCGAACTTGGCCGTAAGCGAAGTTATCAATTAGGCAAACTTGGCCTCAGGCGAAGTTAAACCTCAGGCGAACTTGGCCGTAAGCGAAGTTATCAATTAGGCGAACTTGGCCTCAGGCGAAGTTATCGCTTTGAAGGCGAAGTTATCGCTTTGAAGGCGAAGTTGCCCAGTTGCAGGCGAAGTTGCCCAGATCCGCCACGGCTTTGATTTCTGTCCAGCATTTTGGGCGATTTTAACACCCTCGTTATGGTTCGACATCACCCACTACGTTTCCCAACCATTTTCGGTCGTAGATACGCTATAAAGCTCGGATCTTTAAACTTCAAAGATCAAGAATCATACCTTTTTGAGCTTGTTTGGATCTCGTTTACTTGTTATCACAACTAATCGCTCTCTCTCTCTCTCGGATATGCCCGGTTCTTCCCTCGGCCGGCGGCGAAGTTGTGTGGTGTGTGTGTGTTTTGGAGTGTGTTAGAAAAGTAAAAGAATGAAAGATATTTTTGGGTTTAGGGGGTATTTATATCCCTTAAATCCCATGGACCTAAGGCCCATTCTCATTTAACCCATCTCAATTAATCCAAGTCCATGATCCGCTCCTTACCCGATATTAATTAATTACGCGAAATCACTAAACATAACTTCCTTTATTCAACATTATAAATTTTAGGATGTTACACAGCACTGAGCCTAGTGAGACTAGCCGTAGGAGTACTAGCCTGTCCTCCCCTACTAGGGTTGCCAGATCCCCCACCCCACCCGCACCACAGGCCACCCCTACCCCTCCCAGACCCGGATCCCGCCTCACGGCGCGGATCAGTGTCCCCTATGTCCCACCTACCTCTACCCCACCCAGACCTACTTTCCACAGGGGCGAGTCCTCCCGCCCCCAGCCCGAGCCTGTGCCTCCACCTGTGTGGGGTACCCCTAGGCTGGAGAGGCATGAGCGTCCCTCCTCCGAGGCTGCATGGCTCTGAGTGCTCACCGAGCAGGTGGTTGAGCACACCATCGCCTTGACGGTGGGGATCCAGAGGAGGAGACACTTGGCGGACTGCGTACTGGACAGCCAGTACGCGATTGGCCAGCTGAGGAGGGAGGGCGCATACTCCCAGTGGATGATTGACCGGATGGAGACACGGATCCGGGGTTTGCTTGCGGTGTTGGTGGTGATGGTGGCAGTGTTGGTGTGGTTGGTATACCACCATGCTTAGTTATGTTAGGGTGGTAGTAGTCAGGGTCCGCTTTTTGATACTCTGTGTAAGCAGTTAGTGACGATGCTAACATAGAGTGAATCTTGGGTAGTTATAGTACAGCCACTAGCCCATAGGGGGTCTCTTTTGGGGATATCATTGTAGATACTTTTGGTGTATCATTCAAGCACTGACCCATAGCGGGTTATGTCGAAATGATGCCGATGTAGGACTGATGTATGAAAACTTAATCTATGTGATGAAGTTTATGTAATATGTACTGATGTTTATTAATGAATGGAATGTGTGTTGTGTATCGAGATTGAAATTTGTATTAATTATATGTATTTTTCTTAATGTTGTGTAGAATGGCACCAAAACGGTCAGCTCGAATGTCAGAAGTGGATGTGGATCGTCTGATTGCTCGACAGTTAGAGGCGGCGATACCGGATATAGTATCGCGCATCGCCGCCAGTATTAACAATGCGACCAATCCAGACCCTGCGAGCAATCAAACGACCACCAATAATGATGGGGAACAGAATGTTAACCCTCCACCGAACGGTAACCCGATTCCGAGTAATGACGCACCGCCTAGGGTGGTCGTTACAGACAGTAATGGCCCTATACCTAGTGTAGAAACGAACCGCACTGAACCGACTCCTGCAACAAGGGGATGTTCAATCAAAGATTTTATGTTGTGCAAGCCCCTAGAATTTAGCGGGTCTGAGGGACCAAATGGGTTGGTTAAGTGGATTGAGAAAATAGAGTCTGTTGTGAACATCAGCAACTGCCCTGAGGATTACGTTGTTAAGTATGCTACCTGCACGTTCACGGACCATGCCTTGACATGGTGGAACACAATAGTGCAAACTCGTGGTCAGGCAGCGACAAACCGCATGACCTGGGCAGAGCTCAAGGCCCTTGTACTGGAACATTTCTGCCCGAAAAAACGAACTGCAGAAGTTAGAAAACGAATTGTGGAACCTGGAGATGCAGGGGGCAGACCACTTGGGTTATACGAACCGATTTAATGAATTGTCGCGATTGGTGCCATGGTTGGTCACCCCAGAGTCAAAGAGGGTTGAGCGTTATATATGGGGACTAACTCCAGTAGTAAGGAGTATAGTCAACTCTGGGGGACACAAGACGTTTGAGGGTGCGGTGACGCAGGCTGGTATCATCACATACGATTTCGTGAGGAGTGGGTCACTGAAGGTGGCAGGAGAGTCTGCTGGAAGAAAGCGGGGTACATATGACAATAGGATCCAGGAGAAACAGCAAAATAAACGTGCTCGGCCCGCTGCCCAGAACTATGCCATGACTAGTTCAGGCGGTAGGCAGGAATTGCAGAAAGGGACGTTCCCTAAGTGTGGGAAATGCGGTTACCAGCATGGTGGCGAATGCAAGGGGGTAGTGTGCCACCGGTGTGGCAGGAATGGGCACTACGCACCGAGTTGTAGGACAAACCTAAACAATCTGAACCGACAACCGCAACCTATCCGTGCGCAGCCACATAGGCCCCAACCAGCCCGACAACAAAACCCACAAGGAAACCAAATGATGACCACCAGCCGTGCTTGCTTTGAATGCGACAGAACAGATCACTTCAAGAGATACTGTCCGAAACTGAACCAGGGAGGAAATGGGAGGCAAACCGTGGGTCAGGCATCGTCGTCCAATCCGGCGAGAGGCCGAGCATTTGTGATGGGGGCGAACGAAGCACGCCAGGACCCCAGCGTAGTGACAGGTACATTCCTCGTCTCTGATCATTACGCTTCTGTATTATTTGATACGGGCGCCGATAGAAGTTTTGTCTCCGTTAAGTTCCTATCGATAGCAAACCTTCCGATTAGTGAAACCATAGAACCTTATACCGTAGAAGTCGCTAACGGTAAAACCATGATAGTTAATCAGATAATTCGGAATTGCCCTTTTATTCTGAACGATCAACCCTTCCTGATTGACTTATTACCGGTAGAATTAGGTAGTTTTGACGTGATAGTGGGAATGGATTGGTTAGCACGTAACAAAGTGGAAATAAACTGTGAAAAGAAAATCGTCAAGATCCGGGTGTCGAATGACGAAGAGGTGTTAGTGCAAGGAGAGAAGTCGGGCACAATGATACCATTTATATCCCACCTCAAGGTGTTAAAATATATACGCCAGGGATGCGTGGCGTATCTAGCGAGCTTGACGGCCACAGATTTTGAGGAGAAACGGGTGGAAGATATCCCGGTAGTACGCGAATTTCCACAAGTTTTCCCAGAAGAACTTCCTGGATTACCGCCAACCCGACAGGTCGAATTCAGAATCGATTAAATACCTCAAGCTGGCCCTGTTGCTAAAGCACCCTACCGACTTGCACCGTCCGAGATGCAAGAATTATCCAATCAGTTGCAAGAATTGTTGGATAAAGGATTTATACGTCCTAGTCATTCCCCGTGGGGTGCACCTGTATTATTCGTGAAAAAGAAGGACGGGAGCCTTAGAATGTGCATTGATTACAGGGAGTTGAACAAGTTAACAATCAAAAATAGGTACCCTCTTCCCCGAATTGATGATCTGTTTGACCAGCTGCAAGGTGCGAGCTATTTCTCAAAAATCGATCTTAGATTGGGATACCATCAGGTTAGAATTCAGGAAGAAGATATCCCAAAAACCGCATTCCGGACTCGCTACGGCCATTACGAGTTCTTAGTTATGCCTTTCGGACTAACAAATGCGCCGGCAGTGTTCATGGACCTCATGAATCGAGTCTGTAAACCCTACCTCGACAAATTCGTCATCGTGTTTATTGACGATATTTTGATCTACTCGAAAAGTAAAGAAGAGCACGAGCAACACTTAAGAATAATTTTAGAGCTTCTGAATCAGGAGAAGTTATATGCAAAATTCTCCAAGTGTAACTTCTGGTTACAAGAAGTGCAATTCCTCGGTCACGTTGTAAACCATCAAGGAATACACGTTGATCCGAGTAAGGTTGAAGCAATTAAGAATTGGCAAGCGCCTAAATCGCCAAAGGAAATCCGCCAATTCTTAGGCTTAGCTGGATATTATCGTCGATTTATAGAGAACTTTTCCAGCATCGCCCAGCCTTTAACTCTCCTGACTCAAAAGGATCGAAAGTATGAATGGGGAGAAGAGCAGGAGACGGCGTTTCAAACGTTAAAGCAAAAATTGTGCCAAGCGCCGATTTTAAGTCTCCCCGATGGAGACGATGGTTTTGTCGCGTATTGTGACGCATCGCGTAGAGGGTTAGGATGCGTGTTGATGCAGAATAATAAGATTATAGCCTATGCTTCCCGACAGTTAAAAGTACACGAGAAAAATTACACTACTCATGACTTAGAACTGGGAGCGGTTATCTTCGCACTTAAAATCTGGAGACATTATCTCTACGGTACGAAGTGCACCATCTTCACCGATCATAAAAGTTTGCAGCACATATTCGATCAGAAAGAACTGAATATGAGGCAACGAAGATGGGTCGAGTTGTTAAGCGATTATGAATGTGACATCCGTTATCACCCCGGCAAGGCTAACGTCGTAGCCGATGCCTTGAGTAGGAAAGATCGGGTTAAGCCATTGCGAATGCGAGCGCTGGGGATGATAGTCCAGTCGAACCTTTCGGACCTGATTCGAGTCGCTCAACGTGAGGCGTTGAAAGAGGAACAATTGGAAAAGGAGGGACTTTACGTCAATGAGAAGAATTTCGAACAGCGCGTGGACGAAATTCTCTATTTCAAAAATCGGGTTTGGATCCCGACCCTCCATGACCTTCGTTAATTAATCATGGACGAAGCGCATAGATCGAAATATTCCATACATCCGGGATCGGATAAGATGTACAAGGATGTGAAGGAGTTCTACTGGTGGCCGGGTATGAAAAAGGATATAGCAACGTATGTCGGTAAGTGTACGACTTGTGCAAGAGTTAAGGCGGAGCACCAGAAACCCTCGGGGATGTTACAACAACCGGAAATTCCCGAGTGGAAGTGGGAGCAAATCACGATGGATTTTGTGACACATCTCCCTAAGACGTCCCGAGGACATGATGCAATTTGGGTAATCGTGGATAGATTACCAAATCGGCACATTTTATCCCGATTAGGAATATTTATAACACTGAGAGACTTGCACAGATTTATATAAATGAAATTGTGTCTCGTCATGGGATACCCATCTCAATCATCTCCGATCGGGATAGCCATTTCACCTCCAATCTTTGGCAAGTTGTGCAAGAAGCGCTGGGAACGCGCATTGATCTAAGCACAGCTTACCACCCTCAGACTGATGGTCAGTCTGAGAGGACCATCCAAACCCTGGAGGATTTGCTTCGTGCATGCGTACTGGATTTTAAGGGAAATTGGGATCAACATCTCCCACTCGTTGAATTTTCCTATAATAACAGTTACCATATCAGTATAAAGGCAGCGCCTTACGAAGCATTGTATGGTCGGAAGTGCCGATCACCACTCTGCTGGACTGAAGTGGGCAACACTCAGGTTATTAGATCACACCTGGTCCAGGAAACGACCAGCAAAATCCTTGAAATTAGGAACAATTTGAAGGCCGCGCGGGATCGGCAGAAGAGTTATGCCGATACCCGTAGAAAATCGTTGTCGTTTGAGAAAGGTGATAAAGTGTATTTGAAGGTATCACCTTGGAAGGGTGTAGTCAGATTTGGAAAGGCGGGGAAGTTAGCCCCGAGATATATTGGACCATTCAATATTATTGCAAAAATCGGTCCCGTAGCATACCGATTAGAACTACCCGATGAACTGAGTGCAGTTCACAACGTGTTTCACGTATCGAACTTGAAAAGATGTATGGCGGATGAGACATCGGTGTTACCTTTAGAGGGTGTCCAAATAAGTGATAAGCTCAATTTCGTAGAGGAACCCATAGAAATAGTAGACGGGAAAATCAGGCAACTTAGACACAATAAGATTTCGTTGGTCAAAGTTAGATGGAATTCGCAACGAGGCCCAGAATATACATGGGAACGAAAGGACGAATTTCGGAAGAAATACCCCTACCTATTTCCTCAAAAGGAAGTAGACGACGCGTAAAATTTCGAGGACGAAATTTCTTTTTACGGGGGGAGAATGTAACGATTCCAGCAAAATCAGGTATACCCTAACCGGTATATACTATTTATGTGTTATATAATAATGAATATATGAATTATAATGCGTTTATACGAGTATGTATGATTCACAGTACGGATTATACTCGATTATACAGTTAATCGTATTGGAAATACGACTAACTGATTAACGGTTATTGAAACCCGAACGAATCAAGGATTACATTATAGACGAGATATATGATATTTAGTGACGTTTACGAAGTATTAATGCTTCGGGATAAGTGAATTAAAGCACAGAAAAAGAATTTTCGATTTAATGGTACGTCGGTACGTTAAACGAAACCTTTAATACCAAACCGAGCAAGAGACAATCGATCAAGCCGAAAAAGATACGCAATTATTAGTAATATGATGTTTTAAGTTAATAAATGTCATGGTTTATGTTTTTTTAAAGTTTTTAAATCGGTTTTATATAAATTTCATTTTTAAGCCGAAAACGACCGTTTTAGCCTCGTTTTAAGCTAAATTAAACATTTAACCAAAAAACGAACTGAACCAGATTATCCAAAACATTATCCGGATTTCCAAAATCCAAATGAGTGGCTAGAAATGGAAAGGTGGGTCCCACCCCACCTCCCCTTGACTTCCGATCGGACAAGGGTATAACCCTTGCCACTTATATATATATTTTTTTAAACAAGCATTCAACATTCTTCTTCTTCACTCCACACTATGGACTAAAAACCTAGATTTGTAGCAAGAAAAGCAAGGTAAAGATCGAGTTATTTACAATTCCATCTTCTTTTCTTGAGTTTATTTGCAAGAAAATGAGGTTTCAAGTAAAAAGGGGTGAAAACCCGAGATGAAAACCGATTCTTGCATGATCAAGTGATGTATACGGGTTATACAAGGGATCTTGGTCCAAGAAAGGAGTTAAACGAACCAAAAACGAATTTTTACGGTTTAAATCTTTGTTTTTAAATCATAACCGAACCCATGAAAGAAATGGCTTGATTGTGGGTGTAACTTGCTTGGTGTGGTGTTATTATGCTTGTAGGTGTTGTATCTAGTTGTTAACAAAGGCTAAAAACCAAGATCCTTGCGATTTGAAGCTAAAAACACAAGGTAGTTCGGATTTTATATGGTGTATGTATTTCGGACAGATTGTGGTACATTTAGAGTTAGGCTACGAAATTTCACAGAGATGATCTACACATGAAAATATGAGATATGTGAAAATTTGGTAATTTTTGAACAAAGGATGAATATTTGGTGAATTTAATGCTCGGTTTTGGCTAAAAATGGTGAAAAATATTTAAATATCATGATAAATTCTGGAAAATTCCAGATAAGCTTTTTATAACATGTAAAAGTCACATACAAAATTTTAGGTCAGTTGGAGAAGTCTAAGTAGGCTTTTCAGTTAAACGAGTTCTAGGGTTTTCTAGCTCGGTTTTGGTGAAAATGGCATGTAAAAAGAGATTTAGGTTCTGGAAATATTACAGGGGACCATGTGGATGGCAGGGGTCATCCAGGAAAAATTTGGGATTTTTCTAAGGTCGTTTGGTATTTACAACATATTTAGTGATTAAATGGTGTTTAAAAAGAGATAAATAAATTTTAAATAAAAAAATTAATTCTGGAAATATTTTTATAAAATTCCCCACTGTCAAAAAGTTATTTGTACAAAATTTCAAGATCCGAGATTAAACGGATAATTATTTGTGCTAAAAAGAAAATAAAAACAAATTTTTAAAGTTTAAAACGCGTAAACCGGTAAAGTTCGCCTAAACGAGCTGACTGGTGTATAAAAAACCTAAAAATAAACTATTTTCATATAACTGAGTTAAACAGGTAAAAATAAATCATCCGAAAATAATTCGGATGATTTGGGTAATTTTATCCGATTTAACAGTTTCCGGTACACTAAAGACGGAAACGGGTCCCGCGGCCAATCGGGGCGTCTAAACCGAGCTCTAATTTCACAACTTTAATTTAATTATTAGTCAACAACTATTTTCGGGTCGTGTGTGACCAAACTCATTTTTGAACGTAAAAACGGATAACCGTGCTAGGCACGCAAAATAGGAAAAACGAACTAATAGTAATTTTGACTAGTGAACTCTAAACGATATCACAATCTGAGTCCGGAGAAGTGTTTCTGGGTTAACATTGCCCCCGGAACGGGTACAGTACTGGGTTAACAGTGTCCCCAGATGTACCGGTTAACACGGTTAAAGTTATATTAATAGTGATTGTATAGTAACGAACTTAGGAATCGTATTACAGATCCGGATTAGTAGCAGCGTACTGTGTTACCTATTTGCTTGTGATAAGGTGAGTTTCACGAGCCCATTTTTCTGAATTGTTTTTAAATATCTTCTCGGGACGGGAAGCATGTTACAATTAAGATGTTTAAGTACATACTGAACGCATGGATTTGCGTGTATTTATATATATTTTATTGTACGGGAATCGTACGGAAATGTACTAAGATGGTAATTGTCTGAGTTGCTAACATTGTAAGGCCCCGTAACACGAGTGATTAGCTAAAAGCCGGTAGAGTGTGAATAGTACTATTGGTCTGACAAACCCAACTGGTCCGGCATGGATTTGCTGATGTTTCCCAGCCAGTTGCACATGTCTATTTTGTTGTTATTTATTTTGCTGTGTAATGTTAGGCATAGCGGTTTGGGGCAGGTTCGTGGGCGGAGTATGCCACGGGGTTGTATGTGGATAGTCAGAGGTTTCACTTGTGGGCTCAACATAATTACATCGCTAATATATGATTATTATAATGATTTGTCACTGTTTATTTAAATTAGTGAAACTCACCAACTATTCGTAGTTGACCCGTTTTCTTTACATGCTTTCTAGGTACCCCCAAACTGGAATAATTGCTACATGCTTGACGATGCGTGCTTTTTGTGGAAGCTAAATGATCTTTTTGTATTAAATATGTTAATGTACTGTTGGTAAAACTTATGTGTTAACGCCTAGACGGTAACTAAACTCGGAACAATGTAATATGGTGTAAATTAATGTAGTGGTATTTTCTTTATAAGCAATGCTGTTGATATCAGACGTGTCTGTTGCATCCCGTTTACGTTTCCACTGCGGTTACGGGGTGTTACATTTGTGTGCAACGAGGGCGTTGCACAATTCAAGTGTGGGGAGGGAATTTTGGGAATTTTATGAATTTTGTTTGTCCAAATGGAATTTTTTTTGCAAAACTCCTAAATTTTTTTTGTAGCAAATAATAACCACTAAGCAATTTTAATTCAACTTTAATTGTTTTGTCAAAGCATAAATCTTTAATACGTTCAAGCCAAAAATCTTTAAAAGACATACCTTTAAGCATGACAAACAAATTCACATTCTTACCTTGCAAAAGTTACCCATTCCGCCCGTTTCCGTGAGTTGGCCTCATCAGATTTTTCTCACGTTTTTGCGGGCAATTGAGTGAGCCGGGTGATTACTGTAAGGTAGAACTTGTTTTTGGGGTTGCATTTTAAACCATATATATATACATGGCATAAACCGTTGAGGAATTTAGGATAAACCCTTTGTCTAGCCATTTTTCCACTTATATTTTCCTTACACACATTATCCGCTTAGTAGCCCATGTTTGGCCTTTTCCCGTGTTTTTATTATTTCGCCCTATTTTTATCGCCACTTAGCCATATAGTCTTTTATATTTTCACCCATTTTTGGTTAGAAATCCGGTTCGGCTAAGTTAGTTATTTTTTTGTATTTCATTTTTGTTGTATTTTATTCACTTGGGAACTTTAAAAGCATAATGCTTTCTCCCAAAGTGAAAAGTTTGTATGTAAATATTTATTAATTTTGGCAAAAAAAAAAAAAAAAAAACCTTTGGAATAAAAGAAGAGAAGTTATGAAGTTAGTTCATCATATATTAGGTGAAACTTGATTTCAAGGAGCAATTTTTGGTTCGTTAGCTCTCGGCCCGTTTAAACCATTTGGTTTAGTTAGTTAGATTTCGTTTTGTAGCTAACTTAGTTCCGGATTTTCTAGCCGTTTAGCCACTTTTTCCAAAAATTCCTCACCCTAACCCTAAGCCAAGTTACAACCCTCAAATACTCGTGTTTTATGCCAAGTATGTGTTGGTTTGATTTGACCCTTGAACAAGCCTATACCGTGCTTAGTCATCGTCTTGGCATCGAGTGTTCTCAACATGCACTATTACACGCATGATCACTAAATATAGCCGAGTGTATGAGTGAACATTGTGAGGTTTGCAAGGTGGGAATGTGATGACAAATTGTAATGTTCTCTAGATTATGTCTTAATTCTTATTAGGCTTGTTCGGACATATATACAATGCTTGCTTAATCCATTAAAGAATTGAATGATTATTGCTTGCGGATTATTATTGCTATTGTAGAGTTTGTTTTATTTGCTTGAGGACAAGCAAAGTTCAAGTGTGGGGATGTTTGATATAACACAAAGTGTACATCTTATTACACCAAATTTTCCTCATATTTTAGCCGAACTCCATGCAAATTCATTGTTTTTGGTACTTATTTGAGTTATTTGTGAATTTGCAGGTCCGGGCGCCCGCCCGACAAAGAAAACAAGAAAAGAGGGTGTTTCGTGGACAAAATCAGCAATCTACCCACCCCGCACGACCGTGCAAGATCTTGCACGACCGTGCTTCCCGGAGATGCAAGCCAGTGCCACAAGAATTCAAAAGTGCACGACCGTGCATGGTCGTGCGGATGCCCGTACATGACCTGCACGGCCGTGCGGGCCCGTGCCGGTGACCGTGCCAGAACAGAGAAGTCTGACCTTTTGGTCAAACTAAAGCAGGGTGTTGACTTTCCACTTATATGCACGACCATGCATGCCCGTGCATGGGCCCGTGCCAGACGTCCAGAAAGCTTAAATACACCTCCACTACTCCCATTTTCAAGTGTGGAGCCTTATGGGAATTCTTTGAATTGCTGGAAAAATTATTTTGTGTGTGTTAGAGAGAATTCAAGGCATCCATCTTTGTGTGATCATCCTTTCAAGTAGCAATCATCATTCATCTTATTTTGCAATCTTTTGTTCTTGACAATGATTTGTAAGATTACTTTGATTTTGGTTGTTGTATTAAGCCTTATGGGCTAAATACTCTTGTTATTTTGATTATGTTGAAACTTCTACTTATGTGATATTTATCTATGCATGATTTTGGTAAATTGGTGTTCTTCAAGTTTATGACATGTTCTTGAATAGAGTTTAATGGTTGAATGCTTATTTTAATTCCTAGTCTTGTTAGTTTGATAGATGCTTAGCCATAATATGTTGGAAAACTATGTGTTGAGTATTTGTTTATGAACTTAGTTTGTGTATGCATACTTTGTTTATATCACTAAGTTAGGAATGACTAGTGGAAATTAACTTGGTTATGAATTTTAACAAGCATGAAACCTATCACTTGATATTGGAAAATTGTATGGTGATAATATGATTCTTTGAGTTGGTTATTGTTTGCTAGAGATTAAGGCCATAATCCTTAGTTTATATTTTGCTAATTTGAAAGACTCATGTGTTTAACTAGTGTTCTTGAACTTGTCTATTTTCACATGATTTTAGGTGGTTAGTTTGTTGTTTTCATTCTAGCTTTCCTTTGATTATGAGATTATGTAGTTTTGACAAACTTACTAATCTATGGTTATTAACTTGTTGAAAACCCATCACGTTGGTTTGTTGCTAGTATTAGGTTGCCTTGATTGGAATTTGATGTTGGTGCTTAATACATGATGTTTGTCATTATCATTGCTATTTTGTTACTAAGTTTGAGTGGATGCATAGTCTAAGTAGCCTTGTTTGGATTGATTGTTAGTTGTATTTACTTGCTTTGTTATTGTTAAATGCTAGTTTAGTTACTTGAAAAATTACTTGGATTGTTTGTTTGGTTAAATTAATTACAAAGATTTAGTATCAAAAGTTAGTTGTGTCCATGGATCGACACTCGGTTCTTACCGATACTTTGCTACAAACGATAGGTACACTTGCCTTTCGTGTGTGGTTTGGTTGTTGGTGAAAACCATTTTTAAAACCCGATTGGTGTGAAACTTTTATTCAAATTTATATATATATATATATATATATATATATATATATATATATATTCACACACGTCATCAGCCCATGAGCGTGTACATGGCGTTTAACTGACCCAACTAATTAACGAATTATCGAATCAATGGAGTTGTTCGGACTATGAGCGTTACATGGCATTTACCCGACTCAATTAAATATCGAATCAACGAATCAAATATAAGTAGTTGGTGTATCTCGGGAACCACCCCGGACGATACATTCCAACCCAAAATCAAATCGAAAATGATTTAAGAAATGAATAGTTGGGGTGCCAATGGATTTCCATGGATTTTTCACCCAACTAAGCATTTAAAATAATTTGAAAACACAATTTGGAAGTATAACCGTTTAGCCGGTTATGTCTACCACGTAACCGTTTAGCCGATTACGGGTACCACTTGAAGTTATGTGGTTGTACGAGATTTTTCGTACCCCCATGCTTCAAGGTGAAAGAGCAAAACACGAGAATTCTTAAGGAATTTCCCACAATAAAATATAATCTACTAAAATTAAGAGGATTTAAAAATATTTTGAAAGTTGAGGCATAACCTCGGAATTTGTGTGTGTGTGCAATAAATAAACAAGATAAATACAATTTAAATAATTAATCTAAGCAAGCTGTAAACAATTTATTAAATAGCACATAAGACAGTTTAGATAAGCACATATAGGGTTCCTAACATATGTCTAGGACAATTTCTAACGACCTATCTTATAACCTTCGGCTCTGATACTAATCTGTCACACCCCAACCTAAGGCGGAAATGCCGGGGCGTGATCCGGTTGCTCACACCTGGAAGATACTATCATAAATATAAATGACAATGTCTAATTAATTATTTACAAATATTACACACAATATCCAAATATACAAAACAATTCAAATACACAAATATGAGTTCATATAACGATTATCTTGATTATATCCTAAGGTCTTGTCTACGTTTCCAACTTCAATCTTCAGGCAACCTGCATATGCGTAGAAAATGGAGTTTTTGTCAACAAATATGTTGAGTGAGACGATCACCAATTTGACACAACATTAAACAATAGCATATATATATAGTTGATAAATGATAAATGCGCAAACCAACCATGTGATAATAATCAATCGATTCATAACAATCATGCATATAACCAAATCGTGTGTGCCAATGAAATCGTTGCCAAGCGAATCGGGCATTAATTACAATGACTAAAGTTGTCGTTTTACCTTTGCCAAGCGAATCGGGCTCTGGTTACTAAGACGGTCGTATGATCATACTAATGAGAACCCTCTACAAGGGGATATGTTGGACCTCTCCGAAACGTTATCAAGTAAACAATTAAACATGTAGCAACTAGCAAATAGCATTCAACTGATATTCACACAATGATTATATTTGCGATTTTGTGTATATATATAGACAGAAAATATGAATAAGTACGCATATGTCCCCAAAACGTTTGAAAATAGTGTATAAAAAGGGGAATGATCAAACTCACCTTTGATGGAAGGCAAGTGATTAATAAATTCGACAAACGAACTAATGATTTAAGCAAGTCGTCCAATACGCGTCCAACGAGATTATTGATCAGAATCTAAAACTTTGTGATATGAAACTATAAATAAAAAAGAACTTAATGCCGCTGGAATCAATCCAAACGGATGAGTAGAACTCTAGTTATATTGATTTTAATGTTTAAACGAGTCGAGTCTGACCAGAATCCGAACTTCGAGTCGGGAGTCGGGTTTTGGGCAGAACCATTAAAATTTAATTATGAGAAGAAAAGTCTTCTGGACTGAACATTGAATCCGACCAGAAGCATGAGAAAACGCAAAGTCAAACTTGTTGACTGTTTTACCCTTCATCGGGTTTTAAAGAAATTGACCAGTCAATACCCTTCAATCTCAGAAATTGATTGAAAATTATTGACTAGGGAATATGCATGAACAATTTTACAGTTTACAACTTACCCGGAAAGTGAAAGGATCAAGAGATATAACGAGTCAAAGATCAACGTATAAGCAAAGTCAAACGTCAAGGCTTGTGTCTTTAACGAATATGCAAAAACCGAAGGGTTTGAGAATGAGCAGAGGTAGGTGACGGTTGGAGGAGATGTAGTAGGGTTAGGTTAAGGTTTACAGCAGGGAATTATGATGTGTTTATATAAGAATAACTAAAACGAACCAAATATGGGCTTTTTAGCCCGTTTAAGCAAGTATATGCGACTTAAGGAAAGAATCTTTGATTTATTCACAAAGGTCTGATATTGGACAAGGGAAAACGAATTAGGAATGGTATTTTAGTTGTATGATGTTTACTTGGACCTTAATTCACTCTAACATGCCTAAAATAAATGATTTTATACCTTAAACGAACTAGAAAACGAACTAAGGCTTAAACAATCTGTGCAGGTACCCCGTTGCGCCGCGCGGCCACCTAGGGTGGTCCTGTCGCGCAGCGCCCCGGGCCACAATGGGGAAAGTTTCATTTTTTTCATTTTTAGTCCATGTAGTTTGATATTTGGTCCATTATTGAACTTTTTATGTTTTAAATAAGGATTTAGACATTATATAAAGTATGAGGGGTATAAATTGAACATTAGAAACTTAAATATATTGTTTTTGTTTAATAATGAAAATCTAAATTATTCCCGGTCGGTTTAAACGTAAATGAAAAATTCGAGATGTTACATACACCCGCTAACCCAGTTAGAAGACTTCCATTGTTCTGGATTTCTTGGTTCAAAACCTTGCATACAAGTACAAGGCGAATACATGTCAATGCTACAGAGTCCATAAGGACCACAGAGTGAAAAACGTTCGCTACTATCTACTTGAATATCTGCATATACAATCCAGTCTTTAATTCGCTCAATCCAACGTATAGCTCGTGTCTTCCTATCAGATGTCAAAAATACCCTTTGAACGAATCGGTGAGTGCATATTTAAAGTAGATTTCCTTCTCATTAACTTCAAACTAGAAGGTGTAAATTGCATTTTCTTTTTCAATAGGAGACCCACTAAAGCCAAGACCATTCCATGGTCCAAGCCTTGAGATTATAGCTTGATTTCATAATCCGACAATTTGCGGGTATCCATGTGTGTGAACTATATTGCTATACACACCTATAGAAGGATCATCAGGACTCTTCCAAGATGTCATGAACCTCTGTAGCCCTGTTACCAAATCCTTCCCGAATTTCATTCCTGGTAGAAATGTGTCACCAGGATAGTAAAAACTTTGCCAAATAAATTTATTTTTATTCCACACAACAAGAATTCCAGTATCTAATAGTTGTGCCGCCACCACATGATTATTACTCAGCACAGAGACAGTTGAATTGGATGACCAGACCATGGTGTTGCCCCCACCGAAAATTGCCAGGTTTCCGTGTGTGCTAACTTTGAGCATGCCTGATGCATCTGCAATTGGTGTCTTTCTCTTAGCCACCCATACAACAGTACCGTGTGATATCTTCTTGTAACATATTCCCATGTATCGGTTCTTGGACTTCCTGGGACTAAAAACGCCCAATTCGAACATATCCCCTTCGGAAACACGGGTGGCTTTACCATCTTTTATTTCTTGATTTGCCAATACGGTATGTAGTGCGGTGCAATCTCATGATAGCAAGACGAAAGCGATAAAGAATAGCAAGTGGTCCTTCATTGATGATCCAAAACATGAAAGAAATGATAATTATGTTTTTCATCTTAAATACTTAAAATGGAATATATATATATATATATATATATATATATATATATATATATAGGCTAAGTATAAAATGAAAACCCATTTGAGTTATGAAAACTCTAGAAACTCATTCTCAATCACATGTTTTTAATTAATGTTTAAATCTTGTGGTCCACAATTAAAGTGAATAAAAAATGTAAATATAAATATAACCTTTTCTCTCTCCCGAAAACATATATAAAAATTAGTAAAAAAATGTTAAAAAAATAGCAAAACATTTTTTTTTTAATGTTTCGATGTTTTGTATTAAATGTTACATGTATTACATATAACAAAAAAAAACACGATGTTACATAGGGTTTTCGCGGGTTTTCACAACTCAAATGGGTTTTCATTTTAACCTTACCCTATATATATAATTCCACCATCTGAAGTCAATTTGATCAAGTGAATGTTTGGTGGTCTTCTTTAGTATGTGACCAGGCACAACATATTCATTCAATGAGGATCCAAAGTCAAAGCAATGACAATTTCTTTTATTCATCTTAGATTATTCAAAGGGCTTAATATTCCACCATCAAAGTCAAGTGTATATGGTAGGCTGGTAACTGTGTTTACCAACTAGACCCGCTTCTCACGCTAATCCTCTTGACTAACTTTATTGATTTTAGTTGTTCTTATCGAAACATTAGTGATAAAAAAAACCCGACCCGAAATTTCTAACGTCGAGTAGATAGAAGTGTTTGTAATGAAAAAAAATGACCTCATTGTACAAAAATGTTGGTCCTGACACTGTTGCTATAAGCGGATATTTTACCGTGTGCATTTAATGTATTTATTAATAATTAAAAGTTTAACAGATTATACATCATAATTACATATAGAAGGAAAACAGCGATAAGTTGCACTGCTAGATCAATTCAACTATTCAATCAATGAACGTTGTCCAATAAACCATACATAATACACACAAATCGTTTTTCTATGCAAATAGGTCGCGACAAATGTTATGAAAGAGGAAATTCAAATAAGCAAACAGAAATAAGACATGAATTTATATAAAACTAATGGACAGAAGATGGTAAGGCGATGCTCTTCAAGAAATGAGCAAATACAGTAAGAGCAAGCCTTGGGCGATCCATTGGAACCTCATGACCTGCCCCTTTCACTGTCAAATATGTCATCCCCTCGTACACTTGGCTCCATCCACCAACCTGCACAATATCGAAATAAAAGGTAAATAAGCAACAAACTGTGCCGTTAGTCCCTTTCAAAATTTACCAAAAACTTTAGATAGAAAAAGTTTATAGTTAGTTTCTAATTTTATTTTTATTAATTTTGGCCATTATTTTATCTTAAGTTGGAATTTTTAATCTTGATTTCTTGGTGGGGCATCCTTCATAAAAGAAAAAAAAAATTAACTTACAAAAATTTAAATTTAAACTACACGTTAGTATTATTTGAAAAATAAGCAAAAAAAAAGAATACTTTAAGAACATGTTTGTATACCTTTTCCTTGTCATACCAAGCATGCCAGTCATCTAGGGTTTTCAATTTCAAAGCTTTGATAGAGTAACGGGTACCCGTCAATGGCAGTACGGCATCGGTGTCTCCACTGATTCATTCCCATTGTTTCGAAACAACAGAAAAATTAGATCAAATGTTAACATTTGTATATGAGTAACCCAACTTCTATTTTGTCTTCATTACTTCGGTTTCATCATTGAAACAATAAAACATTAATACAAAAGGCTACATTTGTGACCAAAACATGTTAAAAACAGTCTAAAAAGTAACGACTAGTTTGCGACCAAATTCATAGCGATCGTTAGCAAGCGACCCAGATCTAGTCGCGAAATCCTAACGGTCGTAAAAAACATAATAAAAATAACTGATTGAAATAACCTGAGGCAAAATATTAAAATAAATGAGTTAAATATAAATTTTTGTCACAAAATTGTCGCAAAATATGACAAAATATATATATATATTTTTGAATGGATGAAGAAAATAAAAGTAAATGCTGGTGTGGTTACCTAAATACCCATATGCGAACGTCGGCCTTTACGAGTTCCTTGAAAATTGGAAGCATTGTCCGTGGTGAATCCGTCCAGCTTCCCCGAACGATGTCACTGTTATAAATTCGTTTCTAATATTTATATATATTTTTGGATTTAATTTTATTTACTATAAGAAAGTTAATAATATACTTAAAATTTGATGATGAAAGGGTTTCACAAAGAAATGAAATGTTATAACCTGGTTTAAAAGCTATCTGGGTTTGGAAAGACCCATGACCTGTTTATTATTATTTTTACTATAAAATTGTTTCTTATATTAATAATATTTAAAAAAACTCATATAATAATTTTCAGTACATTCTATTTTATATGATTTTCATATAAAATATTTGGTGAAATTAATTTTTAATTTAATGAGTTGTTATAACCCGTTTAATTGCTATCTAGGTTTAGTAAGACCTGTACCCGTGAATTCAAGTCAAATGCATGCATGAGAAACCACCATTTACAAATAAAACAATCTGTTAGTTTGAGAGAAACTAAGAAGGTTTCATTTATATATATTTAAGATTAAACTAATTTTCTTGAATACCAAAAGATCTTTAGCATATAATGGTATTAAAGAGTTGTCTTTCTAAAAAGTGAGAGTACAAACTTTGTAAGGTGACAAAAATTTTAAAAAATAAAAGTCATTAAAAAAAGAAAAGAAAAACTTCTTTGTCTTGAATATCACGTACCTGCATGTGATCCAAGGATAAGGCAATCGTGTAACATTAGCATGAAAAGCCTTTTGTACATCTGGCCTGTTCATATACATTTTTGTATACTTTATAATGCAATTATTGTTCCCTCTAAACATCCATGGCTGAAACCAAAAGAATAAAACCTAAATCAGTAACAATAAAAAGGTAACTTGCATTGCAAGTAAGTGTTACCAAAGGTAGGGTGGTGCCCAATTCATGACAAGGGGGATCGTAAATGCCATAGAAGTTGATGTCACCGAATTCAGAATAAGCGCGTAGCAAATATTTGTAACAATCTCCACTTGGAAACAAGAACGAGTCGTATGGGCATGACTCGTTTAGTATTTGGTATGTGGTGTCTGATATTAAGCCATGGTTCCACCAGAACTCGAATGTTCCCACGTTATCATAGTAATCGTCAAGTAACGGGTTACCCAACTGATATAAGAATTAATATCCAAAATTAAATTTTGAATAGTTGAAAATGAAAAAAAAAAAAAAGGTTGGTCTTTAGTAAAGCATGGCCATTGATTCCACTTAGAAATAAGAATAATATGTGCATTTACTACAAGCAAAAAAAAAAGGCTGCTAATATAGTGGCTTATTTAGCTAATCAAACATAAAAATAAAAACTTAAATTTAATTTTCGGTTGCAAATCGATCTAAGAAATTGAAAAAAAAAATAACTAAAATCAAAAATAGATTTCGGTCACAAATTAATCAGCAAAAATAATTGAAAAAAAAAGGTTGATTAAATTTAAAGATAACTAATTGCCTACCAAGAAACCTTTGAAGTTGATCTCAGGATTCTTGACACCTTTGTTTAATCTCACTATGATCTGAGATAGTTGAGGAACATAATGACCTGAAATTTAAATCAAGGTTAGTGACTTCATATGAAATTCAGTCATAAAAGAGTAAAGACCAATGTAATAATATAAATTTGTGCCACGGACCTGCATAGCTTTCACCAGCAATGTAAAATGGCCTATGTTTATATTGAGGAAACCTCAGAAGCCATTTAGTAAGAAATACATACGCATCTTTCGCTGAAAATGTCACGGTTTACACGAAATTTATTCATAGATTCGTCACAAAATAAGCATTAACTTGTGTGTGTTTTAGTGTAGATATATATACTAAAGATTAATATTTATAAAGGGGGGGGGGACCTGTTCTCTGATCGCCAGTGATTTGATCGAAAGAAGTATTTGTATACGAAAACCCGACCCCGGCCGGAGAATCAACAAAGAGCATGTTTGCCTCTGCTTTTAAACCACAATTATAAGGTTAGTACAAAACTAAGAAGTGATTAAATATGCTTGTAATGCACTATGGTTAGAAATATTGCCTTTGTTCCAAGCATATGGATTTAATGAAAGAGTTTTCCCATCAGGATTTACCCGAAAGGGTCCCACTTCCTCGAACGCTCCATAGGCTATAGATGAGCACCCTGGCCCACCGTTGAGCCATAGCACAAGAGGTTTTGATGATGCGGGGCCATTATTGGCCTCGATCAACCAATAGAAAAGGGCTCGTCCTAGCTTCTTATCAACGGTAACATATCCTGAATATTGATTAAATGTCACATTTGTGGGTTGCCCAGGCAAGTTACGAATCCTGTCGTTGAGGCGCTGGTATCGATGTTGGCGACTAGCAGCCGCAGTAGCCGCAGTGGTGGACCAGAGGAGGGTGATGAAGGCCAACACAAAAATAAATGAATAAGTGTGACCTTTCATCGCTGCTAAAATGACTTGACCTTTGCATATGTTTGGGATTTTGTGAAATTATATGGTGAATGGAATATGCAATTAGAGTATTGCTTAAGATATGATAGAGTTTGCTTTAAACAAAATTTAACCTTAGTATCAATGTTGTAAAAATAGGTTTTCAAGGACGAGTACTCTTCGAGTACTCGCTACAAGGTATGGCGCCGAGGAGAGTTTCTCCAACTCCGCCTAGTTACTAAGAATTAATTAAATGTGGTCAACCTCGGTCAAAATCACATCTAATCGGTCAACTTTGGTCGATTTTGACTTTAAGAATAAAATATAATTCATATTTCTATAATATTAAAAAAAGCATATCCCTTTTTTTGTTAATGATTAGCAAATTTTAGAATAATTTAGTATTTAAAAATGTATTTCTCTTATTTATATTAATATATACTTATTTTTTTTATAATTATTTGTATACTTATGATATTTAGCATTTATATAATATTCAAAAATTAATTTTCTATATACTTACCAATTCCGAGGACTCCCCGAGTGCTCCGAGTATACCCAACTACCCATTCGACCACATAGGATCCGTCAAGCGACTTTTGCAACCATGCTTTGTATCTGACTAGTATTTTACTCGGTGCGTTGCGCCAGGACAGGTTGGTAAAATTCTAGCAGTGATAAAATGATGGTTAGGTAAAAGTTAGTTAGTTGGGTAAAAGTTAGTTAGTTTTATATATTAATTAGTTAATTTTAGGTAAATAAATGAATGAATATTGGTACTTCAAGCGTTGTTATGTGTTTTCAGGAACTTGGAAGTTATGGAGCTTATCGGGAATATTTATGAGCTTGGAATGAAGATTTAGAAGTGAGAGATTGGAAGTGCACGCATCACGAGACAATTAAAGAGAAGAAAACAAATCTGCTGGTTATTTTGCATCTTCGCGTGACGTGAAGATGCTTGGCAGGGAAACTTTGCGCGACACAAAGTTGTAACATTCTGAGCCCGACTATTTTGTCTTTCGCGCGACGCGAATATGAAGCTCATGCCAACTTCGTGCGACGCGAACCGCCTTAAACCGAAAAAATCTAGGTTTTTCCGTATATAAACCCATTAACCTCACTATTCGGATTATCACGACTTCCAAAGGCAAAAGAGGTTGTTTAGGGCGACTTTCCATCATTCCGAAGCTTCCGGTTCATCTTGGGTTTGCATGTCATCAAAGATAAGTCACTTAATCGATATGTTGATGCTCGTCTAAGTCCCTTGTTCATTCTAGGCTAGGGTTATGTGTAATTCTTCTTAAGGCCAGATTTATTATGCTTAATGTTATGAACTTGATTTGACTTTATTGTTTTTATTTTGTTCAACTTAGTGCTTGATTGTTTAAACAATTTATATTTACGATTATTGATTAGTACATCACTTGTTTGGTTTTATTCATTAACATTTAGGGTTAGGCTCTTGTGTCATTGAATTTATAATCATCAACTATTGTCATCTAATTAGTTTTCATAAAATATAAATTGGTAATTAGGTAGATCGAGTTCAATTGTGTCAACAATTCGGTTAGGGTATCATTTGTCATCACAATCAAACTAATAGGCCTAGTAATTACTACGCAATATCAAGACAAGTAAATATGGGATAAAGTTGAATAGCACATTACTTGAACCTAGAATATATGTTTTTTATTAATATTGTTTACAAATCTTTCTAAGTAATTATTTAGCTTTAATTAAAAACCTTTTTCTAAAATTGTTTGACATCGTCTGTCCGACTTTAATTTAATAATTAATTTAGTAATATTAAATTAGCACTTTCCTTGAGCTCTTGTGGAGACGACCTTACTTACCCATACTAGTTTATAGGTATTTAAGTCTTTAAAAAAATTGTTTTTGAGTAGACCGCGACGGCCTACGTCATAAAACCCAAGAGTTTTCTTTCTCAAGCGTTGAGACAGTAAATAGACACGAATTCGGTCATTACAATTACGTTTGTTATTGTACTGGAACTAAAATAAATAAATAAATCTTGAGATGGACCAGTAGGGTGGAGTCGGTCAGTAAAGCTCGATCGTTGGTAAAACCCAACCGTTATCGATTCCGGGGGTTGAGACGGCCAATCTACGCAAATTCGATCGGTTTTTATCACGTTTGTTACGATACCAGAACTAAAAAAATTAGCATTCGGTTGGTTTTCTTTATGTTTGTTACAGTACTAGAACTAAACAAAACGCTGTGAGTTTACGCGAATCCGTTCGACTTCCATCACGTTTATTACGATGCCGTAACTAAAACAAAACAAAAAATAAACATAATACCACCAATAAGGTGCTGCAAAGTGACTCAATGAGAGACTTTGCGACACCAAAGATGTAAATTATTATATATAATAATAATATATGCAATTTGAAAATTATATTAGCAACTGATTTGTTAATTTTTAAATTTTTTTTTCAATATTAAAAGACAAAAGTGTACTAAATTTAAGGTGCTAATATGATCATATATTAATTACAATAAAATAAATTGCAGCCTAAAGTTTGAAGCATATACTTCTTAATTCCATTCAAATAATTTTTTTTAACGGAAAGGATCTTACGTGTAAACCTATCCTATCTGAGGCTATGTTCAAGTTCTACTTCTCGTCCGCCATGCATGAGACGATACCGCCTATGCATTAGAACCGGGTAGAATCTGCAAACACTCGCCCACTGTCGGGTTCGAACCCGGGATTAAAGCCCTAATTCGTCCCTTCACCCAAATGTCCATCGAATTGGCCCAAGCAGAAATCAACCCTGCGTCACCACTAGGGAGGACAGGTCTCTTACCTCTGAACCTAAACACATGATCTGAACAAAAATTCTAAATTTACAAGTTAGAAATTGAAAACCGAAAACCTAAAATCTGATATCGTAGAGTTCGATGAGACGGTTCCAACACCGCTACTTTGAGTTCAATCGAAGTCCGTTTGATACCTGTCATACGACTTTCTAGTTGACTATATAATTTTGAATCCATGCCCTTTATATATATGCTAAAAAAGATTAAATTCTCAACTTTTTAAAGATATATATAAAATGAAACAAAATGTCATCTTTTTATAGATTGGAAGGAATACAATTTTATTGGTTTTTCTATAACAATAAAAATTACGTTATTTGTTTAATTATCACACAAATTACATTGTGAATCTGGTCAAAATTTTCTGGATTTAACGTATGTAATACAGAAGCAAATTCCGTAACTAAATAAAATAAACCTTTTGAAAAAAGAGAGAATATATATAAAAAAATAGGATCTCGAGAAAAAGAAAATGGACACTAGGCACGGCACATGATCCCACCACCTCCTTTGACCATGTGTGTACGCAATATTACTTTTTAGTACCTTCAAATTTAAATGCTATTTCACGTAAATGTAGTAATAATCATGCATATTCTTTCTTGAACGGCATTCGAGTAAAGCCTTTGCCTCACCAATCAATACTACCCAAGTCCAACTCATGTGACGGGGTTTTAACCATATCGATTTTTAACACTTTATAGTATCGAACTCAAAATTTCCTCAAGAGAAAACTTCAAAATCCCGACAGGAATGCCCCCTAGCCAGTAGATCTGAGACATGATGGCAATAATCATTCATATACTTGACCATCAATCATCATTCATATACTTGACATCATATATAATTAGCCGCTTCAGAAAATATTCTTCTAGAATTTATATAATATAATATCGTTTGATATTCTAAGACAAAATAGTACCAAGCGGATAATGTTGTTTTGCATGTCTTAAGGTTATGTGTAGTAATTTAACAAAAAAGTACAAAATTAATAATAATTATCACATCACTACCAAGTCGGCGTAGGGGCTCTAGTTAACTTTTTCTTCAAAAAAAAGCGTAATGATCTAAAAGTAAAAAATAATTATGTTTTTTAATATTTTTTATGTAAAAATGTATGTTGGATGGTTTGGTAGGTTGGATAAAAGTGTTGCCCCGCACCCCAAGCCCTCGCGCCCGTTGGTGCCCAAAGAGGCTTACTTCCCTTGGTGTCTACCATTTTGGTTTGGTGAGCTTTGGCGAATATTAAAATGGTTTGGTGGCTTGGGGCTTCACCTCACTACACATGGTCTAAAGGCTATAACCCGTTATTTATTCAAATTTTATATCAAATATCTAAATATGTTATTTTTGTGTCATTATTTAATAGGAAAGAAAAATGAGAAAACACAAACTAATGAAGCGTAGAATTGTGTTAAGTGTTCCCAATAATCATTACTATTATTTGTGGCGAAATTTGTCGCTATTGTCTTTAGGAGCGATTTTCTGGGTTGTTTTTGAATTAGTGTTGTATAATTTTTTTTCAACATTTTTATATAACATTAATTGAAAACGTGCTTGTACCTAAAACAAAGTCCTTTTTTTATAGTAAACGGCTCTCACACATTTTTTTATTTGTAACTTCAATGAAATATAATTACATGCTTTGATTACTTAAAACGATTGAAAGAATATACTTAATTTATTTATTTTTCAACATTCACATATAAATTTAAATTTCGAAAGAAAAAAGTAAAGGTAAATAAACTAAGAGGATGATAAAGAATAGATCATTATTTTCTTTTACGCTTAAGTTTAGCAAAATAAGCCACTTGTTTTTATCTTAAACGCCTTTCGCACATGGTGATTGATCGGCCGTAATGTAGCCATAATATATTTATGCACTTATTATTCGAAGGTGATGAAGAGTAGATTTTTTCTTTTTTTGTTATTTCTTTTATGTTTATGTTTCATAAAAGTAATAAATAAATAAAAAAGTATGCATCAACCGGTAGGTTTGGTGATATAATCACACATTTCACTAATACAGTATTTTATGATTTGTTTCGTTAATTGATGTATATGATTACATGCAAATATGTAAGATAATATATAAGCTTCCAATACATTAATGTGCCAAGAAAATTCTTGTGGCTGAGGTGGGGTTGTAAATGTACACATACAGAATCTCCGTTGTAATATAGCATGTGCCAATCCCTAGTTATATATTATTACTTAACAAGTTGGCACGTTATTTAAAAAGTTCACAAAATAGATAAAACCTGTGTCTTCCCTGTCCGTCTTATCTAACGCCCCCATATCTGGGATTTTATTTGTTTGAAAATGTTCAATGTTAACATCACTTAGGAAATAAGAAAACTATGAAATGTCCTTACAGATCGTCAATTTATATGGCATTATTTTTATCTTTTCATAATATTAATAAATATAATAAAATTAACTTTTATACGATTAATTATATATCAAATATTAATTAAAATATGAACTTTTTATCTTTTTGGCCTTTAGCCATTGGTCATCCTGTATGGGATACCTAAGCATTCTATGTTTGTTGGCCGTTCAAAAAAAAACTTGCAATATTTATGCTGAATTATTAAAACTAAGTGGATGCTAGGTTGAATTTGTGTGTAGTTTGCTTGAATACGAAGAAAGTACCATTTAACACGCCGAATTCCAAGCCCTAAATATTGTGGTGAGACTTCTATACTTCTATTCCATTTACTAAGATTAAAAAGCACTGATTATTAAACTACAGAATGTTTCCGAGGGATATCTTAATGTAAGGTGTTTTCCTTCTATCTAAGAAGTCGAAGTTTCAAATCCCGCATAATACAAATATATGTGGTTAATAGTAGTAGATCAAATATCATTCTAAAAAAATAAACTAAAGAAGCGGGTGATCAATTAAGAGATTTCAAAACCCTAAGGGTTAACGGAGTGGTGTACATCGTTACCATTCTCATCATCTCTTCATTTTGGTACGACGCTCCCAGAATAATGTCCCACCCTCCTTTGACCATTCAACCCAATTTCACATCCCATCAGCTTCATTTTGGCCTTTATCCTTCAGGATCTTGGGATAGCTACAAGCCTACCCCATTCTACTCAGTCATAAAAATAAAAAATACATAAATAAAATCATTTCAATAATAAAGGTTGTTATTTCGTGAATCATTCATAAAAGGCTACTCGGTTTTCATGTAGTCAAAATCTCGGTTTCAGCCCACATAAATTTCGTTATTAATCCATCATTTTGTTTCCAAATGAGCCCATCTTCATCTCTGGAGTTCCCTAGTCGTTGACTCGATGCTGCAAGCTTATAAATTATAATTCCTTTATACGTAATCTTCATAAAACTCTTAAGTTGCATTAAAAATTTAATTTAATAAATTAACAACTTGTTAGTCGTTACACATGAAAGATGCAACTTCAAAATTTAATTTAATAATTTCACAACTTATGCTTCATTTCGAAAACGACAAAATTTTTAACAAAAACTGTAATACAACCAAAGGGGTCCAGGAGACCATACCCTGTGTCCCCATAAGGGAGCCGTGAACATCGAGCAGTGGTATCGGTATTTATTAAAATTATTTTGCAGCGGAATATTTTAACAGGACCGTAGTTAAGGAAAATTATCAAAGTTATAAAAATACCAAGATTATTATTTCATAAATTGGAAAGAAAACATTTTTATACAAAAATAAATCTTATAGGGATAAACCCTAATTTACAAAACACATTTCTTTATTCTAATGGCAAGCCACTTATTTAAGCTAGAAGTCCGCATGCACCATTCATGTGTCTCTAACAAGTCACCTGAAACATGTTTAAAAATATTTGACCAGCAAGAAATACGGGTGACTACATTCATTTATAAACGACACATTTTACAGTTAAAGCATTAAGATGTTTTTACACCTACCTGCTTACAAATTACCGAATGGTACTTGTCACTTGACCGTGTCTGTGACTATAGTCATATTACTTATTGGCTAACAATTATCCAATAAGTAACGTGTAATAGCCTATTAAACAAGCCTTGTATACAAAATCTTATAATACCAGTAGTAACAATCCCGTAAGTCTACAGAGACTTAATTACCGTAATGGAATTAAAACCTTTTGACAATATTTTGAAAGCATTTGAACTATCTGTCACGAGCTTAATAAGTTTAAAATGCATCATGACCATATTGGAAAACTAGTTGTCTCACCAATGTAAGTTGTACAAAAACTCAAATGTCTCACCTTGCAAGTTTACATATAGCGAGTTTCCTGTTATTAAGCACCCAGGTTAAACACAATGTAATATATCTAGATTAGTATAAACCGGTAATCATAACGATAACCACGAGATTAAAAACTTTACACGATGACACAATGTATTACCTTGTTCAGGCAAAGCTTTTGAATTTGTGTACTGAGCTTCTTTAGATCGAATTGGTTACGACTACTCAATGTATTTTACCAACACTCCTATATATAAAAAAATGTGTGTGTGTGTGTGAGAGAGAGAGAGAAAGAGACATGATTTGGGATGAGAAAATGAAGGCTGATTGACCCCCCCTAGCTGATTTTTGGTTTGGTCGCGTATCGCGATGACCACAAACAAAGGTCATTACGTAGCGCGATGAGCATATAGCTTTGCCGAGTCAACCCTAGCTAGGCAACGTGTCTCGTCTGTGTAACATTCACGTCGCGTATCGCAATGGGTTACTTAAGGATTCGTCGCGTAGCGCGACAGCTACAAAAGTTTTCTAGATAGTTACACGTCATCGTGTATCGCGACAGGGCTTATTTCAATCCGTCGCATAGTGCGATGGAAAGATTATTAAAAACTTTTATTTTCCACAAAAATACTAAAGCGGCTTGTGACAATGTGAGGCTTATTTCAATCCGTCGCGTAGCGTGATGGGAAGATAATTAAATTTTTTTTGTTTTCACAAAAATACTAACGCGACTCTCAAACGGCTCGCGACCGAAGTGCAAAGTGCGGCACATTGCACCCATCGCACTTCGCCTGACCCATGCGAGTCGGATACTTCGCACCCTCTGCTAGGCACTGAGTGTGTCGTGTCATACAAAAATATTATCATATAAGCTCCTTTTCTTATAAAGAACTTACAATTTTTGTAATCTAGCGATGTGGGATAAAAACTCACTTTCTTATTTATATTAAGGCGGAAGCATTTCATTTTCTTCCTCTATGGGATGAAAACTTAATTTATTTTCTTTGCTCTCCATTTGATTATATTTTTTGTTTTATAGATAAAGATGAACACTTATCTATGGTTAAAAAATAGGTCTGAGTTTGTATAGTTTAGACTGATCCCTTTGTGATAATCTTGTGTTGCTATTTGACAATGCCTAGAGGCTATACATTTTGATATGTATATGACTTGTAATGATCTAGCAATTTGCTTGGTTCTTTCTTCATCTGTTTTCCCTGTATCTCTTTATCAAATCTCCTAACCAACATATGAAGTGTATATATTTGTGTCATTCAATATTCTGGTGAGGAATCGCCCTACCAACAAGCACTTGAAATGCAAACTTGTAATACAAAATAAATCGATTTGCTGATCATCACAACCTCATTTGATGATATTTATTAAAAGTTTAGACAGAGAAACTAAAGTTTATAATCAGGAAAACATGTGTGAATTGAATAGTTTTCGTTTGGCTTGTTTATGCGCATTTAACATGACGAATTTAGTAGTCACAAATATGTTAAAAAAAATAAGTGGTTTTTAGCGTATTGTATTTAATAATCGAGGGATGGAAGTTGTATGCTATGAAACAGAAGAGGGACCATTTATGACATGTAAAAAGTGCTAGAACAAAACATGGATAAAAATTAACAACATCGGGGCATTCCGAAAATTGAACTCGGGACCTCTTGCACCCTAAGCGAGAATCATACCACTAGACCAAATGCCCGTATATTTAATTGGAATAAGGTAAATTTTAAAATCCACATATTTAGCAAATTACAACAGCAGAACAAATTTAAATTACCAAGCATGATAAATATAAAAATCCCAATACGAATAAAAACAGGAGAGAAACCCAAACCCCAAAACAACACTGGGTTGGTTCTACAATTGTCTCTCTTTATTGCACTTCTTTTCAAGCATTTATAGTATATAATTATACACCATATATCGGAAAATGTTAGCCCAATTCGTAGTGTAATTTAAAAGATACTGTGTGATCACTTATGTTGCCTTATTAAAAACTTACTAAGAAAATGCAGTTGGACGAAACTTAATTTAGGAGAAAGAAGTAAAATGTGTATAAGTTACCCTTAATTTAACTTGTTCCAATTTTAATGTGAATTTGCTTGACTTGATCTAGCAAACATTGTTTTTTTCTAAAGCTCATACACTAAGAAAAATTTGTCGAAACGTGTTTCGCTTATCACATTTGCCAAATCATCAATCTCAACCAACTGATTATGCTACTGTAAGTGTTTGCTTTGTCGACTTCCAAGAAAGCATCAAGCCGCAATATGCAAATTATAAACATGTATGATATCATACTTTACATCAAGAGATAGATATCCAACATCAATATCCCCAGTTGGGACTTATCATCTTTCTGTTAGAATAGATTACGCCTTGTGCCCAAAAAATATAAAGAATGCCTGCTCTATCCCGTCCAAAAATTAGACTACGTCTGGATTCAAAGATTTATCTCGTACTTTAGAAGGTATTATCACGTCTTGTGTTATGAATGCATTGATCACAGTCTAGCAATCAGACAACCATGGGTGTGCTTACTGAGTTATTCGATAAACTCTGTTCATATTAAAATGTGTTGACATCTTCAAGAGTCTGATTGAAGAGAAAATCCATAACAAATAAACTCTAAATGTACGCCGAGGGTTAATTTAGTTGTGTTAAGGTCTTTCAAAGTTCTTCAGTAGTTTGATAGTCTCCATCTATCTCTTTAAAAGATATGATGATGTTCGATAACTGATATAAATGTGTTAACATCTAATAAATGTAGTATTATTGAAGCGAAAACTCATAATACATACACTTGAACTGTAGACCGAAGCTCATTTTGGTCGTGTCAATGACTTTAAAAATTCTCTCCTTAGAAGTTCGATTGTGGCTATATATCTCTTTAGTTGTTCAATAGTTTAACTGACATAAATTGTGATATAGTGAACTTTAATAGTGAAAGACACCATTCATAGATAACCTACCAGCTTGATGTCTACGAGTGTTCGGATAATAGGCCTGAAAACATATTTCTTGTCAATCAAATTTAATTAAGCCTTTAAGACATCCTGACTTTGGCCAGTCATTTATATGCATGTACTCTTATAGAGTTTTATATATGTATGTACTTTTTTTTAGATTACATTTACTACTATAGCGTATTCAAATGCTTCATTTACGTGTATTTTATAAATTCTGGTCCTATACGATACTAATTTATACATACTTTATAGAGATCACGATTCATGTGTACCTTCAATATTGATGTTTCTTCTGAAACTTTATATTCCTATTCTGAAACATTATTTCCTTTTCTTTTAGAATCTAATTACTTTGAGACGTTTACCTATTATGAGACATTACTATTTTCTTTTGGAAATGAATTGGTCTCTTCTAGGACATTTACCCTTTCCGTGGTTTCTTTCACAACATTTTTCAAGGTTTCATCAACCATGTTATTTTGATGTTCTGATTTTTATAGTTCTTGTGCTTGGAACATATGTAACTTCCACTTATTCTTTAAAAGTTAAACCTTTTATGGTTTTTTTTTTAACACAAACAAAGTTTACATCAAATTGAGCATCTGCATTTGAGGCTAGTGTACGTAAATTTTATCGCTCTTCTTTGAATGTGATAACCATTAGCCAAATATCTTTAGTACATGGTAGGTTTCTTCAAAATTTATTTAATACTGTTTTTAATCATTTATTACCCTTAGGTAAGATTAGGGCCGACAAAACAGGTATGTGCGTTTACTAAACAGGTCAGAGACAATGCAAGTAGCGCACGTATCAAACATGAATACAACTTGTTTAACTATTTTATATCTCATGTCTATAACATAATTTATGTTTCATGTACCAAGAAGAATACAAAGAAGGCGGTTTCTCAGTCAAGTCGGTTAAAAAGTTAATAGTGAATGCTAAAAATAGTGGAAATAACTATACTATGAAGTGGAGCAAATGGGTCCCAAACAAATGTAACATCCATGTGTGAAGGGCGGAAATGGATAGACTCCCGACTCGAAGAGCCCTTGAACGAAGGAACATTCGGGTTACGGACAATGTTTGTCCTTTATGTGATTCGGAGGTGGAGACGGTGGATCATATCACGATGGGGTGTGGAGTCTCGGCGATGATTTGGGAACATATAAGTCGGTGCAAAGTTCCCCCGATTTCATGCTTCTTGGTAAGAGATCTTTTAGAGCTCCACAAGTCCACCAATAGTGGAGCTAATAAAAATGAGATGTTTCATGGGATAATCATAATTGCTCTTTGGAGATTTTGGAAGGCGAGAAACGAAAAAGTGTTTGAAGGAAAGGAGATAAATTTGATTAAAGTTATAGGAGATATAAAGGCTAGTGGCTTTCTTTAGTATAAGTATAGGTCTAAGCTTAGATCCCTAGCTTGGTCGAATTTGTGCAAATTTGATTTCATGTAATTTCACTATTGTTTGTGGCTGCTTCTGGCTTGTGGAGGTGGCCCGCGGGTGGGTTGTCGTTGTTTGTGTTTATAAAAGTTTACGGTTCGAAAACAAAAAAAAAAGAAGAAGAATACATGAAATAACTAAATAAACAGGTAGTAGTTTGTGGTTGGTTTATTTTCATATGAATATGAAAAATGAATCCTCAACTGCCTTACCCAAAGTAGCGAAAACCCCTTCAAAATCAAAACGATATATTTCCGCCTGTTATTATTATTATTATTATTATTATTATCAACAAAAAAAATCAATTAATTCAATCTTCTTGTTCTTCTGTTGCAGGTATCATTCCCTTTAATCCACGTTATTCTTTATATATATACTCTTGATTAATCATCTTCTTTGTAATTTGATTTTTATTATCGTTTTGAAGATGATTCGAAACGCTAATGGGGAAAAAGGGGGGTTGGTTTTCTGCAGTTAAGAAGGTTTTTAATTCCGGTAATGATTCCAAAGAAAAGAAAGAAAAGGTTTTTCATTTTTGCCCTTTATTCTATTTTCTTGTATGCTTTTGCACACCAGGTGTTTGATGAAATGCCAATGTGGTTAATTATTATTATATTTATTATGTTATTGTAGAGAACTCAGAAAACTAGTTCTAGGAAATCATGGTTTGGAAAGCAAAAGCACATCGAATCCGATTCTTCGCAAACCGAATCCGCATTTGCCACCCCTGCACTTCATTCGCCTCCGCCCGAACCCGACGACGACATTAAATTTGCAGAGCCCCAGGCCGAGCCAAGCAAGTCCGTTGAACCAGAACCTGAGCCAAGCAAAGCTGTTGAACCGGAACATGAGGCGAAGAAACCTGCAAAACCGGATAATGAACAGAGCAAACCTGTGCATACAATGGCCTATGCTGCTAAGGCGGCAGCGGCGGCGGCAGCTTTTAGACGGTTCTTGGGGAAATCTAAGGAAGAAGTGGCGGCCATTAAAGTGCAGGCGTGTTTTAGGCGTTTCTTGGTAATGTTTTCTATGTGACTTCCACTTAAAATCAATAGCGTCAGGTTGTGGGTTGAATTGTTCAACTTGAACATGACATGTATTTTTATTTGTGTCAAAAAGATCAAACCTAACTAGCATACTTAAAATCGTGCAACCTGTTTAGTGTGTCGGAACCAGGTTAGTGCGTCAACCTGTTTAACTAAAAAGATTGGCTTTAACTAAACAGGTTAAACAGATCAACCTGAACACACCCGTTTAACTAAACAAATCTACCCGAACAGGGCCGTTTAGTTAAGCAGATCAACCATTGATAACCAAGCAGTAAATGTGTTAATCGAGTTGGTGAGTTGTAAAAAGAAATGGGTTAGATGAGTTATAAACTGGTTAGTGGGTTGACCTATTTAACAAAGCAGGTTGCTGGGTCTACATGTTTAACTAAACAGGTTAAACAGGCCCACCTGAACACGCCGTTTAATTAAACAAGTCAACCCAAACGCTATTCGTTTTTTAAACAAATTATATACCCTAAACCTAAGTATTTTTGTGTCAATTTTGGGGGTTAAAAAGTTGCCACCATAATTAAACCATTTGATTATTATTATATCGTAAACACACTAATACAAAGATTCTGGTTGTCGGGTGTTTGTTGTTTAAAGGCAAGGAAAAAATTACGCGCTTTGAAAGGGCTTGTGAGGTTAAAGGTGTTGGTTCAGAGCCAATCAGTCAAACGGCAAGCATTGACCACCTTAAGATGCATGCAAACCTTGGCCCGTGTACAGTCGCAGGTTCGAGCCAGGAGGATCCGAATGTCGGAAGAAAACCAAGCCCTTCAAAGACAGCTTATGCAGAAACATGAGAGAGAGCTCGGCAACATGAAATCCCATGTAAGTTTTAGATCCGCACCACATATCTTGAAAAGTGCACAAAACCTAAATAACCAAACCATAACCGAGATCACCGAGCCCAATAAAAAAACTGGTGGTTTGGGCTTTGGCTTTATGTCTTTTCAAAAACCGAAATTTCGGCTCGGTTTTGCTTTTGCTATCAACTTAAAACCAAAAAGGCCGAATTAAATCAATTGGAACAGAACCAAAACACTGCTTGTAAGTAATTTATAAGAAATTAATAAAAGGTGTAGCCCTAAAATTTTAAGTTCAAACTTGTAATACTCAATATATAAATGATTAACAAAAAAATCTAGGCCCGAATTCATCATTTTGGGCCACTTTTTTCGATCCAGAATTTTAAAGCCCTGATTGTAAAACTGAAAGCCTGAACCAAACCCACAGTGAAAACCAAAATCGAACAGCTTTTATAAACAGTTACATCAAGTCACTTTTTGTAGTGTCTTTTAATATGAGAGCCAAAATTGAAAAATGAACTTGGCTGCCTAACTAGACGCTGACTTACTATATAAACGTGTGCATTACTCAAAATAATTCACTCGTTTTACATATAAAAGGAAATTTATTAAAATTACAAGAAAATGGAAAATGGTCTATATTGAAGATGATGGAATTCGGGTCTGACAGTTCGACAAACCACTCATGGGTCTGTAACTCCAAACATATTAAGTTGGGCTATTTTCTGCCTGTTTGTCTGAGTCTGCTATTTGTTGAATCAGCTCCATATTACTTTTTCATGTTTTGTTTGATTCTATCTTGCTTCAACCTTACATTCATGATTCAAAATATGTTTCTCTTTTTCCTTTTCATTTTGTTTGTCATGGTGTTCTTGTTTAATATTGGAATTCTGGTCTTAAATGTTTGATTAGTTGGGAAATGAATGGGATAATTCTCGAAAATCAAAACAACAACTCGAAGCAAGCATACAAAACAAAGAAGAGGCTACCGCACGAAGAGAACGTGCACTCGCTTACGCACAAATTCAACAGGTAAATTTATTTGGTCTCACTAGTTAGCATGGTATTAGTGGGCCCGTGAATATATGTTTTTCTTATACAAACAGCAACTATGGAGGAACCCATCAAAGTCCGGAAACCCGACATTCATGGACCCCAACAACCCACAGTGGGGCTGGAGTTGGTTAGACCGGTGGATGGCAGCTCGACCATGGGAATCCCAAACCGCAACCGATATCGAGCAACCGCATGTAAAACTAACCCGTGCATCATCCTCTGGTGACATTATCAAAAGCCTTGACCAGTCACCCTCCATGTCATCACCACGGTCCCCATCTGTGATCAATAGGCGGACTGGCCCATCAAGCCCGAAAAACGACCCTACATCGTCACCACGAAACCGGAGGCATAGCATTTCAGTTTCATCGTTCCGTGACGATTCTACATCTACTGTTAACTCACCTCGTGCTAACTCACCCCGAGTTAGCTCACCACGCTCGACTAAGACCAAGTCCATGGTTCCAACCCCAAGTCAGGGTCAGAGCCCAGGCCATAGTGTTAGCCCGAGTCCATTGGGGATGGGAAAGAAAGGGACTGCGGAAAAGAAGTCAACTGCAGGGCCGGTCAACAAGCGAATGTCGTTATCTGGTGGTGGTGGTGGTGGTCGTAGGGTGGGTTCAGGTGCTCGTTAAAGATTTTTTTGTAAGTGTTCGGTTTTTACAAGTGATCAATTACATTGTACATGTATATGTATATAAGAAGTTTGTAATATATATAGTTTGGTTATTGTTGTTTGATAATAATCATATATATTGTGTTGCAACTCAGAGTTTTTGTTAAATAAATACATTTATCACACTGTATCTTGTTAGCACTTAGCCTGCTTGCGGTGCGCACATATGATGTATATATGTGTGAACCCTCGGGTGGGCAAAAGTGAAATTGCACTAATTTTGACGTTATTTTACTAATCTCGTGAAAATAACGTTAAAAGTGACGGACGGTTAATCAGGCATCATGTAGTAGCGTTGATAGCTGAAAGATAAGGGTACATGCACCGATCAGCCGGTGTCCCGATGATTGAGTGCTATGTGCCTTATGTCCAAGGCTTGATGCAAAACTACTATCGAGCCGGGGGTCTCACCGGAAGCAGCCTCTCTATCCCTACGGGGTAGAGGTAAGGCTGCCTACATCTTACCCTCCTCAGACCCTACCATAGCTTTGCTATTGGTGGGATATACTGAGTACGATGATGATGATGATGATGATGATGATATCTTGTTAGCACTATGTATTGGTGCATATCTGCAAATTGTAAAATGCATTTCTTGCATTGATACCAATAAAAGACATTTGCGGTTTGCCGCAATGGTAGGACCTGAATTTCACATACATCCGTGATTAGTGTGTGAAGCGATCTGACCCCTCTCTGAACCCTGCGCAAATGTGGGAGCTAAGTCAAGCACTAATAACCCCCATGGTAAAACAAATAAATCATTGTTTGCCTTAACCTGCACATTTAAATACTTGTTTAATTTTAACATTTAAGTTACAATTTGTAGATTTGAAAATTTTGGCTGACAAATTAAGAATTTCCAGAATAAACACCTCATGTAATGATTTGGGGATTTTGTATCATATCAATTTCTATTGAGAATCTCTATATTTGCTTTCGTGCTTTCGTCCTATGTCACGACTCAATGAAGGCGCTTGGTTAGCATTCACCCCCACCATCGGCGTCGCACCAACCTCCATTACCACATGTCGCCCACTGCCGTCGCCAGCCATTGCCACCACCACCAACCAGCAAAACTGCCCACTGCCCATCACTGCCACCACACACCACCACCACCCGCCTACCATTGACTTACAAGGGCTCAAGCTTGGCTCGAGAGTTCTTTTTCAAGCTCAAACTCGGCTTGTTTATTATGTATTAATTAATTCTTACACATTTTTTACTATTTTTATATATTTTAAGAGAAAAACTTAAACGAGCCTAAGCTCGGCTCGAGTTCATTTAGTACTTTAAACAAGCCAAAGCTCGGCTCGAGCTCGATAGTGAAGTTTAAACTTAATACATAGAAGTCCAAAAGACATTAAAACTTAATAATACACAATGCTCAACGAGCCTAAACGATTTTCCCATATATGGTTTGAGCTAAGGCTCGATAACTAAACGAACTACAAATGAGGCTTGTACTATTAGATCACATCATGTCCTGTGTGATAGATAAGGAGGATACACCTTGTGGCCAATTCCGGTATAAAAAAGATTCGTATAGAAGATATTGTGATGTCAAACTAGAAATTGTGTATTGGCTTGAACTCAAAAACGCACCGACTTCTTTGATTCAAAGGTGTATATGATGATAATAATATGTTACAATAGAAATTGATATGATTCAAAGGTGTTCCAGTATATGATATAGTAGACGATGTGGCAACCGAACTTTGTGCCGCGGACGAACTTGCTAGTCATCCACTTTGTGGTATCCTAAATGATATGCATGAGACAAGTCATACACAGATGTGTAACAATATATTTCTTTTTTTAATATGCATTATGTTTTTAATATGCGTTGTATTTTTACGAAAAATCTGGCTAGATGGACAATGAAGTTGTGGCTCTGGAAGATCTGGTTGATCGTTTTGATGTATCTGATCTTTTAGATCTACTTGAGGTGCCAAAGAATGATCTTGTGAATCTACCTATGGTGCCAAATAATTTCAGTATTGAAGATATTGAAGGCTTTTCTCCAGTGGTTTGTAGCCCCGTGAGCTTAGGGTGTCACTAAAGCTGGTTTTACACATGCAAACCAGTTCTTGAACTTAGAAAGAATCCTTTACAATACATCGGCAGACTTCAAATTATGCAAAATTCAAACATCACAAGTCCAAGGACTTGTCTAATCAAGTATTTACGCCAGATAGCTCCAACACTACATTAATCCTCACTCGAATGTTACATGCCCAATGCTAACATGCATATAAAAGTCAGCTTACGCTGAATGAGTTCTATGGCGAGATTCACACCATCCTTGTGACCCGATCTATGACCCTATGAATTCCTAGTTAAATCGAGTTCATTAGATCAACCTTTTTCATCATAAACTAAGCCGAATGATGCGAGATCTAGATTCTATAGTTCGATCCGGGTAAGGATCCAAAGTTTATGGAGCTTTATGACCCGATCTACAAAACTAGGCTTAAACAAGCCGAGATCCAACCCAAAACATAAGCTTTACCCGAGACCTTCTCACTTCAATAAGCTACATCTGAAATATGTAGAGGTTGTTTGATATTGTTCCTTTCACGTTTTCTTCTTGCCTTGAGTAGATCTACCCAATCATGAAATCCTTTCTTGAATTTGGGTTAAAAACCAAAAACTCTATCCCCATATCCATATAAATCATATAATTACACTAAAAAACACTATATTTCTCTCTCATGTTCAATTAAATAATATTTTTTAATACATTTTTCATTACAGTTTTCTCTCTCCACCTTATAATTTACAAAAAAATCACTATCTTTTCCCCAAATTTACAAAAAATCACTACCTTTTCTCTCTTCACCCTATAATTTACACTCACAACCCCACCTAATAATTTACAAACTCTTCTCACATAATTTTAAGAGATGGGTTGGGAATGCTCTAAATAGTGAAATTATGGAGAAAAACTCTTCATTCTTCCCCTATCTTTTAGCATGGGCTTCCCAAGCCCACGCTCAAATCCATTTTCAAGGGTTCATGTTTATTCTCTTAGCCCATTTACATCCGTTTTAAGTTAAATAATAAAATATTAGATGTTACATGATTGGCGGTTCCGCCACCACGAATCTAAATGACATCCCCACAGACTCATCTTCATAGAGTTTATTGATCAGGTAGAATAAAGATCAAACTTTGAAAATGCCTAAATGCTAGTTTTACAAGTAGGCCCGTTGTAACACAGAATATCATTAACCTAAAAATATTGTATCCATTTATCATATAAACTTTGTCTTCATAATACAAAAACAGAATTTTAAACCATTCGTTATGGGGAGTGAAAGGAGGTGCCAAATCGCCACTATTGCACCATTGCAAGGGTGAATCCACCACTCGAAAGCACGAAAGCAGGTGAAAGTGGGAGGCGTTACCGCTATGGTGGGTGTAAAGCATGCTTTGCTTCTTTTCTTTGATTTGTTAAATTATAAATGAACCAATCCCCCCCCCCCCCTTTCACCTACGTGTCGTGATTTGCCCCTTTCACTTTGCTCCTTTCGCCCCTCCCATAATGGATGGTCTTAATTTTTTCTATTTCTGCAATACAAAAACCGACAACCTTCTTTCACTCTCTCCTTAAACGATACATTTGTTTTAACCTTAGTAGTAGTTTAATTTAAGCGTCACTGCCCATGCCAATACAATGGCGGTGGATGTTTCCTACGTTGATTTCTATAAATGAGCCAACTCATCGAGCTACAAGATAACTCAAATTATATCTAAGCCAAGTTTGAGTTAGAGTTCGAGTTTTCCGCTCGATTGAATATTTTGAGCCGAGCCGACTCATTTATCATCAAACTCGATCCCTTTGCATACAGCTAACCAATACATTCCAATATAATTCCACCATTACCCTTTCCACACACACGCCAAAGAAAACACACATCACACGTTCAAGTGTCGGGACAATGTGAACTAAGAAAAAGAACATGTTTTAACAACGACCTCTTCCCCACCCCCTAACCAACAAAAGTATAAAAGAAAACCCAAAGTTTGAAGTAAGAAAACAAGAATAAATGTCATGGGCAAAGGCGGCGTAACATGTTATCTGGACAAAAATCCAAAATATATTTAGCTGATAATTCGGTCCAATTGTACTCTTCCTGTTTTCCATATTTTCCCACTACCTAAAGGACTTCAGTCTAACATGCTATTTGATAGTTTGACTAAAGCTTGCATAAACACACGTTTAGGACCATGTTCATTGTTCAATATGGATTCTCTTGTCTCTTATGAATGAAAAGCCACCAATTAGTTTTTGGGTTTATGGGGGAAACACGCTTGTGTGGATTTCACAGGAGTCTCCCCTCTTGTTGGGCTAAGGGACAATGGGTTTGTTGCCTGTCATGCAGCATTGAAGGTGGCCTCGGGTAAGATTGGTAAACATGAAAAAGCTTGTTTGGAGAATCAACACGTGTTTATCCCCTTTGCCTTTGACACTTTTGGTTACTTAGCTCCAGATGTCGTGGACCTTCTAAACATAGTTCAAAAAGTCATGCATAACAATTTATCGGCTCATAAGAATCAAAACTTTGTTTTAGTAGGATTGGGTTTGCTATCCAAAAGGAGGTTGTGGCGTAGCTTGTTGTCCGCTTACATGTCACTTCATTGTAAATCGTTTGGTTGGTTTTATCAATATGAAAACAAAATTCTATATTTGTTTTTTTAATACGAAATTTGATTCAATAATTAACACACTTGTATTTAAGCCAATAGAACAAGGATAGATGGTCATTTCCACTTTAAAGGATGGTAAGGTGATTAAGATATGAAATAAAAAAATAAAATAAAATAACAGAAAGAAAACAAGGATAGAGGTTAGAAATGGAACTAGCTTTTGTAATAAGTATAATAAGCAAGGTAGTGATTCCATCGAAGCAAGCGGGCAACAAGTTGCAACGCTACCTCTTTTTGAATTGCAAAACCTAATCTTTTAAAAACCGCATTCGCTGATCTTGGAGTCATAATATTACTATGCATGACCCTTTGAACTCCGTCTAATGATATGAGTTGATGGTTAAAACTTGGGATCTTATGGTCTCATGTTAGAAACCTAACTCAAAAGGGTTTTCTCACAGTGGTGAGATTCCTCCTTAATGGTATTCTTGGATGAGTCAGGCATAGAGAATTAAAATCAGTATGGATAGTTAGCATTCCGTCTCATGTAAGCTCGGTCGGGTATTATGGATAATTCCAAGGCTTTTTCTCCATATGTTGTGAAGGGCCCTATCATATAGAAGATAACGTCCTAATTGTGGTCAAACATTTTGAACGAATTTCCATGTGAAGTTTATCCCACTTCTTATTTGATTTTATTGTAAAAAATGTGTGAATCGTAGATCTCATTGGCTTAGCGGATTTTTCTTTTTTTTTTGAAATGGTGTATATTAGAAAAAAAAAATTAGGTTAACGAGAAAGTCAAAGAAAAAAAAAGGATTTTGGTGTATCCGCTATTGGGAATAGCGGATTAGGACCAAAAAATTGTTGGAGCCGTCGTTAACAATGACGGATTATGGAAAAGAAGATTCCGTTCACACTTAATCCGCTATTGTTAATAGCGGATCACGTTAAAAACAAACTAACCCCGTTACTAACCCAGTTAACAACCAAACTAACCCCACTAACCAAACTAACCTAACTATAAACAACCAAACCTAATCCCACTAACCTAACTAACCTAACTTTGGATACCAATTCACACCACAATCCTCTCTTTCTCTCTCTCAAGCAATGCATTAGTTGCAGTGATTCATGTCAAATGGTTGGTGTCCATTAGCTACTGCAAAATGGTTGCTTGAGAGAGAGAAAGAGAGGATTGTGGTGTGAATTGGTATCCAAAGTTAGGTTAGTTAGGTTAGTGGGGTTAGTTTTGGTTGTTTATAGTTAGGTTAGTTTGGTTAGTGGGGTTAGTTTGTTTGACTGGGTTGTTAACTGGGTTAGTTTGGTTGTTAACTGGGCTAGTAACGGGGTTAGTTTGGTTTTAACGTGATCCGCTATTCACAATAGCGGATTAAGTGTGAACGGAATCTTTTTCATAATCCGTCATTGCTAACGACGGCTCCAACAATTTTTTGGTCCTAATCCGCTATTCCCAATAGCGGATACACCAAAATCCTTTTTTTTTTTTTTTACTTTCCCGTTAACCTAATTTTTTTTTCTAATATACACCATTTCAAAAAAAAATTCTTGGCTTAGCATATTTAGATTTTTTTATATAACGTTTTACTAAAAATGTTTATTGTTGTTTGTATTTGTGTTCCGTATCATGAAGATAAAAACACAAAAGTTAAAATAGTAGAGATAGGGATGTTAAGGTGAATGTTGTATCAATGGTATCAAGTTTAATTTTTTCAAGACAATTTGGGGTAACATGTATTTTGGATAAGATAAAAGAGAGGAGATTGAGATGGTTTAGACATGTATACAGAAGACAGATGAGGAGGAAGGGGAAGATGAGCAAAGGCATACCCAAACAAACATATGATGAACTTAATACGCACGACTTATTAGACGTACACCTCTCTGAGAATACGATTGGTGTTAAGATTTCTTTGTGACGTAACATAAAGGTTAGAGATTTTAGGATGGCATATAAATTTGTTTGCTTTGTATTATTGGCTTAGCTCTTTCTGCCCTTTTCTTTATCTTTCTTTCTTAATTAGTGTCCATGCTAGTATTCGTAATTCTTTTCTTTTCTCTTCTTTCGTTTCTCTTGCTATACTTACTACTATACAAGTGTTATCGCGTGTGTGGCCTCTACCTTCTAGTATAGAGAAAATGTTTGTCATTATCTCATCATTGAGTATACTATTGTATATTTGTTTGTTCATGTTCTGCATTAGTTCCGCATATCATTTAATAAAAGATCGCAATCTTCAAAAACAAGTTTTTCAATGTAAAAATTTTAAATCTTCAGATTGAAAGACAGCTCGTTTATAAAACTATAAAATGTTACATGTGTACTATGTGTCTTGATGTACAATAATCTATTCAAAGATAACGTTAAAAAATAGTGGGTGGGCACACCACAATTAATGCCACAACGACAACAACAATACATCTTTTCATACCGAATTAAGTTAAACTAGTTTATTTAGTTTGGTGTGCATGAAGTCCCAAAAAAGCCTCTTCGTAAAGAGACCAAAAAGTCGACAACAATGAGTGCACCAAGTAAAGTATTAATTAATATCCAATAAATTAATTGATTATTCCCGATTATTTAGATTTTTTGGTTGTGTGTAGATTTTCTTTCGGTCTCATCCCTTCTGAAATTACTTTTTATAGAAATGTAAAGTTTAAAAAAACAATATAATTATTTTCTAATAAGAAACCACATAAATGAATGAAATCTGTTATAAAATGTAAAATTAAGATATGATCTAACGACTCAGAGCTAATACAGGGCTGGTAATCCATTGACAAAGGCTAGTCCTTTAAAACACTAAGAGGTTGGGTCTTGAGAGATCTTGGCCGACCTACAAAAATTCGTTAAAAAAACAAAAAGAAAAAAACAACTAGCGAGACTATTGAAATCTCATCACAGATAGACTAAGAAAATACGCTATTAAAAAGAAAATGATTTATCTTATTACCTCGACAAAGTGAAAGGTGAATTAGTGGCGAATCATTAGAATTACCTACCTTTAATATAATGACCATAACAATGATATTCACTCATGGACCATTCATATCAATGTTGATTGATGTAACAAATTAGTTAAATAAGTGTAAATTAACAACCAAATATCACACTTCACTTTTTCCAGTTAACGTTTATTATTGTCACATGCATGTCCTAAAACAATGGGATAATATTGTGTTTTAGTTAAATATTATGATGGTTTTTTAACATGTTCAGGATGTTTAAAAAACTAACTTGTTTTGAGTAGATAATCATTAAAAATGAATTAACATTTGGATGCATATATATAAAGCAATAAATTACATGTCTTTAAGTGGTTATACACACACACACATACATCAAATGAAAAAACAAAAAAGATTGATCAAACAAAAGTTTGGTCATGAATAAGCTTTAGTTAAACAGCAACTAAATTATAGTTAAATAGTAAATACAATTAATTTATGAATATCACGTATGGTGTTCTTTATTGTCCCATCTACATATGGGATTTACACGTACGTTCTAAATAAGTTTAATAGAATCTCATACACTACATTTCAATCTTTTGTCGAGCAACATTCTCGTGTCTCTTGATCATTATGGCTTTTGCACGAGATCGATCAACTCTCGAGTTCAAGTCCAAAGCAGATCAAGACTTGCGAGGTTGGCATTATCGTCGAAGAAGGTTAAACTTTCAGAAAGGTTTTGCTGTGGAGATGGTGGTGAGAGTGGTAGTGACGGTAGTTTTTCCATTTGCATACGAAATAGAGTTAAAATATTGGAATGTCGACATTGCAAGTTGACCATCTCGGCTTGTGCCTTCGCTAACTCTGCTTGGAGCTCGTTAATTTGTTTCTGAAGCTGGCAAATTGTCCCCGCGCAACCGTAAACGAGATCCCTGAGTCTTGCATTCGCTTCATACACCATACTGCTAACAGCATCTGCTCTACGAGACTCTGGAAGTTCCTATAAATTTATCATAGTAATGTGAGTTACATTATCAAAACAAAAACATATTGATACTTTGTTAGCTTTTCCTCCTAAATTAATTGAATAACTTTTATAAAAGAAAGTTAATTGATTAAATGTGTAACCCCTTCATGCAACACCTTTATTTATTGTCTAAAGAAAACAACTACAAAAGTAAGGTTATCTGTTTGAACTTTTATTTATAAAACTATGATTAAAATAAGTTACTTGATAAACAAAAATAAAATAAAGCTATTCATTTCATATTATATTATAATAACTAATAACGGACGTTTAAACGGGCAACAAGCTTGCGCTGCAATTCAATAATGAACTATACCTGTAACAATTTAATAATGTTGCTAGCTCCAAACACTCTGTCCAATAGTGAACTTGTGTGGATCAGTGGGAGGAAAGTAGGGTGCCAACATGCACTTCTCGATACACCGTTGTCGAAGGATCTTGCAGGCGGCACAAGGGCTGAGCACCACGGGGTGACGCGGTGGAGGAACGAGGACACTGGTGGGGCTGCGTTGAGACATTAATGATGGTGAATGAGAGTAGTCACATTCTTCTACCAATGTCTGCATGCAACTTCTTTCCATGTTTTGTTGTAGAGGGTGAAATTAATTAAGCAGGGTTTATGGGTTTGATTTGGAAAAAGAACAAGTGGGTATGTTTATATATATATACAAGGTGGTTGTGGTGACGTCAGTTAATGTTCATCGGATGCGTTTGTAGGTGTTCAAAGTCAACACGCAGGTCCCTACATGATGGAAAAATAAATGAGCGGACGTCAAACCTAGTTACAATTTCACACCTTTTTGTGTCAAAATTTAAATGAGAAATTTAAATGTGTGTTATGTGTGTTTAATTTTCACCTTATTTTGGGTTTAAGATTTAGAGTTTTAGGCGTTCTCATTTTTAGTTTACGGGATCTTTTTGGAAAGAAGGTCTTTCATGCAATTTGTGTGGTGGAGGTTTGGTGTTTGTAGAAGAAAAGAAATGCTTTGGTTCTTGGTGGTAGTCCGATTCAAGTCACAAGTTTGATGGAGGAAATTAAAGTATTAAGCTTCCTTTGGGTGAAGAATAGCTAGGTCGCATAGACTCGGGTGTTCTTGGGAGGATTGGCGCGGATTCCAGGTGTCACAAGAGTGTGTGGTGGCTGGTTTTTTGGGGTCTTGTCCATTCTGTTTGGGCTTGCCGTTTGCCTATATTTTTGGTGGTTGGCTTTTGTGTTTTTTTGCTTGGTGGTGTATCGGCGAGTCTAGCTTCTTGTTAGCTTTTTTTTAATGTTAGTTCTTTGTTTATCGTTAAAAATAGAAAAGAGTTTCAAGCGTTTTATATTAAACTAAGCACGATAAGAAACTGAGTACATTAATGAGATACATAAACTTAATGCATGACCAGTTTACTTATGTAATCTTAAGAGTAAGAGTTGATCATATTGGCTCCCATATAACTAAATTTAACAATGGGTCATCTATACAAACACATCTAATACTTCCGTTTCAGACAGCTGTCCGGATAAAGGCGGATAGCCAATAAATAATTTTTAAAACTTGAATTTTTTTATTTTTTTGTCATAATGACCGTTTAGTGGATGGCCGTGTAAAGTGTAAACTAGCCAAGCTCGAGTTCATCTAGGCTCGGCTCAGCTCATTTTTGCTTACGAGGGATGTAGCTCGAGCTTGGCTTGTGTTGAGCTCTTTATCTAAAGCTCAGACTTGGCTCGTGAGTTGTTTTTCAAGCTCGGAATCGGCTTGTTTATTTTTTACTAGGTTTTATCCCCCGTATTACGGGGGTTATTTTACATTTTTTGTTTTTTAATATTTATTGTTTGGATTTTAATTTTCTTTATTTTAAGAAAGTTAATAATATACTTAGGGTTTGATTTGATGATTAAAGTGTTCCACAAATAAATGATATGTTATGATCCGTTTAAAAGCTATCTGAGTTTGGTAACCCATGACCCGCTTATTTTTTTTACTATAAAATTGTTTCTTAATTATAAATAATACTTTTTAAAATAAAATCGGATATTAATTTTAGTATATCCTTATTTTAGAGGATTTTCATGTCATATATTTGGTAAGATTAATTTTTAATTTAATGAGATGTTATAAACCATTTAGAGCTATTTGGGTTTGGTGAGACCCATACCAGTGAATTCGGGTCAAATGAATAAGAAGCCTTCATTTACAAATAAAACAATCTGGTAGCTTGAGAGAATTTAGAGAGCAACCATAGAGTTTTTAAAGGTTTCGTTTATATATATTATACTAGGTTTTAACCCCCATATTACAGGGGTTGTTTTATATTTTTCTTTTTTTAATATTTATTTTTGGATTTTATTTTTCTTTATTGTAGAAAGTTAATAATATACTTAGAGTTTGATGATAAAAGAGTTCATAAAGAAATGATATATTATAACCCGTTTAAAAGCTATATGGATTTGGTGACCCATCACACGCTTATTTTTTTTTTACTATAAAATTGTTTCTTAATTATAAATAAACTCTTTTTTTTAATCGGATATTAATTTTTAATATATCCCTATTTTATAGGATTTCACATCAAATATTTGGTAAGTTTAATTTTTAATTTAATGAGATGTTATAACCCATTTAAGAGCTATCTAGGTTTAGTGAGACCCATACCCGTGAATTCGGGTCAAATGCATGAGAAGCCTCCATTTACAAATAAAGCAATCTGGTGGCTTGAGAGAATTTAGGGAGCAACTAGAGAGCTTTAAAAGGTTTCGTTTATATATATTATAGATAGATAGATAGATATAGATTAATTAATTTATATATGTTTCCAATTATTTTTATATATTTTGAGAAACCATAAATAAGCCTAAGCTCAGTTCGAGCTCGTGTAGTACCTTAAACAAGCCAAAGCTCAGCTCGAGCTCGGGTGTGGAGTGTGAAATTAATATATAGAAGTATAAATTGGTAAAATTTAAAAATACACAAGGTTAGCTAAAGTTCGACAAGTCTAATTAAACTAGCTTCACATAGAAGGCTACAAGGCTCGAGCTCAGACTTAATAACTAAACGAGCTTTATTTTAGACTCAGTCTCAGCTCGAGGTCAAAAAAACTCAGCTCGTTTCAAGCTTTTTATTGATTGAAGCTCGAGTAACTATATAGGCTTGTTTACACCCTTACGTATAATGTTGTTAAATCAAAATGGGTGCTAGTGTAGCTATAGGACGGACTTTTTAACAATTGTTTTTTTAATGAGAAAGGAATTGAATCTACCTATTCTACTAAAGTAAAATAACTGCGGACACGTGTCAGTTTGTGGTTAAATCTCATAACTTTTCCCTCCAAACTAATAATTATGTCACAGATCAATAATTATTCACTTTCTTTTTACACTCAATTTATATTATATCTATAACAAGATTAAATTATTCACTTTCCTTTAAACTCTATTTTATTTATATATATACATTTTATAAAAATGAATATTTTTATAAATTATAAATATATGCTTTAAATCTATCCATTTATTTTTTTAGTTAATTTACTAAACTATATATATGTTAAAATGTAATAATATATATCATTCATTTTCATACATAATAAAGTTTATCATAGTTAGTTTCTCGATTTTTTTGTTATCAATGATTGTTTTAGGTTTTTTGTGGGACTTAAATTTGATTGTTACGGGTTAAAAGTTGGTAAATAGATTGTATAGTACAAGTTAATTATATTTGGCTCAAAATTTGTTACGGGTCAAAAAGAGGTAATATAAGTATTTTTAAAATTCTGAGAATGCAAATAGATTTATCATCAAATTTTTTACGGGTTCAAAGTTTTGACTTGAAATGTCAAAAAAATGAATGCTAGAATTTTAAACGTGAGTAGATTTCGAATTTATTATCAATGAAATTTTTGGAAATAATGAAAAGATTCGGGATTTGGCTAATTGACTATTTTTTCAACAACTATTAAAATTTAAGAAAAGACGACGAACACTTTCGACATGCTATCTCCAGATCTATCAATGCTTCTAATTTTTATCAAATTTGAAACATTTTTGTCAACATTGACTTTTCCTTTAATGGTGATTAAAATGTAGTGTGTGAAACATGTCATACAAAATTATGCTCAAGTAAAGCAAAACATTCACAAAATTGAACATGTTAACGTGTTATTTTTATGTGTTGTTATTATGGCAAAGTTAAGAAGCCCCCTCAAAATTATAAAAATCATTTTCATTGTGTAGCTCAGAAGTATTATTGTATAAAAAGTCTTTTTTTGAAATTGGTTCATAACCAAAATCCTTTCAATTATATATATATGTGTGTGTGTGTATGTGTGTGTACTGAAAATCAAATTTTCAATAGATGGACCATTCTCATATATGTTTTTGCACTTGATTTATTATTATTATTATTTATAAAGTTCATTTTTTTTGAAAAAAATCATTTTTTGATATAAACAAAATTAATTTATGTACACATAGTATAGATATAAGCATAGATGTAATCATGTTTTCACATACAGTATGTACTTATTTACTTTATTTATAACTTTATTTTTTTGATCATCTCGTGTGTTACACGAACTCTAAAGCTAGTTGTTATAATATTAAACTAGGTTAGTAACCCGTGTAATACACGGGCTGAATAAAGAATATAACATCAATAAAAAAGATGTTTATATACATGGTATAATTTAGGATTGTATAACAACTTCTCATATCTGAAATTAACTATTAAATTATATATAAATTTGAAAAAAAGATTAAATACAAAAATTGTTTATAAACCTTCAAATATCTCGTTGTACACAACATATATGGTTTTCCCATATTAATTATTGAATGATACTAAAGGATAACTTTAAGGTTTTTAAATGGTAAAACAAATCAAGAGTTAAGCCAAGTTTAACTAAATTTTCATATAAGGCAAATTTTGAGTATTTAGATATACACATTACACACGCTCGAAAAGAGACCTTTAATAGTTTATGCATATGTTTGTTGTTTTGCACAAATCAAAAAGATCTTTATAATAACAATATTTTGAAATAAAATATTTAAAAATTAGTTTAAAAGGGTAATAAATAAATAAACTTAAACGTTTTTCTTATTTCTGGAAATCACACTAAATGAGAGTTAATGAAAATTTAATATAGGAATTTTAGAAGTAAAAATAAATGTAGCAAATTAATTTAGTAGATTTAATAAGGTTTAATTTAGAAATAGCTTATGTGTCATTCTATGTGGACACTTTAAAAAGATGTCATGTGTGCCAGGTGTTTTGCTTTAATATAATTGTAGATTATATATTAAACACAAAAAAGTCAATAGTTTCTTAAAAAAACACTATATATTAAACGGTTTAAATTAAATAGTTTAAAAAGTTTATTATGATTTATTTTCTTTCACTGCTATCTCGGTTCTATAAATCGAAAGAGAGAAAACTCGAATTTACAGTACAACATGATTTGTGAGGTAAGTTTTGTCTTCTCTGAAAAACACAAAAACTGCTCTAGATGTTGCACGATGTGAGATATACACGTATTGATGAGATCGAATTTTGTTTCAATATAGCAACAGTGTTTCTCACGTAGTCAAGTGTCAACTTGTCTCAAATTTCCTATTGTTCTTATTTTTTAATTATCATGCATTGTAAGTGTCCTGTTTCGATTTTATATTGTACTAGATTTTATCCCCCGTATTACAGGGGCTGTTTTACATTTTTGTTTTTAATATTTATATATGTCTATTTGGATTTTAATTTTATTTATTGTAAGAAAGTTAATAATTAATATACTTGAGGTTTGATGATAAAATAGTTTCACAAATAGATGATATGTTATAATCTGGTTTAAAAGCTATCTGGGTTTGGTGATACTCATTACCCGTTTATTTTCTTTATTATCAAATTATTTCTTAATTATAAATAAAATCTTCCTTTAAATAAAATAGAATATTAATTTTTAGTATATCCCTGTTTTATAGGATTTTCATATCAAATATTTTATGAGATTAATTTTTAATATAATGAGATGTTATAACTCGTTGAAGAGCTATCTGGGTTTGGTGACACATTTACCCGTGAATTCGGGTCAAATGCATGAGAAGCCTTCATTACAAATAAAGCAATCTATGACTTGAGAGAATGGTTGTTTTACATTTTTTATTTTTTAATATTTATTTTTGGGATTTTAATTTTCTTTATTGTAAGAAAGTTAATAATATATTTAGGGTTTGATGATGAAAGGGTTTCATAAATAAATGATATGTTATAACCCGTTTAAAAGCTATCTGGATTTGGTGACCCATGATCTGCTTATGTTTTTTACTATAAAATTGTTTATTAATTATAAATAATATCCTTTTCTTTTTAAATAGGATATTAAATTTTAGTATATACCTATTTTATAGGATTTTCATATCAAATAATTGGTAAGATTAATTTTTAATTTAATGAGATGTTATAACCCGTTTAAGAGCTATATGGTTTTGGTAAGACCCATACCCATGAATTTGGATTAAATCAATGAGAGACCTCCATTTAAAAATTAAACAATCTGGTGGCTTCCATAAAAAGAAGGAGCGACCACATCATGACACATAAGATTTTAGGGTTTTGGTTTATATATATTATAGATAGATATATTAATAATTGCAAAAGCTTGTCTCCAATAAATTTCAAAAACAAATTTCAAATGCGTGTTAACAAAAGTCCTATGATTCATGAGTTTTCATCTCATGACAGACAGTTTCCTTTGTTTCATTTTGTCTACTATTTTGATTCAAATGTGTATTGTTTCATAATATATTGTAAATAAATATTTCAGGAGTTTCTATTTAGATAAAAAAAAGTTGTTTTTTCTAAGTATTAACTATTAAACAACTATTACGAAAAGGCTTCTAGCCTCGTGATATAATATAGTGTGTAAAATGTTGCTCTTCCTATGAGGTTAAAATTCGAGTCCCATATGGTATGTGTTAACCGTTCTAAAAAGATTAATGGTTGTATTAACTATTTAGGTATGTGTACAACTAATATCAGCATCTCCATTTATGTTTGTTAATATTTGTTTATAAACGTTCATCAAGTATTCTTACTATTTTTAATAACTTTTATAATTTTATTATATAGATTTAAGCAAAATCATTAACTACAAATATGATTACCTTATATGTAATAACATGAATATAAATGTTAACATATAAAATAAAATAGAAACCAATACAAACTTCATAGCTGGACGAAACCATTGACACTGGTCATTCTCGGTTAACTAAATCAAATAAAATATTGTTTGTGTTGGTGAACCATTCACGAACAAGTTCAATTTCTTAATAAATGACCGTGAACAAATTTGTGAAGCGTTTACTTGTCTACTAAAAGTTTAACGGGTAAACATAAACAACCCTTATATGTTCCGTTCAGTCCAATTCGCTTATAGCCCTAACTAGAAGTGGGTCTCGAGGTCGACCTCTGCGGAGGACTGGTTTGTTAATAAATTAGATATTCATGAATCATTGAATCTAACTGGTATTCAGAAGGCCATCAATACTATTGTATCATTATTAGGCAATGAAAATATTCACGATAGGTTAAAAATTAAATATTGCAACGTTTATTAAGTGGTGGTCCGGTGGAGTATAGTTGAAGGCACTAAAGATATAACTTTGTCGTTTAAAGTATTCTAATAATTGAGATCATTAAAATGCAATAATGTGCATTAAAAGATCTAATTAATATATTAAAGCAAAACCAATTTGTCTACTTATCCCTCTCCTAAGGTGTTCACCTAATGTTCTATGTCATCCACTTTCAATGTCTATAATTTTTACATAATTAATCAATTAATTTTAATCCTAATGCTAATTAGCATTTAAACCAATATATAACACAAGCATTGGCCAAACTTAACATTTAAAGTTTTGACTTTATAATTTAATATTTACTTTGACTTTATTACATCTAATCTAATCTAACTAATATATTAAAGCAAAATCAATTTGTCTACTTGTCCCTCTCCTAGGGTGTCCACCTAATGTTCCATGTCATCCATTTTCCATGCTTATAATTTCCAGATAATTAATCAATTAATTTTAATTCTAATGCTAATTAGGATTTAAACCAATATATAACACAAGCATTGGTTAAAACTTAACATTTGAAGTTTTAACATTTACTTTGATTTTATTACATCTAATCTAACTAATATAATAAAGCAAAACCAATTTGCCCATTAAAATCTTTTTTAATATAGTTGATCAATTAGTTATATATTGACAAGGAATTCACAACCTTACAAAAATTGGTATTTTTAATTAAAACAATCTTGCAACAACAATCTTACAAAAAAAACAATTAAAACAATCTTATAAAATGCGTACCAGGAATTTTTTTAAAGGGGGTGGATCCCCCGCAAACATTTCAATAAAAATAAAATAAAAGAAAATGGGTTAATTAAAACGGTTTCAAAATTAGTCAACAGGTCAAATTGATTTATTTTTATAGTTAGATGTCCAATTTTGGTAGTTCCAAAAATCAAGCCCTTGATTTTTATTAGAAATTATATGATACATTTATAGGCTTATTTATAGGGTTTTAGTTATAGGATGTATATTGCATTATATTGAATTTGATTTATTGTATTTATTATTTAATTAAAACAAATTATATGCTGCATTTATAGGCTTATTTATAGGATTTTAGTTATAGAATGTATATTGCATTATATCGAATTTGAATTATTGTATTTATTATTTAATTAAAACGGTTTCTGAACTTACGGTGTTTATCAAAAATCTCCATATGTAGTATATAACATCCGTTCATAGACGCATTCGCCACATTAAAACAATCTTTTGCCATTGAAGCTTTTACAAAGTAAGTTCTTCAACTGTTAATTATAAATTTTATATTTAAATGAATTATTTCAGTAAAGTCTTTTATCGTTTGATTTAAAAACAGATTACAATTGAGGTTCAAAGCTTTACAATGTTGGATGAAATTAATATTCTCAAAACATCTCCATCCACAGTTAAGGTTAGGGTTTTGAGAGTATGAACCATCAAGGATAACAAACACTCCAAACAAGGATTTCTTGATGGAGATGGTCTTTATGGATCAATCTATAAGTTTTTTATTGTTTTATATATTTCTTTCTCTATACTACCCTTTTCATTAATTATCTACACATGTTTCTTCTTCTTCTTCTTCTTCTTCTTATTATTATTATTATTATTTCATGACAGGAGAATCGAATGAAAGCTACTGTTTTTAAACCCGACATTTTTTGTTTCAAAATGTTTTTGAACGAAAACTCTACACGGGTGAAATTATAAGTTTAAACCTGGTATGTATTTCTAAGCTTAGTTTTCAAATAATATTACAAAATCTGTTACTAATTTGTTTTTTTCTTTTTTTTCAGGTATAATGGTTCATTTATGTTATATTATTCCTTATTTACCGAATTATTTATTTATAAAGTATTTTCTTTTTATGTTATAGACATAGTTTAACATCTTTTGTAATATCTGCTGGTAAAAAACTTATGTCAAATATTTGTGTTGATCGAATATGTTTTTTATATTTTATATTGTTTCTTAATATGTTTTCCACCCGTGTGTAACACGGGTTATTATCCTAGTTTATCATCCTAAGAGTAAATTGCAGTTTCCTTTATTTGGTTTACGAGCGGGATATACAGTGGTGGATTTTGAACACATAATATGGATGGGCAGAAGGATTTTGAATAGTAATTTAAATAGGTCGAACTCAATACATAATATATATATATATATATATATATATATATATATATATATATATATAGGGTAAGGATCCTAAAAGAATCATTAGCAAATTGAGAACTTTGAGAACCATTTTGGATCATTAAAAAAAACCTCTAAAAAAATATTTAAAAAATTATAAAACAAGAAAAACGAAAATTTTTAAAAAGTAAAAAAACCAAAATTCTTATATTTCATTCTGGTTTCATAAAAAAATAAAAAAAACCGATTTTTTTTTTCTTTTTAATTCGTATGATACCTATACACATATGTATACTTTCATTTAATCTCTAGTTACGTAATGTACACATATGCACATTATTATTTACCTTAAATTATACATATGTGTATAGGAAAAAACATGTGTGTACAATAAAAAAAACCAACTTTTTTTTCTTTTTAATTTGTACTATACCTATACACATATGTATACTTTCATTTATCTCTAGTTACGTAATGTACACATATGTACATTATCATTTACCATAAAATATACATATGTGATATGTGTATAGGAAAAAAAACATGTGTGTATATATATGTACATATTATACATTTATGTATAATTTAGCTAAACTGATATTTTTTTTACGGTTTTTTTTAGAAACCGTGGTGATAAATAAGAACTTTGGTTTTTTTACTTTTTTATTTTTGTGTTTTTTTTGTTTTATGATTTTTTTTTTATTTTTGGGTTTTTTTGTGGTCTAAAATGGTTCTCATAGTTCTCAATTTCCAGAAAGTTCTCACATGATCCTGATCATATATATATATATACACACACACATATATAAAGGATCAGATACATTAATCATTTATCTTACAATAGGTACGCGACGCTGTGGAACGTCGGTTTTCAATAACCATGCTAACCCTAAAATCACAACCACGCGAGCTGGTCTCCGTCCAATTCTGCTCCCATCGATTCCGTTCACCTTCACCATCACCGTTCAGCAATTTGTCACCGTCTAATGATTCCATCAACCGTCCACCATCGTCTACCGTTGAGAGCACCGTCCTCTTCCGTCACGACCATCAATCGTTGTTCACAGGTTAATTAATCAATTTGCAATTGAAATTGAAATTGTTGAACCTAATTAATCAATTAATCTTGAAATTGATTCAATTAATCATCAATTTGAAGTTTCAATCGATCAATTTTGAGTGATGGGTTTAAGATCGAATGTTTTAGGCTTTTAGCCTAAACGTTTTAGGTTTTAAGCCTGAACGTTTTAAGGTTCGGAATTTGGCTTGAACGTTTTTGGCTTTTTAACCTTGAACGTATTTCGCGTATCTAATGTACGTTAAGCAATTATTATACGTTAGTGCACCCACACCCCCCCCCCCAACACACACACACACATATATATATTATTTTTCAAAAAATTATTACACTACTAAACATAAAAGGCTGGGTAGAGATACACTTTCTTCTAGTTACATGTTCTTTTGTTAGAGCCTAGAGGCTTCAGGTTAAATATTTTACATGAATCTTTATCAGTCTCATATATTATTTAACTAGGTTAGTATCCCGTGTGATACACGGGCTGGATAGATAATATTTTGATTTTAATAAATGAATATAAATATTTAGAAAATCGAATAAATTACAAATTACAGAAGAAAAAAAAAGAATCATAATCATAATGAAGTTATCATATATATAGGGGAGATTTCAAATATATATGTGTGTGTGTGTGTGTGTGTATGTTAGGGCACGGATTTTTAGTATCCTCAGCAAAAGTTATGCTTACAGCAGATTCAGGACGCGGTATCCTCCAAGGTAACAGGTATCCTAATTACATTATATAAATAACATGATCTTTGCTACTTTCCTTGTTTACCAGGTCAAATATAGTTGTATAAATTCCCCAAAGACTCGCACTTTCAGTTAATAAAGCGTGACAAGAAAGGACACGTGCTGATTGAAGGGCTAACGGCTAATTGGAATAATTCCGCAGTTTCCTTATTTATAGGATATTCAGTTAGCTTTATATTTTTATATAAATAGAGCTCAAAACCGGATCATAACACACACTCTAGACACACGAGACTTACTAGTACTCGCATTCTCTGTAATCACGATCAAGTTTGACCTCCACCATTGTAGTCACCTTTGTTATTCATAAACCGGTGGGGATAGTTTTCAGCCCGGGGTTTTTTGCTTGTTATATTAAGGATAACAGGTTTTTTCCTCGCAACAAATCTTGTGTTCAAGCACTTTAACGTTCAGTTTATATAAGCACCTAGTCCCGATTCCTAATTTGGTTACGAAATTACCATTGTCAATTTTTGACCAAAACAATTTGGCGCCCACCGTGGGGCTAACGGTGCTTTAATCCATTAAATCCGTTTATTTCATTCACCTTCATTCTCTTTACAATGGCCTCACAACCAAAAACCAGTTCAGTCTTTGCTCCGGTGGTCGCTACAGCTACAAGTGTCAACCCAGGACCTCCACCGTTGCCGAAGAAAAATACTCAGCCCAAAGGAGAAATTCCACCATTCGCGGGGTCCTTCACACGGATAGACCCGGTTATTTCTAACAATGATATTTTTGCTTTGATGAAACAGGTCAAAACGCACATGGAGCAGCAAGAGAAGACCAACTCAAGGCTATTCAAGAAGATTGAAGGAATCAAGAAGAAACCAGGGCATGAGACCACTCCAATCATGCCTAGGGTCCTAGATTTTGATTTTCCAGGATCTTCTATCCTTCAGAATCCCGGATCCTTGGGGACACAGTCAGCAAGGATTCCACCACTGCAGCAATTAGGACACTGGGGAGCTTTTCCTTCGGTATCCTCGGAGTTACCCGGACCAACGAGGTCAGGATCCGTCAGCATGCAGCCTCGCTCAACCATGCCAGCCGGCATATTTTCATCAGAATCCCCTATGATGTCCTCAGAAGTACATGTTGGAGATGACATCCCTATGCAGGCATCATCTTATCCTGAGGATACTATCAATTGAGGAATTAACCATTCTGGCTCAGGATACCAAAGACCTTACCAAAATCTTGGTAACAGTTTACTTAATCCTAATTTATACACTAACCGTGGATCTGTGCAGGATAAGGGGATATCTCCTGATATAGCCAGGGAGTTAAAAAAATGAAGGACATGATCTCCAGTATCCCCGGGATAATCCGTCCCATAGCTGAAGTCCCAGCGGGCAGTCACAAACTTTCCAGGTTCACTTAGCCCATATGCGACGTGGAGATCCCCAGGAAATTCCAGACGCCCAACATGAAACTTTATGACGGCACTACGGATCCTAAGGAACATGTGGCTCAATACAGGGAAAGGATGGAGGTCAACCCTATCCCCGCAGAAATCAAAGAAGCCTGTCTATGTAAAGGGTTTGGATCAACACTAACAGGGCCGGCCCTCAAATGGTTATTAAGTATTCCTTCCAATACAATCACTTCCTTTGCTCATTTAATTAACTTGTTTAATAACCAATTTCCTTGTAGTAGATCTTTTGAGAAAATGACAGGTGATTTATATAGAATTGTTCAGCATAACAATGAATCCCTAAGGTATTACATAATCAGATTTAGCAGGAAAGCTTTGAAGATCCCCAACCTCGACATGGGAGCTGTTGTTGAAGCCTTCAAGATGGGACTTAGGAAGGATTCTCCTTTCTATGACGACCTCGTCATGACTCTATGCAGTAATCTTGACGAAGTCAGAAACAAGGCACTAAGATACATTCGACTGGAGGATGACAAGAAGGCTCATAGAAACTTGCTTATCCCGAAATACGAGTCTACCAACAGGAAGTCAGACTCTCCACAAAAGTTCTTCAGACCGAAGCCTTATTCCAAGCAGGATAATCCCAAGATTAATGTTGTGGAAGAAAACGAAGACGACGAAGAATATCCTAAAATATCCGAATATTGCTTTAACCTTGATATTGGTGGTGTAATTTGTGCCATGCAGGAATTAGGTGACAAGGCCATATGGCCCAAGAAGAATGAGAAGCCTGGATCAAACAAAGACAAGTCAAAATGGTGTGCATTCCATGAAGACTTTGGCCATCGCACTGATGATTGTATAGCACTTCGGAAGGAAATAGGATACCTTCTCAACAAAGGACACCTGAAGGAACTATTTGGAAAAAACAAGAACAATAGCCAGGATCCTGTCAAGATACCTGAAAGGGCACATTCTCCACCACCCAGAGCTAAGGTGGTATCCTTCATCTCTGGTGGATCTGACATCTGCGGAACCTCGTATTCAGCGGCTAAGAAACGTTCCAGAGAAACAAAAATGGACAACGGAGAAAGACCTCTCCGTACTTCTACATTGACGACTCAAAGAATCATATCCTTCGATGAGGAAGATAGATGTGACCTTATGGATCCCAACCATGACGGTTTGGTAATTACTTTATGTATAGCTAACTGTTTTGTGCGCAGGATACTCGTCGATGGAGGAAGCTCTGTGAACATTATCCAGATGGAAGCCTTGAAGAAAATGGATATCCCAGAAATAGAGATTATCCCGAAATCCTCAGTTCTTGTCGGATTCAGTGGCAAAACCAAGAACACCTTGGGAGAAATCAAACTTCCAATATATATTGAGGGAACTACCTCCCTACAAAAGTTTTGCGTTATTGACTCTTTATCTTGTTGTAATGTGATTTTAGGCAGGCCCTGGATCCACAGTATGAAGGCAGTACCCTCGACCTACCATCAGTGTGTGAAACTCCCAAGTCCCTGGGGAGTCATCAAAATTGAAAGTGATCAGCAAGATGCCAAGGAATGTTATGCTTCATCAATGAAGTGGACTACAAAGCCTACTCAAGCATAGCAATTACAGCAACAACCAGGGAAGATCCTGCAAGCAAGAGAGCAGGATGTAAAGGAAGTATCTTTGGATCCTCAGGATACTGAAGTCAAGGTATTGTTGGGAACAAGTATTCCTAAGGATATTGAGATGGAATTAATATCCTTTCTAAAGAAAAGAGCTTATCCTAAATGGTTAGCCAATCTAGTTGTTGTCCAAAAGAAGAATGGAAAATGGAGAGTATGTGTGGACTTCACGGACCTAAATAAGGCCTGCCCGAAGGATCCATTTCCACTCCCACACATTGACTCAATGGTGGATGCAACTGCTGGCCACAAACTGCTAACATTCATGGATGCATCCTCAGGATTTCAGTAAATTCAAATGGAACCTTCAGACCAGGAAGACACGGCCTTAATGACTCCCATAGGTATATACTGTTATACTGCAATGCCTTTTGGACTTAAAAATACAGGTTCAACATACCAGAGGCTAGTCAACATGATGTTCAAAGACCAACTAGGGGACACGATGGAAGTCTACATAGATGACATGGTGGTAAAGTCAAAGAAGGCCGAGGATCATCTGAGAGACTTGGCAACAGCATTTGATATCCTGGATGAATACAACATGAAGTTGAATCCAGCCAAGTGTCACTTTGGGGTCAAAGCAGGAAAATTCCTATGATACATGGTCACCAAAAGAGGGATAGAAGCAAGCCCAGAGCAGATCAAGGCTATCCTGGATATCAAATCACTAAGAAATGTCAAAGATGTCCAAAGATTAACCAGAAGAATAGCTGCTCTCAACAAATTCATCTCAAGATCTTCAGAGAAGTGTAAAGACTTCTATGATAACCTGAGGAAAAATCAAAAGTTTGAATGGGGAGAGAAGCAAGAAAGGGCATTGGTATCCCTGAAGGAATACTTATCTTCAGCACCACTCTTGATGAAGCCAATAGATAGTGAGCCATTATCCCTGTACCTAGCCGTTTCCGGGAGTGCAATCAGTGCTGTCTTGGTCAAAGATCATGAAGATCAACAACATCCGATATATTATGTAAGTAAAAGTCTACTAGATGCTGAATCCAGGTATTCTTATCTTGAAAAATTGATTTTAGCACTTATAATGGCTTCCACTAAACTTAGACATTACTTTGAAACTCATGTTATACATGTAAAGACTAACTATCCTATCAAGGCTGTTTTGAGAAAACCAGAGATGTCAGGTAGAATGGCAAAGTGGGCTATAAAACTTAGCGCATATGATATTTTGAATGAGCCAAGGACAGCCATCAAGTCTCAAGCACTTGCCGACTTTGTGGCTGATTTTAGCCAGGATATAATTGAAGAAGTTGAAAAAGAAGTTCAGCAATTGGAAGTCAAAGAAAGTTGGACCCTACATACTGACGGTGCCTCCAACATAAGAGGAACAGGTCTATGTATCCTGCTAAAATCGCCACAGGGGGACATTATACCTCTATCTATATCTTGTGAATTTCAGGCTACTAATAATGAGGCTGAATATGAGGCCTTAATAGCTGGTTTGCAATTAGATAAGGATATGAAGGTTCAGGTATCTTCAGGTTTACGTTGATTCTTTGTTATTAGCTAACCATTTCAATGGCTCTTATGCAGCGAATGCAGAGAACTTAGCGAAATATTTAGAAATAGTTAAGCAATTAGCTATGTATTTCGAGACATTTGACATAGTGCAAGTACCAAGAGAAAAGAACACTGAAGCAGATGCCTTAGCAAACTTGGCATCAGCTCTCAAGATACCAGGAGATGTCAAGATACCTATCATGCATATCTTGACTCCAGCAACAAAGGAGAACCTTGAAGTCTTAGAAACTTCAAATTCTAAGGATAATCTAGCATCTTGGACCAATCCCATAATATGGTATCTTCAGAATAACGAGATCCCAGAAGGAGAAAATCCTAGAGCATTCCGAATGAAGGTAACCCAGTATATTATCCTAAATAATGTATTATATAGAAAATCACTTGCAGGTCCATTCTTGAGATGCTTGGAATATCAAGAAGCACAAGAAGTTCTCAAGGATATACATGAAGGTGATTGTGGAAACCACACTGGGGGCAGGGCCTTAGCATCCAAGATACTAAGGACAGGATACTTCTGGCCAACAATGAGAAAGATGCAATGGATTTCTCCAAGAAGTGTGATACTTGCCAAATACATAGCAACATATTACATCAACCAGCTGAACCATTATATCCTATCATCTCCCCATGGCCATTTATGAAGTGGGGAATGGATATTGTGGGAAAGCTGCCCAAGGCTCCTGGTGGAAAAGTCTTTATGCTAGCCATGACGGATTACTTCTCCAAGTGGATCGAAGCAGAGGCATTCGTTCAAATCAAAGAAAAGGATGTGATCTCATTCATCAACCGCAACATCTTAACAAGATTCGGTATCCCAGCAGAGATTGTTTGTGACAATGGATCACAATTCATCGGAAAAAGAACAACCAGCTCCTGTGAAAGTTGGGGAATCAAGATGGTGACCTCAACTCCGGTACATCCTCAAGCTAATGGTCAAGCAGAATCCAGTAACAAGATCATCATCAACAATCTGAAGAAGAAATTGGGATCTAAGAAAGGGAAATAGGCTAAAGAACTACCATTTGTTCTTTGGGCCGACAGGACCACTTCAAAAAACGCAACAGGGCAGACACCTTTCTCCTTGGTGTTCGGGGCCGAAGCTGTTATTCCTACGGAGATGGTGATCCCCACAGCAAGAACCAGCATCCAGGATACTGAGTCCAACAAACAAAACCTTACCAAAGACCTGGATACCATCGATGAACTTAGAGATCTCGCCAGAATCAGAATGGCTGCATACCAACAAAAAATAGCCAAGTCCTACAACAAGAATGTCAGAATTCGAAGATTTCAAGTAGGAGACATGGTGTTAAGAAAGGCATTCCCGAATACCACTAACCCAGCAGATGGAAAGCTAGCTACAAAGCGGGAAGGCCCTTACCTAATCGATTCAGAAGCAGGAAAAGGGGCCTACAGGTTAATCACTATGGAAGGTGTTCCTATACCAAGAGCCTGGAACGCTATCCACCTAAAGGCGTATTTCTGTTAGTATACTTAACTGGTATGTTGGTATCCTCAAGAGGAAGGTATGTTTCCTTATCTATTTTTACATTTTTAACTCTATTATTTCTAAATCAAGTTTACTGACTTAAACATCGGAGGGGTGTTAGCCAGGCTAACACCCACCCCTCATCAAGAGCTTAGTGTTTTTCAGTTATCCTAAGAATATGTTATCTCGACAACAGTCAGAGGCTGATCACCTCCCACACGAATATGATATCCCTAATATCTCTCAAGGTTTAAAGGTCTTCACCTTTCCAACGAACGCCAGGGGCGCACGAATATGATATCCGGGATATCTCAAACGGTTTAAAGGTCTTCACCTTTCTAACGACGCCTGGAGCGCACGATGATTCGGGTATAGTTCAAGACAGGCTGACCAGACCAGCTGACAATCCGTCTGTTGATTGGCTATATACCGAATCCTTAAGATAAGTGGCAGACGTGTCACACAAACGGTTTATAACATTTTCATATTATCTAAGGTTTATAACACTTTCGTGTTATCTAAAGTCTTGGCATAATCATGCCCATACGTTTGGGACCTTCCCCAGTTTTATCTCAAGCTTAGACATCTTCATGTCTCTTAAGTAAAGGCCTAGTCGCCAGTAAAAAAGGCTTTATCGCCAGTTAAAAGGCCTAGTCGCCAGTAAAAAGGCTTTATCGCCAGTTAATGGGCCTTGTCGCCAGAATTATCTGACTTTGTTCCGACAGATTACTGAGAAGATTACTAAGTTGTTTTTAACTCAACAACATCCCAGAAGCTTGATACTTAAAAAGGTCAACAATTGGGGACATCACGTGTAAGCCTATCAGATTTATAAATAATCTCTAAAAAGGTACTCATTACACTTAGTTCCATTATACAATTCATATTTCAAGGTATGATCTTTTGGTTTGATTGTGATAATTCACTCAAGACATGAGGATATGTTATCCCAAAGATATCTTATACCAAAGGTATATCAAATACATGTTTTCTAAAATTATATAACCTTTGAGAAATTTTATACGTTGTCCTCAAGGTGTTTTATTAAGAGATAGATTTTCCTGGAAATATAGCTATTAAAATATAAAGAGTATATCCTCAAGATATTCTATCTTCAAGATAACATATCTCAAAAAGATGAAAATATTCCATAAACATATTCTGGTCAAAATTTATTCTGATAAATTATCTAAAAATGGCATACATGCAGAACACAATGATTAAACCAAAAGATTATATCATTACTAATCATAAAGTGCAGGAAACTAGAAAGGCAATACCCGGGTTTCGTCTTGACAAACCAAGATCCCTCCACCCAAGTAATGCCAGATGTTCAAAAGTTAACACTACATGGGCTTCGTCTTGGAAAATCAAAATCCCTCCACCCATGTATCCTAATATCCTAAGCATACTATTGTTCAAGACAAGAGAAAGTAAATTGTTCATCAACCAACACAACCCAACATTAAAACCACAAACCAACAAACACATAAAAAATCGGGCTCAAGCCTTTTCTTTACCGCTTTCATCGCCCAATTGCACCTCACCACCAACCGCCTTCACTGCTTCCTTGATAGCCACCTCCACGGCCTCTTCCGCGGCCTTCTCCGCTCCACTAGGACCAGCATCCTCCACCTTCTCCCCACCAAGCTCAGCCAGTATCTTTTCCCAACTAGCTACATCCCAGAAAGGAGTGTCCAGAACAGCATCCTTCGCCTCTTTAGCCATCTTAAGCCGGGACTAGAATACAGAAACAGCAGCAGACTTCTTCGCCCCCTCCATAGCATCATAAACTTTTATCATACTTTCCGCCTCTTGATGAACCAACTCCTTCTTGACCAGTGACAACTCCAGCTTCAGGTCATCTACCTCTTTGGTCTTCTTATCAAGAAGACTGGTCTTTGTCACCCCCATCTTCATCAGTTCAGAGATACGAGTATGGGTGTCATGGAGTTCAAGGCTCATGGCGGCAAACCGGGAGGAAAGATACTCAAGGCCCTATAAGGATAAAGAATCCCCAGTATAAGTTATTCTCAAGATATGAGGAATCATGACAAATGAAGAAGATACCTGCTGAGTCTTATTCATGGCGTCATGGAAATCAACATCATGCACGGGAACGGATTCGCTGGTCTCCTGGCTCTTCCGTTTCTTGGAACCTTTCGCTCGGCTTCTCTCTGGACGCGGGATCGAGCTAGATATGAGTTCTTTCTTAATAGCACTCCGGGTGGACACCATGCTTTCAATATCTTCAAGGCCAAAAGCAGAAGCAGACTTGCCTACAAATGCCCAGGTTAGTATCCCTGATCCTGATCATATTTACACTAACATCTCAAGTGTTTCTTACCAGACATAACGGAACTGGATGACAGAAATGGATATGGAAGGCTTGATGGAAGACAAAATGTTCTCTCTTCCTCGTCAAGAAGAAAGAAGGAGGCAAGCTTATCCTCGGTCTCTCTTGTGGGGGAAGCGATCTCAAAAAACTTCAAAGCTGCAAAATATAAAAGAAAACACATCAGTCACAAAAGATGTCGGTGTATGTTCAAGATACAGTATTCTACTTTTGGAAACCCAGAGATAAGGAAGACTATTGTGCTGTGGAAGAGAATCTCTCCTAACAAAGAAAAATTGTCTCTTTCACTGATCATTATTCTGGGTATTTTTCAAGACCATTAAAGATTGACCAGATTTGATCTTAAGGAGATATCTTGAAGACCTATGGCTACGAAGGTCGTATACAGAAGCAAGCTCCGATAGAGTAAAGTCAAGAGCATGGTCAGCGATTAGTCTCTCCAAAACAAGCAAAGTCCTCCAAACCATGGGCATGGTTTGGGAATAACTGAGACCAGTTCTAAGAAAGAACTCAGTGGTGAAGACAGGAAATGGGTAAGAAAAACCGATTTTAAATGGCAAAAACGGAAAGCAAATCCAGGTTCTAGAAACAAAATCGGAAGATAAAGTGGCATCAAAAGCCGGAAAACAGTTCCAATAGGAAAGCAACCCCGAGATCGAAGGTTCGCGATATCGGCATAACCAAAAATGCATATCTCGTTCACAGAACTTGCGAGGAGATTCTGACATACGAAATCCTCGATACCGGAAGGAGAAAGCTTCGGACTCATGGTTTCGTTAAGATAAGAAGAAGAAGGGAGTTACCTAGAGAGAGGAGGAAGATGAGATGAATATTATTTATCCGAGTAATTATAAGGACAAACTAGGGTTTGGCAGATCATCATGACGGCTGACGCGTGTATTAAGTATCCACCGCACGAAATTTGAAATTCAAAATTCAAAAAATTTTACAGCTGTAATCCTTATCTACAGCTGTTAAAATTTGAGGACAATTGTTAGGGCACGGATTTTCAGTATCCTCAGCAAAAGTTATGTTCACAGCAGATTCAGGACGCGGTATCCTCCAAGGTAACAGGTATCCTAATTACATTATATAACTAACATGATCTTTGCTACTTTCCTTGTTTACTAGGTCAAATATAGTTGTATAAATTCCCCAAAGACTCGCACTTTCAGTTAATAAAGCGTGACAAGAAAGGAAACGTGCTGATTGAAGGGCTAACGGCTAATTGGAATAATTCCGCAGTTTCCTTATTTATAGGATATTCAGTTAGCTTTATATTTGTGTACAAATAGAGCTCAAAACCGGATCATAACGCACACTCTAGACACACGAGACTTACTAATACTCGCATTCTCTGTAATCACGATCAAGTTTGAGCTCCACCATTGAAGTCACCTTTGTTATTAATAAACCGGTGGTAATTGTTTTCACTGCCCGGGGTTTTTTGCTTGTTATCTTAAGGATAACAGGTTTTTTCCTCGCAACAAATCCTTGTGTTCAAGCACTTTAACGTTCAGTGTATATAAGCACCTAATCTCGATTACTAATTTGGTTTGTCAATTTTTTACCAAAACAGTCCCGATTACTAATTTGGTTACGAAATTACCATTATCAATTTTTGACCAAAACATATATATGTGTGTGTGTATATATATACACACACACACACATATATAAAGGACCAGATACATTAATCATTTATCGTACAATAGGTACGCGACGCTTTGGAACGTCGGTTTTCAATAACCATGCTAACCCTAAAATCACAACCACGCGAGCCGGTCTCGTCCAATTCTGCTCCCATCGATTCCGTTCACCTTCACCATCACCGTTCAGCAATTCGTCACCGTCTAATGATTCCATCAACCGTCCACCATCGCAACCATCGTCTACCGTTGAGAGCACCGTCCTCTTCCGTCACGACCATCAATCGTTGTTCACGGGTTAATTAATCAATTTGCAATTGAAATTGAAATTGTTGAACCTAATTGATCAATTAATCTTGAAATTGATCCAATTAATCATCAATTTGAAGTTTCAATCAATCAATTTTGAGTGATGGGTTTAAGATCGAATGTTTTAGGCTTTTAGCCTAAACGTTTTAGGTTTTAACCCTGAACGTTTTAAGGTTGGGAATTTGGCTTGAACGTTTTTGGCTTTTTAACCTTGAACGTATTTCGCGTACCTAATGTACGTTAAGCAATTATTATACGTTAGTGCACCCACCCCCCCCCCCCCCAACACACACACATATATATATTATTTTTCAAAAAATTATTACACTACTAAACGAAAAAGCTGGGTAGAGATACACTTTCTTCTAGTTACATGTTCTTTTGTTAGAGCCTAGAGGCTTCAGGTTAAATATTTTACATGAATCTTTATCAATCTCATAAATTATTTAACTAGGTTAGTATCCCGTGTGATACACGGGCTGGATAGATAATATTTTGATTTTAATAAATGAATATAAAAATTTATAAAATCGAATAAATTACAAATTACAGAAGAAAAAAAAAGAATCATAATGAAGTTATCATAAATCTATAAAAAATATTGTTTGTATATGATTGTGCATGCCTAGCTGGTAACACTTGAATTATATAAGAAAAGAATATTATTAATTAAATATTTTGATTCATAAATATTATTAAAAAAACGTATGTATTAACACATTTTCCATATAAAGTCTTTCGGGATGCATCGCAAATTCACAACCCTGAAGAAACTTGGTTCTATTGAAAAAGTCTGTAGAGATGTATTTGCTTATGCTAGCATCATTAAATTATATATGTTTGATTTACAAACAAAATATGAGAAACTACCAAAAAGATAATCATTTGATTATGATAAATAGCCAAACCAATATAATCTTAACAAAAAAATTACTCATGCTAAACTATGAAATACATATAATTATCCGTAAATGAATACATCTATTTATTTTACTTATATACTATTTACAAGAAGTAATATAAGTTAACTTTGCAGATAAGTTATTTACACAAATAAGAAATAATAAATAGATATGTAACACCATTTCATTTATTATATAAAAAGACAAATTATTACACAGTTCATCTATTATATCAACAAAGTAGACATGTTCTACAAATAAATTATTATCGGTTCGTAAAATTAGTCATAAGCGTACCATTTACATCAAATTTATTATGTTTGTAAAGTTTAATCAACTTTTTCCTCTATTTGAAAATTACATGGGAATCCTATGAGAACAAACATTGAGCAGATGTAACATGATAATCAATAAAAACACATATATATGGTGATAGAAATTAGAAACTACTATTTAACAAATTCAGTAGTATTGTAAAAAATTTAAGACGCTAACCTAGATTATCATAAATTTAACCAAAATCAAACATGTAAACAAATCTTAAACCTTAGAGGTTTATTATCGAGTTTTGGAGAAATCATGAAAGTATTTACAGATAAATCGACAAACCTGAGATTTGATAGACGAAATAGCTTGAGATTATGTGATTGGTTTTTTATTCTCCAGATAAGATTTCAAACTTCAGTTTTTTGTGTCTGATATCATTTAGGGAGAAAGTCAACTGCGTCAAATATGATTTAGGGAGGCATGAAAAGTCAACATGTGTGTTATAAATTATATGAAAAATAATATAATTTTTTCTATAACAAAGAGTTGGTTACGGGATACCCATTTATCAATTTTGATTATTTTTTTATTAAAGAAGTAAAGTTTTAATGATTGAAAATAAAAATTTGCAAAATGACACAAATATAGACATATATACTCTTTCACTACATGTGATTATTTATTATTGCATAACGTATAAATGTTTATGTGATTCTCACAATTTTCTACTTCAAGTTAGTTTTGAACTGGACACTTGTATATATAATATGACTGATTAATTAAAAGAATACATTAATATTTGATTCTTTAAGCTAAGTCTTTTAATTTTGTTTTTTAAATAATAATGATGATGATTCATGGAAGAATAATAATCAGTCATGTGAGTCATGTCCATGTCCGGTGGAGATACTTCTAAGGTCTCATAAATTACAATAACATTACCTCACAATGGTACACCACTATTATTAGTTATTATTATTAATTATCTAAATAATTAACTATAATAAGACTGGCATATTTAAAGAAAGAGTCAGTTACGAAACCATTTACCAATTTGATTATCATGTTATTTAAATAAAGAGAAAAAAGACTTTAATGATTGGAAAATGTTTTGCCAAGTGGCACAAATATACTGCAATTAAGTGCCAAGTGGCACAAATAGATTTTTATATATTATAATAGTAGATTATATTACGTTACTCGATCGAGTTTAATCTAATCTACCAAACAACGTCTAATTGATCAACTTAGTTTGAGTCATCTAGGAGCTAGAGTTATTAAACTTTAAATATGAGAAAAACGTTTCATGTTGACTGCATATGCCCTGTTGCATGTGCCTAGTAAATTAATAATGACCATGGCGATTACAATTGACTGTCAAATAACACCAAATCAATGTTCAAACACTATAACACACATTCAAATCCCAGTATGCATCGCATTTTATTATACAGAGGTACTTTGGTGTATCAAGGGGCCACATTATTATATAGGTATATTGGTTTTTAATGGTCACAACTATTGCTTTTTGGTCACTGCTGGTCCCAACTAATGAATTGACTGCTGATGGTCCCAACTTTTAAAGTATTTATTCCTAATGGTCCGCGATTAACAGAATCCTAACGCCGTCAAGTCGCCGGGAAAACATTTTTGGCCGGAAAATTCAAATTTGTTGCCGGAAAACACCACCTGAACACCGCAACTACCGCCAATTGACTCACCTCCAACCAACTACCACCACTTGAGCACCATCAAACGATTCCGACGACAATTCTAATGTTTCCGACGACCTCAATAATTGGTGCTTTTACTGGAAAAAAGTTCCTAAAGGTCCGATACAAAGTTACCAAGATGTTTTGGACGAAAATGTTGAGTTTTCGGGAAAAACATTGAGTTTTCCGGCCAAAACCGTTTTTCCGGCGACCTGAAACTAAAGACGTTAGGATTCTATTGGTCGCGAACCGTTAAAAACAAATACTTTAAAAATTGGGATCATTAGTAGTCAATTCATTAGTTGGGACCAGCAGTGACCAAAAGACAATAGTTGGGATCATTAAAAACCAATATACCCATTATATAATAGTTATTAAGTTTCCAGTTTATTTTAGTTAAGACACTCAATATGTGTATTTTTTGTCTTAATTAAATTACTCAACTTTTAATTTGTCATAATTAAGTCACTCAACTTTTATATCATGTTTAAGGGACTAAACTTAGGGCAATGGAAAGAGGCTTACAGAAATACAAGGTAACTGGGAAAGAATACGTATAGCAAGTCTAAGTTTACCCAGCTCATCCACCGCACAATCGTGGAACCTGTACATGTAAATGCCGTTACTATATATAAATTATATAAATATTTTCTGCACTTCAAATTATTTTTGAGTTAGTTTTTATTAAAAAAAAAAGACTTCTAATTGATTCATACTTGGATTTTAATGTTTTTCTAGGAGAAAACGAGTAAATCAACTCAGTAATAATAACTATTGGTCGGTTTGTTTAAGTATTCATATTTGAATGATGCATTCATTAATCGCTTATTAAATTTTCCAGCATGTTCTAAGGTATATTATTTTTATGTTATGTTAATGGTAAATTAAAACAAAACATTATAATTAAAATTAACGTGAGCTAAATAATAGCGAATGGTTAATGTTAGTTTTTAATTTAATATTAATATATGTATGATGATGTAAACTTAATAATATTCTGGTTGAAGTAACAATCACTTTGGGCTCAGAACTGAAGGAAAAGAAATGCTGGCCCACCGAATGTAAGAAACGGCTTGCGTGGTATGTATATATTTTTTTTGGTTTCATTGCCAAGTCGAAAAGAAGAAAAAGAAAACGAAGAAGGAAGCACATGTAGAGAGCGGCTCATCTCGTATTTCATTCGTTTAGGTTAGAATTGCGTGAGAGACGAGTTTTGGTCTATTCGGTTTAGAGTTGCGTGCAAATATGTGTCCTAGATCGGGTTAGATATTGTTACCCCTCTATTGCCGTTAAGCCGAGAGGAGATGCGTCATTAGGGTACATTAGTGATCGTTATCTCAGTGCGTTTATTTTATTATCTTAGATTCGTTAGCGTTAATTAGTGAGACCGAGAGGTGATCTAGCGAGTTTAAGCATGTTTTAGTTGGTTTATCTTCATATTCCAGTGTGGTGTGATTAATTAATTTCAGTGACAATTAAATTGTTGATAAGATTCCTAGCCTAGGTAGTCGTTTCTCCATCTCTGATATCTTTGCGTGTTTGTTCGTCTTCAGATTGAGTTTTCGTTAGTTTCCATTCGTCTAGTTATTTATTTTATTCTAGTAGTTTTATTAGTTACAAATTAGTTTTATAAAATTCATCAATTTATTAGTAGCTAGGACTCGATAGAGGTTTAGTATCGAGAGATGCCATACGTGTCTACATATTTGATATCCGGACTTGCTTGACCATGCTACTACACAATCGGTACATATTCCGTTATATGAAGCTTGTTTGGTATTTCCCTTTTAAAACTTAAACAGTGAATCGTTTTTAATAGCTAATTTTTATTTACTATTTTATACATCAGAACATCTCGTGTTCAAGTGGGGAACAGCCGTCAGTTACCACCCGTCTCTCACCAGAGTATATCAAAAGTGCTTCAGAGTCAGGGCCGACTTAACATTTCTCGAGGCCTAAAGCAAATACTGAGGTTGAGTCCTTTTTTCAGAGACATTAGAGTTTGAAGGCCTAAAAGCTTGAACGCCTAAACACATGTCTCGTTTAGCTTACGCTAGAGACGGCCTGTTCAGAGTTGGGATATGGTTTTAGAAAATGTTAAAGAGAATGCCACGTGGAATATAACTGTCGGGTTTGCCGACGATATACAACCCCATAGGCACTACTGATTGTGCCATTTCGTATCATAACATGTAGGCCCACCTGGCCCAATTAACTACGTCCTACATCACACTAATTGCACCCATAGAGTACGGCACCATCTCAATTATCATATTGCAAAGGACGAATGATTGTAGTTCTTTTATGTAAAGAAATATTTATAATATTGATTTAATCGACTTTTAGACACAAATAATATTAATAATAATCAAAAAGAAAAAATAATGTTTGTGCTAGTATACATTCAGTGAAAACGTTTATAGAACATAAACATAATAATATCGTATGCATCTAAATAGGAACAATAGATCGGGTATGGGGTGTGTTTGTCAATCTCATTCGCATATCAACTTACATAGCTATGTTCAGGCCCGGCCCATGGACCAGCCAAATAAGGTAATGGCTTTCGGCCTCCAATATCTCTAGGCCTCCAATTTTACATAAGTTATGTACTATATCTTTTATAACTAGGCTTTTTAATAAGAACTTGTTGATTAGTCACAAGTTAAGAGTGAGGCACGTGTCATTAACGATTCATTCTTGTATTATGGTCGCATAATAGAAAAAATAAAATAAAAATAAGGACATAAGCTAATGGCAGTCGATAGTTAAAATATTAGATTATTTATAGTTAGATTTTTATAATGTCAAATAGAATTCAAAAGTTTGATCCGGGCCATTCTAAAAGGGTAAAGAAACAACAAAAAGGATTTAACTCCGCCATCTATAAACTTTTTTAGTTTATTATTGCCGGGCTGAAGCCCGGGAAAAGGAGGGCTTACATCAAATAGATTTTTTTAAAAGGCCTTAACATTTTAGTTCGCTTTAGGCCTTCACGAACATTAAGACGGCCCTGGCTATGTCCCGTAAACGATCAAATACACATCGGCTACCTACCAGGTTTATGGATACACCAACGGGAGTTGTGTAAATCAGGTATTATCAGCTTATGATTTTATGTAATTAAAAAAGATAACCGTAAACTCTTAAAACTGGATCAAAATATGAGATAGTAAACTAGATTTCTGGAAGTTGTATAATTTAATTATTTTGAAGTTTTTAAATATTAAAAAAAAAATAATTGGTTTGTTATTATAATTTATATTATGAAATGCATTACTATATTCATTTTTGGTGTGAGTAAACATGTTCAGAAAATCAAGTGGGTATCACCTAATACCATAACCATCTTAAAGAGTTAAAACTTATAAATAATAAAGTTCTCATACCCATGTCGAATATTCCAGGCATCTGATTTTCTTGCCAGGTTCAAGTTCCTTTACAATCTCTACATATAAATAACTGATAAAAATGAGTAATAAGTCATGACTTCATACAACTTATATTCTTAACCTATTTTGCTACCGGATTAATGTTATGAAAAGTCAAACTTATGTCTTCTCTTTACGTGAAAAAGACACTTAACTCGATTTTGTTACTTTAAAGTCTTTGGACTTTATAAAAATGAATATTTTCGTGATAGACATAATAAACGTCTACTATAGCATATTCACTACATAAATTTGAAAGCTATGTAGATGATTTTTTGTTGGCATGGATTTCGCCATATCAGTTTTTAGCGTTTTACTTATAATTTTGCACCATATAAGTTCCTATATAATAAAGAGAAGTATCATATTCTGAGTTTTACTCATTTTGAATGTCATTTTATCAAATTTGACCCGTGGTAGTAGGTAATTATTTTAATTTTTTCACAATATGTTAAAGATAATTTAAGGGACTTTAATGTAACAAAATTAGATTGAGTTACTTTTTCATGATGCAAAACGAGAGCTGGCTAGTTTTATGGTATTAATCCTTAATTATTATTATTATTATTATTATTATTATAAAATTCCTTAATATAAAGGATGATTAGCAAATATAAATAAACATAACTGAATGTATACTTATAAACATAAGCAAATTTTAACAAACATATTATCGAATATAGGACGGACCTAATAGATTTTTTTTTCTTTTCATATGTGATGAACCTTACCCTTCATATTTATAACTTATCTAGAATGTTGCATTTGAGAAAACAACACGAAAAAAAAAATTTAAGTATCATATTCGATTAAGTGCTTAAGTTTTCTATGTAACTGATAATTGAGTTGCAAATGCAAGTTGTCATTACTCATACTTATTTTACTGGCTTAACCCAAACCAACAATTCGGATATCAAGTTAAGAAACAACCAAGCACAAAAAAAACGACTTTTGATTTAAAACAAACAAACCACTTTTCACTTTTGTTAGTCTAAATTGTATGAATAAATATATGGATATATATATTTATGTGTGGCCATCATTATCATTTATATAATAATAGATTAAAATTAATTATACCTTGTTAGTATATTAGCTAGGTAATTATTGATGGACCATATTGCCATTACTTGCTAATCAAGGGTTTCCCCTTGGGTGTGTATATATAAATAAATGAAAGAGATATATTAACATCATAAGAAAAACCTAACTCTCACACTTAAGAAATTCGTGACCCCTATCTCTCAATATTCGGTTTTCTCAAGAACCCTAATCCCCATCACTAACATAAATCCTAAAGGGGAACTCGACCAAGCTGACTATCATGTCAAAAAGAGGATTCTCATCAGCCATGGCTACTCTCTCTGCTGTAACAGGTATGTTTTACTTGTGGGTTTACCATAACATTCATGTTTTTCATTACATACGTAAAGAACTGATCAACATGTGGTATCAGAGCTATGTTATTAATCAGTTCTTTATGCTTTCCCTAAATCTGGATCTAAACCGGAAAACATGAAACTAAAATCTGATAAACCCGAATTCTGTTTTCTTATTTTATTGTCATTAAATTCTTATGAACTTATTGAAATCTGGTTATATATAAACTGTTTAAAAACAATGTTATAACCAATTTCACATTAAAAACCTATTAAAAACTTTATGGTTTTTCGGTGGTGTTCTTCGTGTTCATCATGAGTTTTTTTTTCAAAAAATATTACATATTTTGGTTAAAATTCGGATTATGATTGTGTTTTTCCTAAAATAATTGAATAAACAAATCTTCAAAGATTTTAAATTTTGAATAATTATGGAATCTATAAATTTCAAAATTAAAACAAAATATTGAAGATAAAATTAATCTCTAAAGAATTTGAACAAAAATATGTTTACCCTAAATAATTTGATTTGGGTACCACCGAAATCTTGGTTAAAACCGAAAACTCATGTGTTGACAGAGAACTCATAATTTCCGAGATCTCATAAAACCGAAAACCCAAGTGTTAACCGAGAACTCATAATTTCCGAGATCTCATAAAACCGAAAACACCATAAAAACCGAAAACCCAAGTGTTAACCGAGAACTCGTAATTTCCGAGATCTCATAAAACCGAAAACACGATAAATTTTTGTAAGACACTTATAATATAAATATAAGTGTTTTGTAAGACACCTATAATATAAGTGTCTTACAAAACACTTATATTTATAAGTTGCTTTGCTATTAATTAATTAATGTTTTGTAAGACACTTATAATATAAATATATATTGATTGATTTTACAAAACATGAAAAGGCTTTTACTAATTAATGTTTTGATATTAATTAATTAATGTTTTGTAAGACACTTATAATATAAATATATATTGATTGATTTTACAAAACATGAAAAGGCTTTAACTTGAATAAATTGTTGATGTAAACTTCTGCCCAAAGGTGATGCATTATATCTAGCATATCATTCAAGTTTGAATACAAGCCGTGTTAGTTTAGCCTAACATGAGTTAAATGTATCAATTCTGCCCAAAGGTAATGAGTTACATTTAATTCAAGCAAAACTAACTCGTGTATAATTAAAATGATTGTTTCACTTCTGCCCAAAGGTGATATGTTACAATTGTTTTGCACATATACTTAAATAAAATTTAATTATGCCCAAAGGTGATTTATTTTTTGTTTAAGTAGAACTTTTCATTCAAGTTGTCTATTAGTTTGATGTTAATAGTAGACATTTATTATCACAGCTTCATAATTTTAAATGGTCCTCATCTATGCCTGCCTTAGTTTAATTTCCCCTAGATCACTCTAAGTCTCTTCTAGTTTAGTATCTTAATATTCTCATCTAATTTCCATTAATAGCTCCGAATGGTGGAATTACACCATTAACTGGAGATAACTTTGCTGCCTGGAAGGAATCTCTTATGCTCAATCTCGCCTTCCTGGATTTCGACTATGCTCTACTCGAGGAGGAACCTCTAGCATTAACCACCAACAGTACTCCTGCTGAGCATTTATTGTTCGAAAAATGGAAGAGGTGTAACCGCATGTCTCTAATGCTTATGAAAAACTCCATTAGCAGGACGATAAGAGGATCCATTCCAGACTCTGAAGATGCTAAAACCTATCTGGCTTCTATGGAGGAGCAATTCAAAGGAACATCTAAGGCGCATGCTAGTACTCTTATTCTCAAGCTAGTGACTACTAAGTATGATGGAAGGAGTGGCATTCGTGGGCACATTATGATGATGAACGACATGGCCCATAAACTGAAGGGATTAGACATGGAGATCAATGATGGTTTTCTGGTGCACTTCATCATACCTGCTGCCTATGAAGCTTTCAAGATCAATTAAAACACCCAGAAGGACAAATGGACCATGAATGACCTGCTTGCTATGTGCGTGCAAGAGGAAGAGCGTATGAAGATGGATAAACCTGAAGTTGCTTACCTTACCACCAGCTCCAAGAAGAGGAAGAACACTCATTCAAGAAAGGAGTTTGCTAAAGTTCAAAAGAATAATACATGTGCTTCATCCAACTCTCAAAACTCCACTGGAAAGCCTTTCTGCAAGTTCTGTAAGAAGTACATTCACAAGCAGAAAGACTGCCCAGACTTTAAGGAGTGGCTGGTCAAGAAAGGTAATGATCTCTTTATGGTACTTGAATCCTATAATTTAACTATTCCTGCTAATACATGGTGGTTTGATTCTGGTTCTATGGTTCATGTGACCAATTCTACTCAGGGATTCCTTTCAATCCGGAAGCTGAAAAGAAACCAAAGAACACTAAGACTAGGGAATGATAAAGAACTTGAAGTCAAGGCTGTGGGAACTTTACAATTAATAATGAAAACTGGTTTATGTATTAAACTTTATGATACCTTATATATTCCTGAGATTACTCGAAATCTAGTATCATGACCAAAGTTAGACATGGACGGTTTTGATGTTTCTCATGGTCATGGCAAACTTACTATTTCTTTTAATTCTCAAGTGTTTGGTTATGGTTTTTTGGATGGTGGTCTTTATAAATTAGAACTAGATGATAATTTTTCTAAATCTTTGTTGTCGTATAATATTAATGAATCACTCACAAAGATTCAAGAGAAACGAGACTTAGAGACTTCTTCTATGTTGTGGCATCAACGTCTAGGCCACATCTCACGGGACCGGTTAGCCCGACTAGTGAGAAATGAAGTCTTACCACATCTCGATTTCACCGATTTTGGAACATGTGTCAAATGCCTAAAAGGCGAAATGACATCAGCAAATAAGAAAGGCGCCACTAGGAGCTCTAATTTATTAGAACTCATTCATACTGATATCAGTGGCCCTTACCCCATTGCTGGCATAACTGGATATACTTCATTTATCACTTTCATTGATGATCATTCCCACTACATGTACCTGTTTCTCATTAAAGAAAAATCTGAATCTGTAACAACTTTTAAGGATTATAAAACTGAAGTTGAAAAACAATTAGATCGTCAAATAAAAGTTGTCAGATCAGATAGAGGAGGTGAATATTATGGAAGACATACTGATGTGGGTCAGGCTCCTGGTCCATTTTATGAGTTTTGTAAGGGCCATGGGATTGTGAACCAATACACCATGCCAGGTACTCCTCAGCAAAATGGTGTCGCTGAATGGAGAAATCAAACCCTTATGGATATGGTACGCAGTATGTTAGCCAACACTAATTTACCTCTATTCCTCTGGACTGAAGCCTTAAAAGCGGCCGTTCATATACTCAATAGAGTTCCTTCTAAGTCTGTCCCCAAAACTCCTTATGAATTTTGGACAGGAAGGAAACCGAGTCTTAATTATATGAAAGTATGGGGCTGTATTGCTGAGGCAAAACTATATAATCCTTTCCTAAAGAAACTTGACCCTAAAACTGTTACCTGTTTCTTTATCGGGTATCCTGAAAATTCAAAGGGTTATCGTTTCTATTGTCCTTCCCATGTCACTTGTATTGTAGAAACCAAGCGTGTCGTGTTCCTGACAAGATCAGTGGGAGCAGGACCAACCCTTATGAAGAATTGCAAGAAATACAAGATGCGGGGGGAGACTTGTCGATTGTTGTATCTCCGGTTATTCCTCTTGTACCCAATGCAATTGAACCTACTGCACCAACTTCTCTACACTCAGCTTCTCCACACCCAGAACCCGTTATAACAAAAAATGAAGGCACATCAAACACTCAAAACCAAGATAATGTTGAACCCGCTAATCAACTCAGGAGGTCATCTAGATCCAGAAAACCTACTAACTTTGATGATTATATCACCTACCTGACTGAAGTTGACACCGAAAAGCTTAACGACCCTATCTCTTATAATAAAGCCATAAGCAGTGAACAATCTTCTGAATGGAATAAAGCGATGAATGATGACCTTGACTCCATGAAGAAAAACGACATTTGGGATTTGGTAGAATTGCCCAACGGTATCAAACCCGTAGGATGTAAATGGGTGTTCAAAACAAAACTTGATCCAAACGGGAACGTTGAACGCTATAAGGCAAGATTGGTTGCAAAGGGCTACACTCAGAAAGAGGGAATTGACTATCAAGAGACCTTCTCACCTGTCTCTCGAAAAGATTCATTAAGGATCGTTATGGCCCTAGTAGCTAATTTTGATTTAGAGCTGCATCAGATGGACGTAAAAACCGCTTTCCTTAACGGAAATATAGACGAAGATGTGTACATGAAACAACCTGAAGGTTTTATACCTAAAGGTCAAGAACATCTAGTCTGTAAGCTGAAAAAGTCAATATATGGGTTGAAACAAGCATCACGTCAATGGTACCTAAAGTTTGATGAAGTCATGAAGAAACAAGGTTTTGCAAAGAATCAAGTGGATCAATGCACCTACCTCAAGATAAGTGAGAGTAAATTTACTATACTTGTCCTTTACGTAGATGATATTTTATTGGCAAGTAATAGTTTAGATATGTTGCATGAGTCGAAGCGATTACTCTCGCATAACTTCGACATGAAGGATCTCGGAGATGCTTCTTATGTTATTGGCATCAAAATTCACCGAAACAGACACAAAGGGATCTTAGGATTATCTCAAAGGGCCTACATTGATCGTGTCCTTACTCGTTGCAAGATGCAATATTGTAACCCAATTACAGCTCCAGTAGTTAAAGGAGACGTTTTTGGTGCATTCCAATGCCCGAAGACAGAGGTTGAAAAGGAGCAGATGAGAATGATACCTTATGCATCAATAGTCGGGAGCCTTATGTATGCTCAAGTTTGTACTCGTCCAGATATTGCTTATATTTCTGGAATGTTAGGCCGTTATCAGACTAACCCTGGCCTTGAGCACTGGAAAGCAGCTAAGAAGGTGCTTCGTTATTTGCAAAAGACAAAAGACTACAAACTAACTTATAGAAGAAGTGATAATTTAGAAGTGATAGGTTATTCTGATTCTGACTTTGCTAAATGCAAAGATGACAAGAAGTCCACTTCGGGGTATATCTTTATGTTAGCAGGCGGACCCATCTCATGGAGGAGTCATAAACAACAGCTAACGACAACTTCCACTATGATGGCAGAATATATAGCTGTTTATAATGCAACCTGCTGTGGAATGTTGCTTAAAAATCTGATTTCTGGACTCAAATTAGTCAATTCCATTTCTAGACCATTGAAGCTTTACTGTGATAATTCAGCTGCCGTTAGTTTCTCGAACAGTAACAGTTCGACTAGAGCTGGTTTATATCTTGATACAAAGTATTTGTTCGTGCGTGAACGAATTGAGGAAAATAAACTTTGTATTGAGCATATTAGTACAAATAATATGCTAGCGGATCCAATGACTTAAGGTCTCCCACCTAAAGTTTTTGAACAACATGTTGCTAATATGGGATTTGCTGAAGACCTTATTTAATTGCATATTGTTTTTACTTACATTTTATTTAATAAAATTTCCTTAATTTTGATTTTGTATGTCTCTTAATATGTTCTGCATGCGTAATGACATATAGACAAATTAATATACAAATCAAATATTTGAAGGGCTTACTTATAAATTTTGATCATAACTACTTAGTTTTAAATAAAGACTGCAGTATGATTAATGGGGGTCTTGAGCTGATGTTCAATTCAATGACTGTATTTCTCTGCTCCAGTTTGAGTTTAAAGCTAAAATGAGTGTTAAAATCTGCAGACTAATCTAACGCTCATAATAAATGATTATTCGGCCAAGTGGGAGAATGTAAGAATAAATATATGGATATATATATTTATGTGTGGCCATCATTATCATTTATATAATAATAGATCAAAATTAATTATACCTTGTTAGTATATTAGCTGGGTAATTATTGATGGACCATATTGCCATTACTTGCTAATCAAGGGTTTCCCCTTGGGTGTATATATATAAATAAATGGAAGAGATATATTAACATCATAAGAAAAACCTAACTCTCACACTTAAGAAATTCATGACCCCTATCTCTCAATATTCGGTTTTCTCAAGAACCCTAATCCCCATCACTAACATACATCCTAAAGGGGAACTCGACCAAGCTAACTATCATGTCAACAAGAGGATTCTCATCAGCCATGGCTACTCTCTCTGCTGTAACAGGTATGTTTTACTTGTGGGTTTACCATAACATTCATGTTTTTCATTACATACGTAAAGATCTGATCAACATAAATAATGAACAAAAATAAGAAGTTTCTATTCAGTTATGACTTTAGTCATGAGCAGCTTGCTGAATCTGCGGTTCGTGTAGAGCTTTAGTCATGTTTACCATATTCATAAAGAAAATTCATTAAGTGCTAAATATGATTGTTTAGTTGATTGATTTGAGAGGTGTATTCCCCAAAAACAAGCACATAACATGTCATCCTATCTTGAATTGACACCAACTTGTAGCCATCATTTTTAATTTGTTCCATGTTCTTGTCCATCAGGCTGAGGGGTGTGGGGGGCTTTAATGGGGGCTTTAATGGGGGCTCCAACCAATAATATTATGACGTGTGGCAGAAAGAGAAACTGGATAAGGGGGTGTTGGAGCCCCCGTTGGAGCCCCTGGCCCTGGTGTGGAGGGGCTCCAGCAGGGGCTCCAGCGAATTTTTTTTTTATTTTTTTATAAATATATTCAAACAACGTATTATTAAAAAAACTCATAAATTATTAAAAAAAACACACATTAATAAAAAAACACATTAATATCTAAAAATAAAATAAAAATTAAAGTACTAAAAAAACATTATTCTTATTCTTCGGCTTGGTCTTCTTCGATCAACCTCTTTCGGATACGTTCCTTTTGCTTTTCCATTAGCATTTGATCGACCGGATTTAGGTTACTGAAGTCTCTAGTAAGAAAGTCTAAATCTCTCATTCGACTTTTTTCCTTTTTGTCATTAGAGACCACCTCCATGGTTTTGTTGAATTTATTGAGGGATTCAACAAGATTGGCGATGTTTACGGCTTCCCCCTCAGCCGGTTTTTTCCCCTTGGCGTCCCTTCCCAATGGCCGCCTCCTCGGCGGTGAAGACGTTTCCTCCTCCGCAATATTAAAAATCATTTTTAAAAACGTTAAAACTACCGCAACGCCGATCCTCAGAAATGACTATCCAAGCCCGACACAAGGCTTCCTTCTCATCCGATGACCACGGAGTGGCTTTCCGTTTCGTCCTCGGAGTCGAAGCCGGTCCCGACCCGTCCATTGCAACTTGTTTTTTCCGGTGGACGCGTCTTTTTGGTCCCGTAGCTTCACCGTGTGATTCTTGTGTCTCCGGAACAACAAAGTTAGGAGACGGTTGTGTGTTGGATGGTTGAAAGCCGGATGATTCTTGCGGCTCCGAATAAAACATCGGTTGGTGTGGTGACGACCATAAATCATCGTCAAGATAATCTGAATCAAGGTTTGGGTACCAATTTCCAGCCATTTTTTTAAAAAAAAAGTTGAGAAGATGAATTGATTTTGGGTGAAGGTTTGAAGTTTTGGTATAAAAATGGGTGAAATGGGGTATAATTATATAGGAAAAATAATTTTTTTTTTGGGTTTGTTCGGCTCCCAACGGTCAAAAAACCCTCAAATCCCGTGCAGCCCTCTCTCTTCTCCCGCTAACCGGCTCACGCCTGCATTGTTTTTCGCGTTAGCGCCCCCGCTAGCGCCTGGTGGTGTGGTGTTAGCGCCTGGGGGCGCGAGCGAAGGGGCTCTAGCGCCCCCGTTGAAGCCCCACACCCCTCAGTCTCATAAAAAATCCTTCTGTTTTCACCTTTTCAACACTAATGACCCCATTTTCATTATTAGTTTAAACCATAATCATCATTTCAATTTTTGTACAAATAGTAGTTAATCACTCCTGTGTATGGTTGACCAATGACCGCAATAGTGTAAAGGGTGAAACTTTATTTTACTAACTTAACCATTATTATTTTTAGAAAATACTTTAGATGGTTAAGTAGAGATTCATTATACTTGTAGTTTAACCCTTTTCTATAAGGTTAAATTTGAGTTTATTACAGGATGGGCGGAAGGACAATGAAGCTCTACATGATCCAAAAGGGCTCGGTTTTGTTTTATCTACGTGTGCATGTGAATAGGGTTGGCTTTGATATCACGTAAGATGGTAAAAGACTGATTTGATTCCATCAATAGAAGGTTACAATGCATATAGTAGATAAACTGGGTTCTTAGGCAGTTAGGCTTGACACAGAAACCCTATATACTATATGTCCCAATAATACACATTAGCTTAAAATCGTCATATGTTTGCAACAAGACCGGTAATGTTATGGGATCTAACATAGGAGACGTGTTTCCAAACCAACATGTTTCTTACGTCATAATGGATTATATGTCTTAAACAAGAGACGATTAGAACGCATAGAGATCACTTGCTTCCTAAAAGTGTTAGGGTTAGTTTGGTTATGAAAGTTGACTTTTGGAAGACGGTAGATGGATGGAATTTGTGTTAATTACATCTAGATTCCATTGTTGGAGACAAGGCTACATTCTCCTACCCCTACTCCCCCTACTCCTACCTAATGCATAATTAGCCTTTAGTCATTGTCCTTCTAGTTATTTATTAAACAATAAAATATCTTTATCACAAGTTAGAGATGTCCATCGAGTCGAATTTCGGGTTATTCTGTTATTTGCATGGGCGGATCAACTGTGGGTTTATCGGTCACAGAACCCACTGAGTTTCGAATTTTTAGTAGAACGTTCAAATAAAAAGACTGGAGTGAATCCACATATAAAATATAGAGTGAACCTATACGCAAATTGAATAAATGCTCTAGTGGTTAAGGCTTTACTTTATAGTTAAAGATAAAAATTAAAGATACTTGGGTTCGATTCTCTCTTATTGCATGTTTACTATTTTTTTTTCAAAGCAGATTTAGGGTTTCTTTTTTTCACTCAATAGCCCACGCTCTCTATCATAGCCTCCACCATACAACAGAATGCTTATGCTATATACATTAACTGCAAGATTCAAGCAAAGGCTAAGCCATGTACCATCAAGTATTGTTGTACATGCCTCCATGTTAACTTTCATGTGTTGTGTAATCGTGCTAATGCCTTGTTTTCTTAAATATTTAGGACTAAATTTTTGGGTTAATAAGTTATTTACCGATGCATATGCTTCACATATATATATATATATATATAGGGATAGGTTATTGTAAAAAGACAATGTTTCCTAGGAATGGTAAGAATAATTATGGGCCATTAGATTAGGGGATCCAAGGGTTGAGATTTAAAATGACCAAAAACCAACATAGTTTCCTAGAATTACTCTTTCACCATTATAACCGACATAGTTTCCTAGAATTATTCTTTTATCATAGGTTTTAATGTCAAATATCAAAAATATATTGGTTCTTACCATTCTTAAAAAACTCTTTTTTCTTATTTAAACCCTTTTCTATATATATATATATATATATATATAGGGCTAGGTTAAAATGAAAACCCACTTGAGTTGTGAAAACTCTAGAAACTCATTTTCAACCACATGTTTTTAATTAAAGTTTAAATCTTGTGCTCCACAATTAAAGTTAATAAAAAATGTAAACATATATATAACATTTTCTCTCTCCTAAAAACATATATAAAAATTAGTAAAAAAGTGTTAAAAAATAGCAAAAAAATGTTTTTTTGATTTTTCGATGTTTTGTATTAAATGTAACAACATATATTAAGTGTGTAACAAAAAAAAACAATAAAAAAAACGATGTTACATAGGGTTTTCACGGGTTTTCACAACTCAAGTGGGTTTTCATTTTATACTTCCCCTATATATATATGGGAAAAAAGACGAAGATGCGGCCTAATTAAACAAATAGGAGTGTTCTAAGTGTAAAGGTGATGCAATTGCAGCATTTATATTTAGTTTATGTAATTTGATCTGTTTATGACTTGTGAATTAAATGAAATTTAAGCGTAACTGTAGGAAAAAATGCGGTCATAAGCCCACTCGTATAGTTACACCAATGGCAAAGGCATGTGGATTATTCTTTGTTTCTTAATGGTGACGTTTTTTTTTAATTATTGTATTGTTTTTTATTATGTGATTAACCTTACCCGACCCAAACCGTCGAATCAACCCGAAAATTTTTGTGCCCAATCCTATGAAATCGGAGCACCTAAAAACAGTGAACCCACTAGAAAAAAGTTCCTAAATCCGCCACTGGTTATTTGAATCAAGTTATTCTAGAATAGAATTCAAATTTCAAAGTTCGAATTGGAGCTCGTTCGGTAATTCAAATCCATACTAATATTAATAAGGAAAAACAAGAGTGCAGCCACGTAAAAGAAACAAATCTAGAAGCCAATGGCAATGCAATGATTCTTAACCAGTTCATAATCTACCTCCTATCCAAGAATTAACACATTTGAACGATTAAGATAAGTCGATTTACACATCATGAGCAGTGAGGTCAGACGAGCAACTGAGCGGTCAAGAGTGCAAGAGGTCAGCGGCATGAGCAGCTTGAAATTTCTGTTGAATGTTGAAATTATTTTGGCTGTTTTGCTTTTTTGTTTTAAGATTGCAGCTAAGTGTAAGTGATCAAGCTAAGTGTGCAGCCATGAGAGACTGAGTGGTCATGCAATATGTTTTGCGACGTGAATGACATCGAGGTTTCTGATGAATCATTGAGACTGTCAAAGTACAGTTGTTAGCCAGTCAGTCAAAAGTTTCAAGTGATTTTGATTTTCAAATAATAATTGTATATATTTAGAAGTTGGATTATAGAGATTGTGTGAATTAGATGGTGAAAAAAGTAATGAGATTTGAGATTACAAAACAATCCAAATGAATTTGAACTTTGAACCCATTTACCCACCAAAAATAACGTTTTCAATAGATAGTGGCTTGAAACTCGCTCGTTTGAAATCAGACCGGCATGTTAACGAGCCAAACTTGCTCTAGCCCTAGCTTGCTTGGTTAGCTCACTTGTTTCGCTCGCTTGTTAGCTCATATAATCTTTCCAAGTGTAATACTTGATTATGTATCCAACGCTATAATACCAACATTTACTTAGGTAATTTTGGCACACATGAATGGCAAGCGAAATGGATATTGATGCCTTTATCAAGGGAAATCAGAAATCAAAAATCAAAAACCCTGGTGTCTTATATTACCATACGGTTATTGAGCCTTCGTTTGAGGTTATCTAACTATAGCGCATTTTCATTGATTTTGTAATATCAAGTCCCATGATGGACAAAGGTGATTTAGGCGTATGATTATAGATTAATATTACAAAATAAGCACGTCTATTGTCACACAAAACGCAATATATCAGAGCAATAATCGCATGTGATTTAGCAAAATAACGATCAACTAGTTATAAAATAACAATGTGTGCTAAAACTAATTATAAAATAAGTTCCGCCTCGGTAATTTACTAATCCAAATAGGGTACATGATTAGTACAAAAACAAATGCTTGCCTTTCAATGTATGTCCTGCAAATCTATCGGATCCCGTTTTACCTGCAGCCTATGTATGAATTAAAACTTATGCCCTGGTTAATCTTGTTTTCATCAGCTGAAAAGTAAATAAGTCCACATTATATATGTAATTTGTCCAATTTCAAATTTATGACATTTGTACCCTTCCCTTAAAACTTGAGTCAAGAATTTGGAGTGTAATGAGATAGAGAAGGGTAAAAATGTAAAATGGTTATAAGGGTGTTCACGGTCCAGTTCAGCCGATTTTACAAAAATTGTGAGCAAACCGCTAACAACAGTTCCAAAACGACAAACCAAACCGGTCTGGTTGGGTGGTGGTTTGACAGTTTGAATCAATTATTTTTATTTCAACTTTTAGAAAATTATTAGTTTGTATTAATAATTTTAAAACGCTAAAAATGATTCGTTAATAGAATACATACACACGACTCTACATATTCCAGAAATAAAAAATATATACACGACTACATATTCCAAGTCTCAAACCGGATCGAATGGTTAAAAACATGCCAAAGCACAAAATCGAGTTGTGAACCGAAACGTTTAGATTTCAAACCGACCAACTTGCTACAGTTCAGGTGGTTCAGTCGGTTTCAATGGTTTCTGAATTATATTTTATAAACGGATAACTGTGAAACTTTCAAATATTTTTAACAAGTATATTCAATATTATTTTTTCGATTGTCTAAAAACAAAACAACATAAAATAACCAGAACAAAAGAATTACCATGCGAGTGGCGGATCTTGCGCTAACAAAAGTGGCAACGGCTTATACGAGATCAATGGTGCATAATTAAGCTCATAATCAACCCTAACTGAACCAAAAATATTAAACATTCCAGCACTATTATGAGCAACTTCCGCATCCGAACACTTTTTAAACACCACCCGAGCCCGACCACTCTGCCTATCAACTTCCGTCTCCGACTCCATTAACGGCCCGAACCTTTTAAACATTTTGTTCAAATGTATTTCCGAAGGAAAACAAGCCCTATCTCCAAACCTCATCAAAACCTCAGTTGCCAAATTTTGTTTCCTCCTTTTCATTATCTCCGACTGTTCATTCACCAATATTTCATAATCACCATTAAAAAACCGCTTCTTGTTTGACCTTCGCACCGGTTTCACAGACAGTTTTTCTTCTTCTTTTCCTTGTTCTTTCTCTTCCGGAAGGTTATGAATAATCCGATCCGTCCAATAAGAATCCTTAACATCATCAAACTCAAACCCGTCCCGTTCGTTTCCATTTGGTGTTTTTCTCTTCCTGGACTTTCTCGAAACAGCTTTCAGGTGACCTTTAATTACGTGTTCGCCTTCCAACAACTGTCCAAATAACTGAAACTCCGCCAGTTGTCGGTATCCTTTAAACCGCCCGTACGACGTCAACTGAGACTTAGCCAATGTGAGTTCCACTTCATCACTTTCACCAACCGGGCCTGTTGCCAGTAATCTCACATAGTCCACAAGTTTATCAGGCTCAAACGCGTCTACACTCTCGGACTCATTTAAATAATTTAAACCTTGTTTGATTCCAAATCCACGTTCGGGTGTGTGAAAATAACGCAACTGGTACAACGACACGCGATTGTTCTCAATGTCAGAGAGACTAGTGTGGTCCACGAACGGTATATCCGTTTCGTGAGTTTCGTCTTTCCAACCGAGGACTTCATCAATGTCCATCATATGAGACTCTTCATATAAAAACTGTGACTCAATTTTAACGTTCGGGTCAACTTCAGGTGCACCGGAGTTGACCAACAAACTCAGTTCCAAGGAAACATCATCTCGAGGCTCGGGTTTAACTTCGAAAGCCTCGTCTACAACCACTACATCAATGTCCTCTAAGCCTAGACTAGCATCCGTATGTTCGTTCATGTTTTAGGGTTAGGGTTTAATGCGAGTATATGAACTGCAATTAGTGATAAGTCGATAAGTAACAATGTGTATATCTAATTTGTGTCTTGTAAAGATTCAATAAACAATCAATTAAAAGGTAAAACCCTAATCGTACCTTGTTTAAGATGAAAGAAACCTGGTTGAGATGGGTTTTGGAGGGGCGGCGAGGGTTGCAAGTTTCAAATTATTATAAAGAGGAAGAGGAATTCAATTTGAATTTTCCATTAATAATGTATTGCAAAAACAATAAGTAGGACGGTAAATGAATCGAATGTTCGATGAACAGTTTATGAATTGTTTGACGGAAACTTTGTTTATGTTTGTTCGTTTAATTAATGAACGAGCACGTATAATTGATTTTGTTCGATTAGTTAAACAAATGAGCTTGAGTAGGCCGTCGTTTGTTCGGTTATGTTAGTGAACGTTCGGTAATGTGTTCACGAATGTTCGTTCAAGTTCATTTGTATATGTTGTTCATGAAAGTTTTTTGTACGTTTATTTATTTTATCTAAACATTTTATATTTGATATGATGCTAAATATATATGTTTTCCCTTGTTTAGTTTATTTAATATTTTATTAGTTTTTGTTTGTTTTTCTTTTAGAATATGTATATTACTAACTTAATAATGTTTTATAGGTCTCGGGTGTTCAACACGGTTGAAAAGAGTAAGAAACGAGAAGAACCGAGAACCGAAACGAACCAGGATTGAACCGATTGAACTGGCACACGAACGGGACAAAATGGAGCACACCGTGTAACTCGACCAGCTCCCCCAGGCTGGCCGTGCAACGCTACATGGTAGAAAAGGGGTGTTTTGTGCAAGCCGCATCACGTTAGATATAATTAAGGTATATTTATTCAACTAACTAGCTAATGTTCCTCACTGTTCGCGAACCATTCGTGAACACAACACGAACATAAAATCTCGTTCGGTAAATGTTCACGAACCATTCGTGAACCAATTATTTTCTTAACAAACGGACATGAACAAGGCTTTGTTCGTATTTGTTTGGTTCGCTTTCAGCCCTAAGTCCAAACCTAGTAAAATGGTACCAGTTTGGTCCTGGTTTTCGGCAAAAATACGGATACCAGAAATCCTGAAAAGTGAAAACTGAATACAGTTGCGAATATATCAGTACGGTATTGGTAGCGATACTCGATACCAAATGTCAATTCTCTATTAGTTGGGTCTGGAAATGATAAGACATAGACAAGTTATGCCTCTATTTTAAAGGATAAAAAAGAAGACTTTTGGTGAGATCGTTGGCCATACATGGACATGAAAAGTATAATATTATATTAAAAACATGGGTTAGGTTATAATAGGTAGTTTAGTTTTTGGAGGAATGATAAGAAGTAATCTTGTCAATTGATTATGAATATGGAGAGTTGAGATTAGTTTAGGAGGAAATCAAGTGTGAACACAAGGTAAAGGGCATAAAAGGAATAACACATTTGTTGACTTTTTCTCTCCACATGCAAGGCACATGCCAAATTCCCCCATCGTTTTAAAACGTCCATAACTTTTTTTTTACTTCGTTTTTATTGAAAAACAAATTCATCATAATAACGAGTGTCTTTTTATCTTTAATATGAGTACCATATTGTAATATAAAAATTAAAAAAAATTAGTGGGTTTTTTACAAATTGTGTTTTACAAAATTGTGTTATACAAAATTATTTTTCAATGTGTTTTTTTTTCATTGTGTTTTTTCCATTGTGTTTTTCACATTGTGTTTTTCATAGTGTTTTCCATTGTGTTTTTTCGGACTTTTCCGGCGAGGTGGTGGCGGTGGGTGATGGGTGTGGTGGCGGTGGGTGGTGGAGTGGTGGTGGTGGATGTAGGAGATGAGTGAAGATGTAATTGGGTTTTATGTAAGTGGGTTTTTGAAATTAATGTAAGTGGGTTTTGAGATTAAAGTAAGTGGGTTTTGATATAAAAGTGTTAAGACAAAAATACACTCCTTCCTAGAAAAATCAAACTTCTTATTTGAACCTAACCCTTAAAAACATAAGGTGTGTGGGTTTTAAACAACAAAAAAACAATATATGTGTAAAAGGTACTAGAAATATAGCATAATACGTTATCAATTACCGAAACAATGAAAAAATGTTTAATAATGACAGGTAAAACATAAGACCACCAATAGTTTAAGAAAAGCTAAATGGCTGTTTGGTAGTCTCTTAACAGTCATTTAGAGGCTATCTTTTAATGACTCATAACCTTTTAATGATTAAAAGGTAGTCTTAAGTCTGAATGGCTAAGAGGATACCTTTTAACCATTAAAAGGTTACGAGCCATTAAGAGGTAGCCTCTTAATAACTGTTAAAAGGCTACCTAGCAGCCCCTAAGTCTCCTAATCAAGCTACGAGAATATCGTACCCTCCCTCCCACGCCCATCAAGTGAAAATGTTACCGAGTAAAGAATTTGTAACAAATTAAAGTTGCAAATTATGAATGGTAAGTTACTATTTGTATACTTATGACACGACTCATTAACGAGATGATTTAACATAAAGTTAATTATGTTACTGGTTGTGGTAATGGAATATGGATCATAGAAGGTCAACATGTTGGCGACATGATAAAAACATGTCTACTCGTTTATAACATACATAGCATGTTTAGCGTGTCATGTAAAATGGTTTGACATGCCACGTTTATGACTCGTTTATCAAATTGGCATAGTTATATAGTTCGGCCGATGGTTAAATACGAAACCTGATTTAATCACTTTTGTGATAAATGATCGAGCTAGAGTTGTCTTTTAAGAGGTCAATGTGTGCTAGCTCATTTGGTAGAGTCACCAGCCATTTGAAGGGATATGAACGATCGAGAGATAATGGAGTGAAAACACGTCTTGAATCCTTCAATAATATCTCGACTTATGAACAAAAGCAAACTCAGGTTATAAATGAATCTGGGCCTGACCCACAAAGTCTTCTCAGCTCCAATAACTACTAGTCAACGTACATAGCCCAGCTACAAGCCTGTCAATAAAAAAGCCCATGGTCCAGTTATTGTTTACAACTCACATGCATAAACAAACTAGCAACTAGCCAAATAATTAAAATTTGAATTGAATTATAAAAACAAGGTAACCAATTATTATAGAAAAATCATTTGTTTGATATTGAATTGAAACATACATATAATTTCACAGTTTAAGATTGAAATTTTGAGTCATGGGTATCCCAATGGGTATATTCTAACCACAAAAGTAAGACAATCCCCACTGAAAGTTGACTTGTACTTTAAAGACTCGGTATTTACATATGAGCATTTGTATGTGACGTTATAAAGAGTGAAGATTGAAGATGGACTTAAACTACTTGTAAATAAATATGGTAACATTACATATAAAACAACAAAAGTTGTCTAGAAAGATTTATTTAAGGGGTGGTCATGAAGGTTTTTTGTATTAGTGTTTATTATTATTGTATTGTATTTAATTTGATATATGTAATTTCATTTTTAGTGACTTTATATATTATTGTAAAGTATTTTCTTGGTCATTTATCGTTTTTGTTACTTTAAGTGACTATTTCATATGCTAATCTTATACACCTGTTAGCCAATCTGCTAACAGACGGTAAATTGATTTGTTTCATAAAATTATTATTCTTGACATGACTTTCATGTTTTTTGCTTTATTTTAATAACAAAACCATAAGATTTATGTATAATCATCCATTCATATTACGTTAAATTACATACTGTTCATATATACAAACACCTATTAATATTTTATTTTTAATAATTTCTGCTAGCGTGGTACACGTCTACACCAATCTCCAGCAAACCCCACATGTATTGAGTAACGAGTATGAGACACATTTTTTTGGTTTTATAAGATTACGAATGTATATCTCATACCGATATGTGCCATCTTTGTCATTCTAGAGAGCTCGATAATGTTCAACTAACTTGGACAAACTTGAGTGTGACTTAAGCGTGAGTAAGTTTTGTATGTAATTAATGATTTAATGACCACCCAAGAAAATTGTTCTAAAAGCCAAGTTTTGGTCATACATATATTAATGGGATATAATACGTAATAGCAAGTAATTAATGACCACACATTTGGGAAGCAATATTCGTCGTTCCAGGCTACGAAAGGGTTGTAAACATGCAAAATCCAAACCGCCATATCGACCAAAATACGTATGCATTAATGCACAAAGTAGTTTACCACCCACACCTAATTCCAGTTTTCACAACACAATAAACATTATTATCCTATTTTTATTTTTTCATGCCAACACAGTTTTATTTATAGAATATTAAAGTATATAAGCCGTTTATCAATGTAATATTTTAATAACTTATCGTTGAAGTTTTGAAAGAGGTTTTAGCTGCAAGTTTTTAATTAAACTAGGTTGTTACCCGGCGCGTTGCGCGGGCGCGTCGGGTAGTTTTGTGTTGGTTACATCCGGGCGTCGTTTCTGTAGGTTTAGGTTGGTATTGGCAACGTTCTTTACGATGTCAAAACTAAACCAAAAAAATAATTCCTTAAACTAAAGTATTTAAAACATATTAAAAAAACAAAGCACCACATCATCTTACTTTTTCATTGGTTGATTACGTATGAAATCTATAAATAAAAAAAAATCCATTTATATTTTAAATAAAACAAAAAAAAATGGCTTCAAGAAGGTTCGAACTCGAGACTTGCAAGTTGCAACAACAAAACAATACCACAACAGCAACTTTCTTTTTTTTTACTTTTATTACTTCAAAATTAACAAATACTAAACCAAAAAAAATAAAAAAATAAAAATAAAATAGATGCCTCGAAGAGGCTCGAACTCTGGACCTACATCTTGGTACCACACAACAAAACCATCACACCGTCTTCCATTTTTGTTACTTAACTTAGTTTAAAATCAATAAATTATAAAATAGATTTAGAAACTAATAATAAAAAAAAAGTTAGTGACAGCCACTAATTGGACCACAATCTTGTCACTGTAGCTATAGGTTTTCTTCTATATATAGTATAATATTCGTAAAAGTATAATTTAATTTCACGCACCTTGGGAACATTCACATTCACACTCACATACACCAATTCTCCCAAGGTGCGTGATAAAAGTTAGGGTTGTTTATAAACCGTTCAAGCCAACCAAATCATCTAAACTTAAGTAAACCAACTAGTTCAACTGGTTTGGGATCTATATGATTCGGTCAAGCCGTTCGACCGACAATCTGACCAATAATTTTCAAAGTTTGACCCCTTATGGTTAAAAACGGCCGTCTAAATATTGTTTAAACGGCTCTTCTGATCAATAATTTTTCAAAATTTGACTTTTTTTTGTCAGAACGATTGATTTGACCGTTTTCTGGACGCCGTTGGTGTGAAATCACAAGAAGTTATTGAACATTATATGATCCATTCATCCACTATGACATTATGTTATGCTAGCTTTAGTGTGGCAATTAGTTGTATGTAGTGGCGAATAAAACGAAAAAGTGACATGTTAATTAGCTTTAGTTTAATATAATATTATTTACCAAAGTGTCACAAAATCAAAATATAAACATCTTTTGTGTGAAGAAACAGTCAACTAGAAATCATATAATACTATTAATTATTTATTTAAGTCGTTGCTAAATTAGTAAAACCACCCAAACAACATCCACGTGCCCTTGTTACTAATTTCCTAATATGTACATATCGTGTAGACTTTTATATATTAGGCGTCGTAGGGCACCACCCTCTTCACCCACACACACCATAAAGTGATCATAATAAACACTCACTCCATGCATTCTCATTCTCAACAACAATTCTCTCTAAACAATTTCTTCAATCCTTGATCATCTCTTAGCCTTATTTCATCCGCAGCGTGACCGCTGTGTACATTTGCGATCATGCCTCGTGTAGTTGCGGAGAATGTGATGGATAATTTAGGGTTTTATGATCAACGCGGACAAGTTGCGCCTTCTCCGTCCCTTGGAGAGCTTTTGAAGTACGTTGGCGATCTTCGGAAGGAGGGGAATGGCGATGAGACGCCCGCGCATCAAGTTTTGGAGATGATTAGTGAAGCGAGTAGCGAACCGAGGTCGTTACCGTTTGTTTTGAAGTTTAGTAATTTGAGTTATAGTGTGAAAGTGCGGAGGAAGATCCCGGTACCGCCTTTGTTTGGAGGCAGTGATCCGGGGTTTTCGAGGACTAAGGTTTTGTTGAATGATATTTCGGGTGAGGCGAGGGATGGCGAGTTGGTGGCTGTGTTAGGCGCGAGTGGATCGGGGAAATCTACGTTGATTGATGCGTTAGCGAATCGAATTGCGAAAGGAAGCTTGAAAGGAACGGTGACGTTGAACGGCGAGCAGTTGGAATCGAGATTGTTGAAGGTGATTTCGGCTTATGTGATGCAAGACGATCTTTTGTTTCCTATGTTAACGGTGGAGGAAACGCTGATGTTCGCTGCTGAGTTTCGTCTTCCTAGATCTTTTTCAAAATCGAAGAAGAAACTCAGAGTTCAAGCCCTAATTGACCAATTAGGGCTTAGAAACGCTGCTAAGACCGTCATAGGAGATGAAGGTCATAGAGGCGTTTCTGGTGGAGAACGCCGTCGTGTCTCCATTGGAATTGATATTATTCATGATCCAATTATTTTGTTTTTGGACGAGCCCACGTCAGGGCTCGACTCCACCAGCGCGTACATGGTGGTCAAAGTGTTGCAAAGGATCGCGCAAAGCGGTAGCATTGTGATGATGTCGATACATCAACCGAGCTACCGCTTGCTTGGATTACTCGACCGGATGTTGTTCCTCTCTCGAGGACAGCCGGTTTTCAACGGATCTCCGGCGGATCTCCCTTTATTCTTCTCTGACTTCGGTCATCCGATTCCTGATAAGGAGAATCGGACGGAATTCGCACTTGACTTGATCCGAGAACTCGAAGGAACTCCCGGAGGAACAAAACGCTTAGTCGAGTTCAACAAATCATGGCAAATCCTTAAACAATCACGCGACGCCACAACCATAGGCAACGAAACCCCTACCCATGGTTTAACCCTAAAAGAAGCGATCAGCGCAAGTATCTCACGAGGCAAACTAGTCTCGGGGGCCGGGGCAAACAACGGCACGAACCCGGCCTCCATGGTCCCCACATTCGCCAATCCACTGTGGATTGAAATGGCCGTTTTATCAAAACGGTCATTCAAAAACTCGTGGCGAATGCCAGAACTATTCAGCATTCGCTTAGCCGCAGTAACCGTCACCGGATTCATCCTCGCAACCGTGTTTTGGAACCTTGACAACTCCCCTCGAGGCGTCCAAGAGCGGCTCGGGTTCTTCGCATTCGCCATGTCTACAACCTTCTACACATGCGCGGACGCGCTACCCGTGTTCCTCCAAGAACGCTACATCTTCATGCGGGAAACCGCGTACAACGCGTACAGCCGGTCCTCATACGTCCTCTCGCACTCCCTCATCGCAATCCCGTCCCTAATCTTCCTCTCACTCGCATTCGCAGCCATCACATTCTTCGCAGTGGGACTCGCGGGCGGTGTTTCGGGTTTCATTTTCTATTTCTTCGTAATTCTAGCGTCCTTCTGGGCGGGTAGTTCATTCGTCACGTTCCTCTCGGGTGTAGTCCCGCAAGTAATGCTCGGGTACACGATCGTCGTCGCGATTCTCGCGTACTTCCTCTTATTCAGCGGCTTCTTCATTACCCGTGATCGAATCCCGAACTACTGGATATGGTTTCACTACTTATCACTCGTGAAATACCCGTACGAAGCTGTTTTACAGAACGAATTCGATAACCCGGTTAAATGTTTCGTTAGAGGAACTCAAATATTCGATAACAGCCCGCTGGCCGCAATCGATGAGAGCGTGAAATCGAGGCTGTTAAACAGTATGAGCCGATCGCTAGGGGTTAGTATTAGTGGCACCACTTGCTTGACAACCGGAGTTGATATACTTAAGCAGCAAGGCATCACTGATTTGAGCAAATGGGGTTGCTTGTGGGTCACGGTAGCTTGGGGGTTCTTCTTCAGGATATTGTTTTACTTCTGTTTGTTGCTTGGAAGCAAGAATAAGAGGAGGTAATGTGTCAAGGTGAAATGTTGGAGGGCTGTTGTGTAACTTTTTTCTTTTAATTATTTGTTTTTATGAAGTGGTTTGAATGTAAGGAGGCTCTTACAATAACTATACGAGTCTTGTAAGTTACTGATTTATCAGTTTGAAGTTTTATGATTCGTCTGGGACTTTAAGTTGCTTTTTATGTGATGGATAGGACAATGAGGATAATGAGATAATAAGTTGAGTAGAAAACAAATTACTGAATATACTCAAGCTATGTACTGTGAATGTGACACCAAACTTAATGATAGCAAACATATTACACTTTATGTAAAAGTTTTTGTATGTGCAGAAACGTAGGGATGTCAAATGGACTAGAAGCCGACAGGCAAACCAATAACTCAAAACAGATATTCAGATATTGGGCCATAGTTAAATTATTAGGTTTAGAAAATTACTTTGTTATGGAACGAATACGGGATTGTGTGATACTTGACCCCGTTACCCGAAACATTAATGAACGTACTGTAACTAAACCATACAAGTAACATTTTTCTATTTTCTTTTATTCTTAGTAATTGATTAATATATTAATTTACCATTTTGTAAAGGTTCAAGCTTAAATGTACCGTAACGATAAAGGAAAAAGAATGCTAAGTGTATATTTGCTGGTATAATGAAGCATTTCTAGATATAATTAGAAATCATAGTATATAGTTGCAGCACATTAGACCACCTGTAGTGGAAGAGAAGCCAGAGGAATGGTGTTATGCCTACCACTACCAATGGTGTTATGCCTAATACTCTTACATTTAGAACTAATATACACAGGGCTTCCTTAACTAATAATATTATATAAATTAATTAGTAAGAAACGTATTTGAAATTCCAAGTAGTTGAAATTAACGAGCTGACGAGTATATCTGATACCTATAGGTATGCTCAATATTCGACGCATATTGGGTATTGTATAAGACACGGTTTTACAGTCGAATATGAGACGGAGATTACCAATACACGTCTTATTAATGACATGGACTAAAAACACTTCAAAAAAGTGCATGCAAGACTAATGACAATGGTATGCTACATCATTAAATCGTATGCTATTTTATCTTGATTTATAGAATAGTGTGTCAACTAGGGGTGTTTGGTGTTCGAACTGGACTTAAAAAAGCTCGAAATTCTTTTCGAATTCAGTAATCTAATTTTGAATCAAATTTGAAATTTGGAATCGAATTCAGATCCGAAATTCAAAGTTTCAAAATTTGAACAATCCTGTTCAATTAACTCGAACATTCAAAATTTGATTTGTTGAACACCTAATGTAATTGCTTCTTGCAATTGTGTCCATATCGATGCATACCTAGAGGTGTAAAAAAACCAATTCGGAACCGGTTAGCTAGAAACCGAACCAGACCGGTTCTTTCTTAAAACCAATATCTGTCAAACCGGTTCCCAAACCGGTGGTTCGTATAGCAATTTGGGTATTTCACAATCAAATTGTTATTTTTCCCCCTTAAACTTGTTAAAACAGAGCCGGTCCGGATTAGCTTGAGTAGTTCTATGCTTAAACTGGTTTCTAAACCGAACCAGCTTAGATCAAATCGGTTTTAACAAGGCCGGCTTCGAGAATTTAAATGCATAGGCCGAGTCGAAATAAAAAGGCCCATATGCCCTAAGAAATAACGAAATATATAAGCTAATTTTTTTAATGACGATTAATATTATGGATAAAAAAAGTTTGGGCCCATTATTACTTCATTTTCACAATATACCTTATCCTTTTCATAATATACCTTATCCTTTTCACGGTATAACCAGTTTAACCGGCCGGTACGTACCGGTTTTTAAAACATTGCTCTTCGGTCATCGGAAAATTTTCCGACTTGTCTTTTTCATTTTTTTTTCTCTTAGTTCTACTACTTTGTCAACAATAGATTGAAAGGTCAAACTACCATAACGATGCCAACTCTCGAGTGGTTCCAACATGCCCCCAAAAAAGTCGTGCCCGGCCGGGTGTCCGGCTTACACCACCCTAGAGCCGGCCATGGGTTTTAAACATTCAAAACCCAAACATGTTCGGTTTGTAAAAAAAAAGCAGTTTTATACACCTCTATGGCTCTATATATACCTTATAAAACTCTTGTACGCAAGTATCATGTATGATGAAATTTATTCAAATAGTTAAGAAATGTACAAAACTAAAAGGCCTATATTTGTAAATAGACGTGCACAAATCGGGTTTTTTTTAAACCCGGAACCGGGTAGGAACCGGTTTTTTAAGAACCGGGTACAAAATTGAACCGGTTTCTGTCAGGAACCGGGTATGAACCGGATCTGACCCGGTAGGCAAATATCAGGAACCAGTAGAACCGGGTCCGGTTTATACCCGAAAACCGGTTCCAACGGGGTTTCCTTATGTAAATCATTTTTGACCGTTGGAAACCGGTTCCAACGGCTATATTACCGTTTTTAGACCGTTGGAACCGGTTTTGAATGTTTATACCCACCCCCACTTACTATATATAGACATACTAGGTTTAGAACTTCTTAACCAACTCCCCTAACTTGTTAAACACTTCCATTACTTGTTAAACCACTTACCATTACCAATGGCAACCAACGACGAAGTTGTTACGGTTATCGACACCCTGAGATGCCCTGAGGTTTGGGTTCACTATGACCTGTGTGTCATGACCGACACACAGGAGATGGCGCGCTACAAATACTGCGGCAAGTTTTTGAAGGCGGCATCGAATTCCACCATTCGAAAGCATACCAATAAGTATTGCAAGGAAAAAAAACATTTGGATGCTAAAAAAGGAGAAGTCGGGGAGTCGTCCGGCTCTACAGGTCAAGCCCCAGCCGCCGGTAACAAAGCTTGATGGTCGTTGATGGCGGGACGAAAACAACGAACAATATTTGTTATTTTTAGTTTTATGTTTAATAATTTTTGTACTTGATCGTTTTGCAATAATTTTCGTTGTGTAATGTTCTATAATTATATATATATGTTTAAAAGTTAGTTTAAGTGTTTAAGACAAGTTTTTTATTTAACACAAACAAATAACACTTTAAAAAACTTGTTACATTAGTTAATTGATTCGTGTTACAAATACAAAAATGATTAGAACAAATACAAAAAATACAAATTAAAATTAGTCGAGTTCTACGACTTCGTCTTCTTCACCCCGAAGATTCTGCTTCCATCTCTTGAATTGGACGTTCAAGTGGTATTTCGTCTTCAAAGTTCGTCTTGTCTTGTATACGATCCACCGCGTCCAAATGATCCTTTAGGCAAATGCACATCTCTAAGGACGCAGGAGTGAGTTTGGTTCTTCGCATCGATAATATCCTTCCACTAAGTGAAAAAATCGATTCCGAAGCAACCGTTGAAGCTTGGACGCTTAGCAAGTCACGAGACATGGCGGAAAGAATAGGAAATTCGTTTTGCTTTCCTTTCCACCATGCCAAAATGTCAAGGTTGCGAACATCCTCGACCGTTGCACCTTCTCTATAGTTTGCTCCACTATATCGGCCAAGTTCACTAGTTGGTGTGTTACCCCTTTGCCGCTTAGCCGCCGACTCACGAACCGCATTCATCATGTTTATAAGCTTGTCCTTGCATGGCTTACTTGATGTTGCTTGCCTCACAAAAGTCAATTTTGAGTTTGGACCATAAATTTTGAAGTAATGGTCATAGATTTCTTGAAGGGATTTGTTGAAAGAATTCTTTGCTTCCGTCGACGCCATCGGATCGATCTCGTGCGCACCCATGTTGTCATATATTTTCTCGATCAACGCCTCAACCCCGGCAACATTTATGTAGGGGTTTAAAGCGGCGGCACAAGTAAACACGGGTGGTATTCCTTCAAAATATTTTAGGAACTTCTTCTTTATTGGGTCAACAATGTTCTCGAAAAGGTCATTTTTGTTTTCAAAGTCTTTGAAATTCAAGGAGGTGTTGTATAATTCTTGCAAAACCCAACAACTAGTAGGATAGTAAACCCCCGACAATTTAGTTGTTGCGGATTTAAAAACATCAAGATACTCCAAGAAGTAACCGATATTATCCCAAGCACCGTTTGGAAACATATCGGCTTTGCAACGATCCACAAGCGTTCTATGAAACGCTTGTATAGTTTGTTTTTGGGAAAAAGCACAAGCGAGCATATTACAAGTCGAGTTCCAATGGGTTGGAACGTCCCAATTCGGCCCTAAATATTTTCTATCAAGCGACTTGCAATAGTTTTTGTATTCAAGATGTCTTCTTTTTCCAATTTTGAAAATATCTTGTAACATCAAACTAAATAATCTCAAACTGCGCTCCATGGTTTCGTTGTCAAGACCATCTTGAACAACCAAATTGATAATGTGGGCAACACATCGAGTATGAAAAAACTTTCCGTAGCAAAGTGGTGTATATTTTATATATAACTTGTCTACCGCTTTTGTATTATTAGATGCGTTATCAATCGACATTGAAAAATTTTTTTTCTTCAAGTTAACAGTGGTTATTACCTCATCCAAAATTTCAAACAATTTTTCGGCGGTATGTGGAAACGGAAAGTTTTCAAACGCGATGGTGCGTTTCATCATTTGCCAAGATACCAGATCGATCCAATGCGCGGTCACACAAAGGTATGATTCCGGTAACCCATGGGGTGCCGACCAAACATCGCTAGTTAAGTTGACACCCGTTTGTAAAGTGTTAAAAAAATCAATTAAATCTTTTTTGGCACATTCCCACAACTTTAGACAATGACGTCGAAAAGTGGTACGACTTACATGGGTGTAGCACGGTTGAAGAGTCTCTCTAATCAAGGCCGTCAATTGAAGGTTGTCGCAGTGGTTAAACGACAAACCTTGTTGAATCATGAACTTCGCCATCCTATCGTGAACCGCTTTCACATTGTAACGAAATATTGCCCCATCTTTACCCAATTCGGCTTGGACCGTGGCGGGAACTTCTTTCAACGCCTTGCAAAATTTCTTCTCGATGTGCTTCTTTAAAGTAGAGTTTGAATCATGCTTTAAATAAGTGCCACACAATTTGCAACGAGCCTTAATGTCTCCATTAAGCAACTCAACCAAATCCCAATTCCGCCATACTTCTTCGTTGCGGTTATGAGGGAGGATCTTTGCAACTCCGGCGTCATCTTCGGCACGAACCGGGTCAATAAAAAAGGAATCGGTAGCCGCTGCCTTTCTTTTGCCCTTGTTTTGGCTTGCCGTGATAACTAGTTATCAAGTGGTGGTGGAATGGAAGTGAAAAAAATTGGAGTGTAAAGTGTAAACCGATAAGTTTTCTTGATGTTTTTGAGTTGGAGTGGTAAAACAAGTGATCATACAACCCCTTATATAGTTTTTTAGCTCAAAAACCGGTTCCAACGGCTATATTACCGTTGGAATCGGTTACAACGGTTCTTTTTCGGAATAAAACACGGCAAAACCGGTTATTTCGGGTAGGAACCGAAATCGGATAGGAACCGATTTTTTGAAAAATATATGGATCCGGGTAGGGTTATCCGGGTATTATAATACCCTAACCGGGTATGGGGTACACCGGGTACGAACCGGAACCGGTTCCGGGTCGGGAACCCGTTTTTTTTGTGCACGTCTATTTGTAAATCGGGTATTAGATTGGGCCAGAGTTTGCTTGCTTCGTGGATTTCGGGATTACGAATCAATCAATCAATTTAAAACCCCAAAACTTATAAAACGTCGTCATTATATTAATTCCGCCTTCTCAATCCCAAATCACTCGCATACGAATTCACCGATTCGTTGCGCTTCCGTCGTTCGCACCGTCTCTGTCGCCGGATTTCATCTGCCGATAAGTTTCTGAAACCAAAACTTCACTCTCTATCGGTCTATAACGTACCTAGGGTTTCGATTTATTACTGTTTAGTGTAACTGTTTAGCAATGGTTGAATCGATATATGCTTCAGTTGATGTTTGATATTCATCACATGCTTGTGCTCCTATAAGTTTTAATTATACAAGTAAAAATCTGTAGTTAGGGTTTCCTATATGTTTAATTATTTATACAAGTAAATACCTGTAGTTAGGGTATTCTATATGTTTTAATTATTTATACAAGTAAATACCTGTAGTTAGGGTACTCTATATGTTTTTTTGTACAAGTAAATACCTGTATTTAGGGTATTCTATATGTTTTAATTATCTGTACAAGTAAAAAACCTGTAGCTAGGGCTATTTTCAAAACTTGTACACTGAAGTTGAAGCTAGGTTTTGTTTCTTATAGATGTGGCTGTAAGTGAATGAGGATAGATTTGTGTAGACTTTATATTGAATTTAATTTTTAGGATGGTTTACTTGTTTTGATTTGTGCTTTTCGGTTTTTGAATGCTTACAAGTTTTATTTATTTATTTTTTGGTAAATTGTTCGATGCCAGGGCAAACTTTCACCATTGAGAGGTATAGACCTCAAAATTAAACCAAACTAAATAACAAACTCGAACATCTGGGTTTATGATTATTTTCCAAATGCATTTAAATATCAGGTTAGAGGTGGACTTTTATGTTTTTAGAGTTAGGGTTAGGGTTTTATTGAAAGTTTGTACACCAGATTTGATATTAGGTTTTATTCTTTTTAGATATGACCGTAAGTGAATGATAATAGATTTGTATGGACTTGATGTTGAATTTATTTTCAGGACAATTCACATGTTTTGGATTCGAGTAACTTTAATATTGCATTTTCTAACCTAATGCTTATTAAAATTTGTTTTTGCACTGAATATTTTTTCTACTATTGTTTGTGACAGAGGTTTGATTAAGCAATGGAGCATCAAAGAGAAAGAAATGGAGATAGGAGTGATGATGAAGATAGATTTAGAAGGAGAAGAGATGATGATAAGTTTAGGAGTGAACGAGATGATGGGGATAGAAGGGGTCGAGATAGAAACAAATCTGATCGTGAATATGTTAATGACAGAAGGGATAGAAACAGAAGTGATGATGAAGATGAGAATGATAGGAGAAGAGAAAGGAACATGGATAGAAGGAATGACGATGAATATGCTAATGATCGAAAACGGGTTGAAACATCTGATGATGAAGATGGTAATGATAGGAGAAGAAGAGACAGGGACAGAAGGAATGATGATGGATATGTGAATGATAGAAAAAAGGTTGAATCATCTGATGGTGAAGATGATAATGGTAGAAGGAGAGATCAAAAGAAGGATGATGATGATACAAGAAGAGGTAGGAGAGGGTTTCAAAGGGTGATGATGAACACAGGAGGAGAAAGATTGACCAAGAAGTTGGTGATGTTAGAAAATCTGGTAAAAAGCGTGAGGAGAAGAGTGATGAGGAAGATGGTGAAATCAGAAAGACGGATAGAAAAGGAAAACATGACGATAGAAGTGATGATGAAGATGGTGAAATCAAGAAAAGAGGGACAAAGGGTAAGGATATAAGCGATGATGAAGATGATCGTAAAGACTGGAGGAGAAGGGATAATAATGATAATATTAAGAATGCGAGTGATGACGAGGATGATACATATAGGAAGAGAAAAGATGTCAAGAGAAGTGGTCGGCATGATCAGAGTGACGAGGAAGATGGTAAAGTTAGGAAGAGAGGGAGAAAGGGTAAAGATAGAAGTGACGATGAAGACGACCATAAAGATAGGAGGAGAAGGGATCGGTACAAGAACCGGAGTGATGACGAGGATGATACATATAAGAAAAGAAGAGACGGTAAAAGGGATAGGAGAAGCAATGGTGACCATAAAGATAGAAAAAGAAGTGACGACATGGCGAATAAGAAAACTGATAAAAATGGGAACACAGAAAATTTGGATGAAGGGCCAAGATTCCAAAAGTTAGCTGAAATGCAAGAAGGCATGACTAATTTAGGGAAGAGTGGAGGGGTGTATATCCCACCGTTTAAGTTAGCCCGTATGATGAGCGCCGTAGAAGATAAAAGTAGCATGGAATATCAAAGGATGACATGGGATGCTTTAAGGAAGAGCATAAACGGGCTGGTCAACAAGGTCAATGCGACAAATATCAAGAATATTATTCCGGAGTTGTTTTCTGAGAATTTGATCAGGGGACGAGGACTCTTTTGTCGATCGTGTATGAAGTCCCAAATGGCCTCTCCTGGTTTTACAGATGTATTTGCAGCACTCGTTGCTGTTGTAAATACCAAATTGCCTGAAGTCGGTGAGCTTCTGCTCAAAAGGATTATTTTGCAGCTTCAAAGGGCATATAAGCGGAATGACAAGGTGCGTATTACATCCATCTTTAAGTTTTAAGTTTGGTATTATATGTTTGTTTAAATATGTGATTCAGTTGATTTGTTTTTTTACAGCATCAATTGCTTGCTGCGGTTAAGTTTATAGCTCATTTGGTCAACCAGCAGGTGGCTCATGAACTTATTGCTCTTGAACTACTGACTCTTTTGTTAGAGAATCCAACTGATGATAGTGTGGAGGTTGCTGTCGGTTTTGTTACTGAGTGTGGATCAATTCTTCAGGATCTATCTCCTAAAGGCTTGCATGGTGAGTGACCTTTTAACCCTTGTCTTCTAATAGTATAAGCTTATTGTTCATCTATTCACTTCATTCTTTTCAATTTGATCATAATCTGGTTCTGTGATGTTTTATCACTTATCTGCATTGTTGGACTTAGTTCTGTTCAGTTGGCTTTTTCCTTCTGTTAATAAACTACTTATCTGATTTTATGTTGTTTTTTCACTTATCTGTATTTGATCATAACTCGGTTATATGTTATCTGTATTGTTTATTTAATTAATGCGTTTACAACGTTTTAATAAAATTATATTCTTTGTCTGTTTGCATCATTTACATTTATCTCATGGTCTCAAAAGTTGATCTTCTGTTTGTATCATTTACATTTATCTCATGGTCTCAAAGTTGATATTCAATGATGTTAAACTTGTGTTTGATTCTGTTTATTGTGATTGTATTAAAACATTATAAATCTTTATTTTTCTGCCTTATCCTTTTAGTTGTAAATTTATCATTTTTTTGTTGGTGCTTGGTTCTGAACCTTGTTTTGTTACTGCATCAATTTATGTTTTATAGTCAATATACACACGCTTACAATCACATAAAATATCTTCTCATTGACATATATGACTTATGTTTTATGTTTTTTATCAGGTATATTTGAGCGTTTCCGTGGCATTCTACACGAGGGAGAGATAGATAAAAGGGTGCAATTCTTGATTGAAGGACTATTTGCGCTAAGAAAAGCCAAGTTTCAGGTTAATTTTTGTTTTCATAGACATGTTGTAATTTGTTATAAATATGTCTTTTTCCTTTTTTACTTGTGCTTACCGATCATGTTCACTTATACAGGGCCACCCAGCCGTTCGTCCAGAGTTAGACCTAGTTGAGGTGGAAGATCAACTAACACATAAAATATCCCTTCTTGATAACATTGACCCCGAGATTTCTTTAGGTATATATAGATATATCTATAGTATTTACCTTTTAACTATTTATATTAATTTCAAGCTGTTTTTACCTTTGGGCATGTGTAACCTTTATTATTGGCACTTTCAGATATTTTCAAGATGGATCCTAATTTTCTCGAGAATGAAAAACGCTATGAAGATGTAAAGAAAACAATTCTCGGTGACGAATCTGCAGAAGAAGAAGACGGAGACGGTGACGAATCTGGTGATGACGAGGATGAGGAATCTTCTGAGGAAGAAGACGAAGAACAAATGAGAATAAGAGATGAAACTGAAACAAATCTAGTTAACCTCAGAAGAACCATTTACTTAACGATCATGTCTAGTGTTGACTTTGAAGAAGCCGGTCATAAACTTCTCAAGATTAAACTAGAGCCAGGACAAGAGGTATGAAAAACTGTTAATATTATTAAACAGTTATATAATAGGGAAAATTTTCATATATACCCCTACGAACTTGAAAATTATCATATATATCCATGCAAAACTAAAAGTATCACACATGTTTTTACAAAGTAGTTAATATATCAAATACAGTCAAGTCATTAAAACAAGTTAGTAAATGACTATTTGTCCTTACTTTTCTAAAACTTAAAAATTTCATATAAGCCCTCTTTAACTTCATTTTTTTATATATCCATTTTTAGCTTACTTTTTTTTAGTATCTGTAAGCAATAGTTTTCTCAAAATCTATCCATGATGTAAAATCTGAATAAAAAATATGGTTTAAACGAATATCATGGAAAGGGGTAGAATGGTCATTAAGTGCAAATTTATTAAAGTTGAATATGTTAGTATATGATATTGGTTTTGGTTGGGTATATATGAAATTAATCTTATATAAGCATTTTTTTTAAATTAACGAGCAATTTTGCATCATGCAGATGGAACTGTGCATTATGTTGCTGGAGTGTTGCAGTCAAGAGAGAACTTACCTTCATTATTATGGGCTTTTGGGTCAACGGTTTTGCATGATTAATAAAGTTCATCAAGAAAATTTTGAGAAATGCTTCGTTCAACAATATTCGATGATTCATCGGTTGGAAACAAATAAACTACGTAATGTTGCAAAGTTTTTCGCACATCTGCTCGGGACAGATGCTTTGCCTTGGCATGTTCTGGCTTATATTCGTTTGACTGAGGAGGACACGACTTCATCTTCTAGAATCTTCATAAAAATTCTCTTCCAGGTAACTTACTGTCTTTTACATAAATATGTTACTGTTTTATTGCTATCTCCATGGCCTATGGCCGTTCAAAAAGCTCGTGGCTCGCTCGGAATCGGCTGGTTTGTAAACGAGCCATCCTTAGCTGAATTGGTATGTAAACGAGCCACCCTGAGCCAAGGTCAGATCGGCTTGTTTAAGTTATATGTATATTTGTAACTTAAAAGTGTTGTCACATTTGTTCATGAAGTATTGAAATTTTTTTAACTTGTTGGAAAGATTTTGTTTGGCTCGTTTAAAAGTAAAACCAAAATTTAATATAACCCACATATATATCATATATGTGGGTTATATTAAATTTTGGTTTTACTTTTAAACGAGCCAAACAAAATCTTTCCAACAAGTTAAAAAAATTTCAATACTTCATGAACAAATGTGACAACACTTTTAAGTTACAAATATACATATAACTTAAACAAGCCGATCTGACCTTGGCTCAGGGTGGCTCGTTTACATACCAATTCAGCTAAGGATGGCTCGTTTACAAACCAGCCGATTCCGAGCGAGCCACGAGCTTATAACATATATATATATATATATATATAAATTGTTAATTTTCGTAGCTTATAACTTTCGCATTATGTGTATGTTACAGTCATTTACTTTTAGTTTTTATATATATTTGTGTAAAATATATATAAAAAATAAACAGAGCCACAAGCTGGCTCTATTTTTTGACGAGCCGAGCTCAACATTTCAGCTAGTTAAGATAAGAGAGCCAAGCTCGTCTTTGCTTGTTTGTTAATGAGCCGAGCCCGGGGCTTTGTTTAGGTGTGTAAATGAGCTTATTGTTACAAGCTGCTAAAGTTGGTTTTGACATTCTGTTTAACAGGAGTTATCGGAACATCTCGGCATTCGGCTCTTGAACGAGCGTCTTAGTGACCCGAGCATGCAAGCAGATTTTGAATCCATATTCCCTTGAGACAACCCTAAAAACACTCGGTTTTCAATCAACTTCTTCACGTCAATTGGTCTTGGTGGAATAACTGAAAACTTGAGAGAATATTTGAAGAACATGCCTCGTCTTATTATGCAACAAAAGCCTGCTTCTGAATCGGACGGTTCAGATTCTTCCAGCTCGGGATCTGAATCATCAAGCTCTGATGAAAGCGAGAGTTCTAGTGAAAGCAGCGAGAGTGAAAGTGATCATAAAAGCAGCAAGCGCAGAAGACGATGCTAGGTTTTTGTTTCTAAACCGCATGTGAAAGATGGTGTTTTTGTTTTTAAGAGTTGGTTTCAGGATTATTGTTGTTTGTGGTTACACAATTATCGTTTTAATCAAGTCTTCTGTAATGATTTTGTTTAATGTGTCTTGGAGATTATAGATGATATTTTTTAAATTTATCATAACGTTAGTTTGTCATGTTCATAAGCTCATTCTTCACAGCAAACACAACTGTCTTGCTTAAATTAGAGTTTGAATCTGTGGTTTATTAGGCTGCTCAACATGGAGGGGCTTTAAAGCCTGTCCACAATGCCACATTACCATCATGTGAGCACTGGTGGCCTTAAATCCTCTTCACCATGTTGTCCTGTTATGATTCGAAGCCTCTTTACCATCTCATTATATATACATATATGTATATGCATCTGTATGAGTGTGAAAAGTAGGGTAAGCGGAGAGAGAAACACATGGTACCACCTCTTCCCCCTTCACTGTCTCACCACACCGCCCCTCTGCAGTGTTTCCCCTACGCCACCGCCCATAGCAAATGGTCTTGGGGCTTAAAATGTAACGGGGGCGTTTGCTAACATTAATAAAACCAAGTTTTTAAATTAAACTATACAAAAAATTCAGCCCATTATCATCCCTTTTCGAACACTTCATTTCTTCATGTTATTGTCTTTCATAAACCTTTCCAAAACATTTTCTTTGAAACCAAAGTCAATAAAATCATATAGAGCTGAAGAATCTGGTTATATATACATATTGTATCAAAGGGCCAGTAAACCTCCCATCTCAGACAATGAATTATCATTCATTCATTCGTTCATTCATTCCATGTAATGTTGTTTTCCTCGGTACAACAAACAAACACAAAGACAACAGATCTATATGTGAACTACCAAAGGAAATCTATAGCATATATAGTACCAACAAATTAAAAACAAAAAAACAGCAGCTTCAAGTCTCAAAAAACAGCTGTCATTTTTTAAAAAAATAGAAAAAAAAAATTGTTACACCAGCAGTAGCACTTTGGAAATCTTCTTCATATACACAACCAATGACCATACGGCTAGCCCGGCTGACACATACAATAAACCAACACCCGATGCTCCCAGTAAACCTACCTTTGTAAAACTGCATATTTGTTGTCACGATTAATAATACTTCATTTCACTTGTAAGCAATTTTTGTTGTCAGACTTTAGATTTTTTCTTATAATGATAATACTTTGAATCTTTACATGAATAATTTATAAAGAACTCGCGGCCGTGTATCATGGCATGTTTTCCTTTTCGCTACTTAATATTTGACTGATGTAGAAAAGTAAAAATCATCATTTGAGTTGTAAAGTCAAAATGCGATGATCAGAAAGTCAAAACTATGATTGCATACAAACCTCGGATCTCTAATAGCGAGAAGAATGGTTAAGGAAGTCATTTGTGTTGCTGTTTTCCACTTTCCCAAACTATTTATAGCAACAGCCTAAATGTAATAGCAATAATATAACAATAATTAATAAAGATAATGGTAGTAAATGTAAAACTATTTTTTTAAGAAATGCGTGCAGACTGCAGAAGCATACCCCTGAAAGTTTACTACCCTGTGAAGCAGCCCATTCTCTGACTGCAGACATTGTTATCTGGAAAATTATGTAAACTGTTCATCAGATGCACATTTATAATGATTTTACTTTAACTAGGTCCACAAATAAAGGGGCATTTTAAACATTTGATCAATAGCCAAACATGTTTATAAACTACATGTCAAGTCGAACATTGCATAGATTTAACCCTAACCCTAAGACCAAGAAAGAAGCAACATCAGAACTATGATTAGTTCCTAGTCTAAAGAATGTAAAAAATATGAACAAAATTAACAGCAAGTGAAACATGCTTCAATGAACTATGTAGCCCAAGTCTCTTAAAAAGGTGGGGACAGCATACCTTTAAAAAGGCACCTTAAAATCGAATTTAATAAATGGATATAAGATTCATGAACAAGTAATGACAACAGAATAAAACACCAAATTGAAAAACATCTAGGTGTAAAATTTCAGACTTCAAATTGTTGATAATGAAAAACTGCTGGTAAAAGCATAAGACCCACTACAGGTCATCATAGCAATAAAAAATAGCAAAGCAAACAATGAAGAAGCAGTGAATGAATGCAACAAGTTTGGACAAAATTGAGTTTTATACAGATATGCACATATCTCAGACAACCACATTTTAAGATTATGATGGAAATGATTTGTTTATGCCTAATGAAAAGTATTGTGAATAAAAACATAACTTTGGCACCAATATACATATAATACCCTAACCCACAATCCATTTTTATTGCCAAACTCCCATCAGTCAATTCAAAGAGAAAGAAAGAAATTACATAAATGTAACATATTACAAATACTAGGAAAAGAAGGGGGATCACATTGTGTTTGGAAGCTTCGAGCTAAAAGCACACTTTCTAGCTAACACCATTAATGATTTACAAGATAAGGCAACTGTGTATATGTTCCAAGTTAGCTGTCTACAATTAGCCAGTGAACTGAATGCAAGCTGGTTTAAAAGCCTCCAAAAAAAGGAAGTGAATGATATTATAAAAACAATGACCATATAATACACCTAAAAATGTCTTCCAATTAATAGTTTACACTGTATCATAGTCCATAACTATAACAACTATCTGAATCTCGGAAATTTTATCAGTGATTTTAAAGTACGCCTTATTTCACCTTAATAGTCTTATATTGATGAGGAAGGCTTTTTAAAGAAAACGAGCCAAAGCAATTCAATTAAGCTAAAAAGAATGATATGGTAATAATCATCAGTTAAACATCATTTCATTTATTTAATTATTATAGTATACCTCTCTGCCAATCATGGCAATTGATGGTACAGTTAATAACCATGGCCATTGTGCAAGCATAGCAGCTTCGGGAGGCTTTGTACATAACAACACCAAGGTAGTAGCAACCATAAGCTGCACCAAATAAGCATGATTAATTAAGCAAAGATAAAAATAATAGTTATAAAAATACAATTTATTGTTAAAGGTATATACCTTATCAGCCACAGGATCCAAAAATGCACCAAAGGCAGTTCCTAGGTTCATCTAAAACGCATCAAAGAAGACAAATGAATTTAGAAACTAAAACTGACGTATTTTCCTTTAATATTGTTCAAACTGCAAAATATATAAACGCATACTTTTCATGCAAGATACCCATCAAGCCAATCTGTAATTGCTGCAGCAATGAAGATGCATGTGGTAACAGTTGTCCCCAGCCGACTATTCAAATAAAAAGCTAATAAAATGCCAAAAAAGGTCTGTTAGTATCCACTATAAATCTATAAGTAGCAAACAATAATCCCGGGTTCTTTCTGGTTATTCCACTCACAACAAAACCAAATGTGAGATGTTAAATACTCCATGCCGATTTCAATTATAATAACAGAGCCGACAAATAATTGAAAGAAAGTCACAACATGCATCAATTTGAATACCAGGTTTTAGAGGTAGACTTCAAAACACTTATAAGAATACTGCAGCTTAAACTGTCTTCCCTACAATAATATGACGTAGTGTTCCATGTATGTGTAGAAAATAGGGTGCACAAAATGCCTCCAATTGCATAAACTAGGGTAACAAGTTTCATACACATTGTGAAATATATGCAGCATAATCTAAGAGCATTCCCAGCACGTCCCTCATCCACATCTCTATAATTACACTATCACTACATTTCTCTATTATGTTCAATTAAATAATATTTTTTTATATCTTTATTAGTACAGTTTATCTCCCCTCTACTCACAACCAATTTCAAGTTTTCAACAAATATTAAAAAATAAATAGGAGCAAACAAACCATCCCTGCATTTAACAAAAAAACCTCAACTTTTCTCTCTCATCTACTCACAAACCCCACTATATAATTTGCAAAATCCTCTAATAGAAATATAGGGGATGGGTTGAGAATGCTCTAAGGCTAAAGGGTATACACCCCTCAACAACATTCCCCTCACTCGCCGCGTTTGCGTCACGTTAGAACCCCCCCCCCCCCACCCCCCCACCCCCATCATTCAACCTCACGCTTAAACCAGGGGTATACGCCTTTCTCCATTTTTGATTTTTTTTATTTAATACAAAGAGAGGAAGAGAGTGAGTGACAAGACTGACCGTGGCCACAAGCCTCATGTCACGCGTGACCAAAAAAAGAGGGGGATAGTGTTCCAGGGGTGTCACGTGCGTGACCCCTTCTACGTAGGACGCCATGTGAGAAAACTCCTTTGCCAACTCACCTCACATGTGAGGAAAAATGGGGTATCCCCCCCCAAGCCTAAAGAGGCATTCCCGGTAGCCACTCCATCTCCATCTCTATAAATACATTAAAAATCACTACATTTTCTTTTTCTTCTTTTCAATTAAATAATACTTTCTATACCTTTTCTTTCACCTTCATTCACAAGCACTTTCAAAAAATTATTATAAAAATATAGTGCATCAAGAGTGTCTTACCAAATTTACTGAAGAACGGTAACTTGCTCTCTCTCCTCCACTCACAACCACAACCACTATATAAAATGCAGATGGATTATTCGTATCTGACTAAATAAAACCTAAATGTGCATAAAATCAAAAACGAATCAATCATTTGAACCTACAAAACCTAAAATCAAACAAAATAATCACACGCACACAGAGTTTAGCCTCCATTCCTCTTAATCTATAGTATTTCCGCATACATATTAATTCTATTAAACAAAATTGACAATACGTCCACAACAATATCAAAAACTAATAAACATAAACACCGTGAGATGAATAATGACATACTGGCAACAATAATAGGAATGGCCACAACGCGTCCGATTGTTAACATCGTCGGCAACGTCAGCAACTTATTATTCGCCGGAGAAGGTTTTAGGTCCGTCGTCCATTTCTCGTCTCCGTTAACGGATCGCATAGCCACTCCTTTATGTTTGTGACCACGAAACCCTAGTCCGTTAATACTATTATTATTGTTATCGTGAGGTGAGGCCGTACAGGTGGTGGTTGTTGTTGTTGTCTTCCGCCAGCTCGAGCACATTGCCGCTGGCGGCGTCCTAGATCTCCCGCCGAGCCACCAGTACCGGCGCCGTTGGTGGAGGTGAACGAATAATAATAATAATAATAATAATAATAATAATAAAATAATATAAAATTAAGATATGATTATGATGGTTGGTTGGTTACTTTGAGGAGGTGGAAGGCCAAGGACATGTGGGTTGGTGGGACATGTGCACCCATCCTTCATGTTAGCCTACAATGGCTTACGTTACCATTTTTTAAATATACATTTACCTTTTAGTAAAATAAAGACAAAATTATAACTTTTGTCACCTTTTTTATTAAAGTATTTATTATTATTATTTTAAATCAACAAGTCAATAAAAAAATGATTACAATAAAGTAACAGACAAACGGACAACAAGATGTGCCGCAACCTTCTTCTGATATCAAAGTCAATCACATTAAAAATAAAACTTTGAGACTTTGGAGTTAAAAAGTATGGACAACACACTAAACCATGCTCAGAAATTTCAGAGCCTCCTATATATTTCATTATAAACTCCATTGTAAAGTAAAGTGACTAGTAAATTATTAATTACTAAATAAATGCAACATTATTTTTTAAATGGGCTCCTAAATATGTCCAATTTGAGGATTTACAAATGCTCCAATTTTAGAATAAACAAAAAAAAGATGTGTTTTGTTATAAATAAAAGGATAAAAACAACAAAATTACCCATGTATTAAAACCTGATTAACAGAGCACACAATCTCAGGATCATGCTAAACGTATCATCTTCCATTCTCTAAATAGTTTTAGTGAGTTTAACCCCAACCTCGTTCTAATTTCGTCAGACCATTTATCTACTTGACTCACTATATGCGCATACAAGTGCCTTGGTTTAGTGAACTTACCCCCAAGCTCATATGCTATGCGTATCATCTTGCCTTCTCTAAATCCCGTTCTTCCATCAAACCCCAACTCGTAGTCCCCGGGGGTTAAGCTTTAAGAATGTATATAATGGATGGGGCATAAGCCAGCCCTTGCTAAACGGGTCAACCTGGAACCTCATTGATTCAAATAGTTCGAACAGCGAAAGTTGAAAAACTTGTAATAAGATAATCAAGGCAAATTGTTCATATAAAAGATAAACTGGACAAATGTTCAAGAACATGAAAACAACAAACTGCATACAAACAAGAACTGCCAGAACATTATTTAAAAAAAAAAAACTTAATGCTAGAAACACGGGACTACGTTTTAAATCAAGTTCCGTTGAAAATCATCTTTCTAAAATCATTTGTTGCAGTCCTGTGTATCCTGACATGTAACCTTCAAGTTCTTTGTTTAATTATTTAACATCAGAAACAAAATCAAAGTTAAAAGTCAAAGTCAACGTCACGAATCTGCATCCTCATTGTTGACTGCTTGTCTAACAAATTGCCCACGAACGCGCGGTCTTTGTTCAGCTAGCTTCTTCTTGCTCTGGTACCTCACCTTCAAAACCAAAGAAACTAGATTTTAGTGTTTGCATAAAAAGATCATGCTTTTGAAATGTTGGGGATGACTCGCAAGTCGCAACCACACATCCAAATTTGTCAATTTGAGGAAGTTTAATAGAAGAGATTTTTCTTTGACAAATTTAAAGGGTAAATCAGTAAAAAAAATTAACTCAACATTGTCAAATCCGGTTCCCTCTGATTATTTAGAGGTTAAATAATGAGTTTTGAACAGCATTTTCAGAACAGGCCCTACATAACCGGTCCTGTTGGAGTCTATTTAATCACCTTTATTTGAACCATTTGGAACGGTTAACACGGTAAATCACACCCAGTGGTTAGACTGGATTTGATTTTTTTTTCTTTTCCTTCCAAAATCTCCTTCACGGCTTTACCGGCTCACTGACGAATTCACGCTCCACAATTTGTTTATTACAGGCTTCTTATTTTGTAAACATTGTTAAGTGTTAACCCATACAAAAAGATAAACTAGTTCGGTAGTTCCACATTTTGCTTCAAACATTGTTAACCCATACAAAAAGATAAACTAGTTCCACTATCTATGATGCAATCCTTTCATTGAAATTGGTTCGACCAGTTTGACCATACGACCGGTCTGGTTATGAAAACATTCGTTTAAATTCTAACAAAGAGAAAATGATTATCTAAGGTAAATGCAAGAGAACCTATTTACCCCATTTTTTTTATATAATTTGACAAATTTGTACTCCCCATTTCACAAAATATCTATTTTACGGTATAATGTATAAGGAGAGCTTAACTATTTAAGTTTTTAAGGCAAAGCAACTACTTAACTAGTTTATAGACCACAAGTATGTATCAAACTTTGTCATTATACCAAATTAGACAAAAATATGCTCAATGGCAAACACTTCCCTCAAGTTTTTAACCATTTGATTTCCAAAAACTTTACAACACAGAAAAACCTTTTGATTTTAAAAATGTTTGATGTTATATTTGTCATGCGGCCTGTTGCTCCCCTGATTTGTTACAAAAGAGTTGAATATGTACTTTGGTGGCCTATAAAGTAGTTTCAATAGCTCGATGGCCTTCATGAAAAATGCCCGTTCTATAACCGTGGACAAGGATTTTGAAAGAAAATGAATACCTTTTTCTCAAAGCATCTTTCTTTTCTCTTCTGTCGAAACTTATTAAGCGCAGCCTCTCGCCGAGCAAAACGTTCTTGATCCACACCGCTCCCGCTTCCACTCCCGTCCCCACCATTAAACGTTTTACCAACACCGTTCTCATTCTCAACCTTACCTCCATTTTCAACATTACTCTTATTATTACTTCCTGACCCGCTACCATAATTACCACCATTTCCCCCTGCTGAAACTGTCAAAATATTAGACACCATGTTTCTCAAAGACCCATCATCAGTATCCACTATTTTCTGCTGCTGCAGTTTATGAACATGGTGGTGGTGATGGTGGTGGTGGCGGACTTGGACCTGCTGCTGGACCGCCTTGGGTGGTCCCACGGTTGTTTTGATTGGGTCGCCTTCAATGGAACGGGGGAGGAGGGGTTGCAGGGGGGGTGCATGGCGATTAACAGCAACGGTGGTCGAGCTGTTGGGTGGTTGTTTGTCGTCTGGTTTGGTTGTGAAGGCGTTGTTGTTGGTGGATCCCATGTCGTCACTGCCGTTTGAACGGTTGTTAGGGGCTCCGTTTGAGTTGTTATTTGGTTTTGCTGCTTCCAAGCTTATATTGGGTGGTGAGCAACTGTCGACGTTCCCGGTTGGAGCTTGATTAACGTTTGATACCGTGTTATATCTGCATAACAATGAGTATTAGAACATAAAAAATATAGGTGTACCTGGGACGAGCCGAGCCGAACCTGAGTGCCTGTTCGGCTTGTGAGCAGTTTTTTAAGCTCAAGCTGGCTCGAGCTCGGCCGTCAATTATTTATTATTAATCAACATACAACTATTTATATAAAATTGTAATTAAAATTTTTGAAAATAATATAATATATATTTTTTACCTATTTTTATTATAAATTTATATATAAGAATAATAAATATTATACAGATATATATTTAATATACTAAATATAAGTTATATAAAAATAGGTTTGCTTAGGCTCGTGAGCTAGCTTAAGCTCAATAAGTGAAGCTTGGGCTCGCACTCGTTTATTTAACAAGGTTATTTTTAGGCCTGATCTTGTTTAAGCTCGGCTCGATTTGAATAGCTCACGAGTTGCTTCTCAATTACACCCTAGTCAAAACGGTAAACTAATTTTAATGTATACAACCTCCTAAACAGCTTTATTAATATATATATATATATATATATATGGGGTAAGAATCCTAAGAGAAACCTTGGCAAATTGAGAACTTTGAGAACCATTTTGGACCACTATAAAAAATCTCTTTAAAAATATTTAAAAATTATAAAACAAAAAAAAACACGAAAATTTTAAAAAAGTAAAAAAACTAAAATTCTTATATTTCATTCCGGTTTCATTAAAAAACCGATTTTTTTTAATTCGTATTATACCTATACACACATGTATACTTTCATTTAATCTCTAGTTACGTAATGTACACATATATACATTATTATTTACCTTAAATTATACATATGTGTATAAAAAAAATGTGTACATATTATACATATATGTATAATTTAGCTAAACCAAAAAAAAAGTTTTTTTTAAATTCGTATTATACCATTATACCTATACACATATGTATACTTTCATTTAATCTCTAGTTTACGTAATGTACACATATGTACATTATCATTTACCTTAAATTATACATGTGTGTATAAAAAAACATATATGTACATATTATACATATATGTATAATTTAGCTAAACCGAGAATTTTATTTTTTCGTTTTTTTTAGAAACCGGGATGATAAATAAGAGTTTTGTTTTTTTTACTTTTATTATTTTTGTGATTTTTTTGTTTTATGATTTTTTTTATTTTTGAGTTTTTTGTGGTGTTCTCATAGTTCTCAATTCCCAAAAAGTTATCACATGATCCTGATCTCTATATATATATATATATATATATATATATATGTGTATATGTATATTATTTTTGTAGTAATATAGTTCTAGTAATGCAATTCTTCTCTCTTAATAAAAGTAAAGTGAAAGTTGTAGGCCAGCAATTGGCTGACCCAAATCGTTTTGACCCATTGACTGACCCGAATTGCTTTGACCCATTTTGACCCGAATTGTTTTTTAGCCCAAATCCCTTTTAACCGTTTTGACCGAACTCTTTTTGGCCCAATCTGACTTGAATTGTTAACCCATCGACTGACACAAATCGTTTTGACCATAGTCACAGAAATCGCTAAGATTGCCGCGAATTTCGTCTTGGTACGAAATGTACCGGATCGGAATACGTTAGCGTTCCGATCGCTGCTCAATTCGCGGTTCGTCGATCCAATCTAACGAATTTGATGTCCCAATTGAACATAATCGGTGTTCTAATATAATGAATTCAGTGTTCCAGTTGAACGAATTCAGTTCTTAAGGCTCATTTTCTCGCCGGAAAGAGGAAGGAGGAGGATTGACGAGGAAGATGGAGCGGCTGAACTATTAAAAAGTTATTTTAGGGTTTAAAAAGTTTAGATAATTTAATATTTAACCCCCTTACTCTTTTATCCTTTACATTTAGTCCCTAAAGTTTATAATTTTTTACACAAAACTATTAAAAATGTAAAATTAGTTTGTGTATTCTAACAATTAGCCCCCTCTATTCTCACTAGTTTGCATTTGATCCTTAAACTTATATGTTTATACATAAAAAGTATTAAATTAAATTTATAATATATATAAATTATAAATAGCTAGTTTTTTATTTGGGTGCATCGAACCGAATTACATGGTACACCGTACTAATTCGTACCGAAATGAGCCTACCCCCTTCCGTACCGAATACGTTACCCTTAGCGAATTGCGTACCTGAACCGCGTACCCGTACCGGAGCGAACCGCGAATTATGTGACTATGGTTTTGACCCGTTTTGACCTGAACCATTTTAACCCGCCCAACACATGTATCCATAACATACCTTGAGAAGTCTGATAGACCGGAATGCCTCAAGATATTCCGTCCTTGGGTACTAACATCAGCATCATTCACGTCTCGCGTCCTCTTCAAACTGAGCTCAAGAGTGGGTGACTCCTTAGAATAGTTATCTTCAAAATTAATGTTTTTAAGCAAGTGCTTTGATTTTGGGGTTTCCTTGTGAGCACTACTTGCCTTGGTGGCACCAACCGGTTCGGTCCTAGGTGCACCATTTTCACAACCGAGTTGCATACTGATATCTAACTTATCACCTGCTTTCTTCATGTTTGACTCACAAAACTTGTCCGTCTTGTTCTTATCTGTGTCTTCAACCTCAAAACTTGAGCTTTTAGGGTCTCCAATCTTCAAGTCTTTTCCCATTTCAATAATTTCTACAAGAAAATATTAACACAATTATAGAGGTGGTGATATAATATAAAGCCATTTACTTACAATTTGCAAATGAATCAAAGTGGGATATGTTTAATCTCTAGAAAGGCCAACCTCATATATATTTTTCTAAAACAGATTAGGTTTTTTTTGTGGTTATTTCTCCTATTATCTTTTTGAGGCGTAAACTTGAGTGTTTAATCATAAAACTTACTTATATTGGTATTCTAGAGGTGACAAATTTCATCAATTTTCTTATGAATGCATTGCGTTTGCCGACTAACAAGTCAAAATCTATAAAAGTCATAAACGTTTAGCTAATAGGCTAATTTGAATTTTCCCAAACTCTGATATTTACTGGCTCTGTCCCTGACCCAAACCATTTTTTGGCATTGCTCAATCCACTCATTGTGCCACCTCTACACTATTATTATGCATTTAACTTGAGAAACAACTTTATATAATAGGTTCCAATTGTTGATATAAATGTTAGGGTTCATTAACAATTTATCACATAGTTATTCTAAAATCGGCCATAAAAATATAATAGGTTCCACTGTCATGTTTTGGAAAAATGAAATAGTTTAGTTGAGTAATGGGGATGAGTATACTTTTAAATACACTAGTGTTACTTTTATATTGCGAAACCAACAAATGACCTACAAATTGTTTGCCCTTCTGGTAATTAACTCTAAAATTAAAGAAAGACTAATGTATTACCTAGTTTAGATGTTTCAGGCCTTGCAACTTGAGCAGAGGTGATATCATGAGAATTTGATTCTTGGTCCCACAAAATATTTGCTTGAGAGCTATCAACTTCTACAACCCTCTTTGGCCAAGAACTCTTAATAACACAAATAAAACAGTATAACTAACTGAAAACACAACTACTTGATTTTTTTTCATTTAAGGTTTAGCTAGAAAGAGAATGGGTCAAACGGATTAAAAGCTGCCCGTTCTAATGCATGAAACCTTGTAAATCTTCTATTTAAAGACTTATATTATTATTGTAACAGTAAAGTGTTTATCACAAAGGAAACTGAAAAATTACCTGAGTTCCACTTCCATTATCGCTCACGCCCTTAGCATTCAATTCTGTGCTGACTCCATCATCTTCACCACTGTTATCACTGTCATCACCAGACTCTTCAACGCTTCTTGGTTTTGTAGATTTATGATCCTGTATACCACTCTCACTCCCACTCCCACTACCGCTAGACTGCTGAAAATATGAGAAATTAAAGCAAAACAAAAGGAGCATTTTTTAGATTATTAGTGAATGTTTTTTCTCAAATTTGACATGGACAGATAAGCATTCGGAGATCACTCCAACATCTTAAAAAGTTTTAACATATGAAATCAGACACACCTGAAGCCGAAGTCCAAAAAACGGGTCTGTTTATAATGATACATAAAACCATAGAAACTAAATTAACTCACACTGTGACATTTCCTCCAGACATGCTGCCAGAGATTTTTAAGCTCATTCTTTCTAATAGGTTTGACTAAAAAGTCAACTGAACCTCTGGATAAACAATTGAAGACTATACCCATTGAGTCATCGGATGACATCACTGCACATAAAACTCATTAAACACAACACTTACAGATATGAGAACCTTAAAAAAACTAAAAGTTCATGAAGAAACTGTAAGGAGTTCAACAACAGGAAAGATACACTCACTTATCACTGGGATATTCTTGCGAGTAGCATGGTTCTTTATCTTGGATAAAAGACCAATACCGGATAAATAGGGCATCACTACCTCGGTTAAAACAAGATCAATTTGCTTGTTTAGATCAATCAACAGTTTCCATGCTTCCAGACCGTTTGCTACTGCTGTAACTGAAAATATTATATGTTAACAAGGTTAGCATCTAGTAAGAAATGTTAGTTTCACCTCATAAGCATGAGTTATGAAGATAATATGATTGCATAATGCGTCAAATAGAGCTAGTAAATTATATAGACCTTCTTTGGCTGTTAAAGGATGATCTTAATATTAGTTTTTGAATATTATGAGACATGATCTGAGGTCTTGATGCAAATCATTAGGACAGTTTTATAACTTATATCGACATCTGAATATGAACATTTGTCTATTTGCCCCTCAAAATGTCAAAGAAAAGAAAGACTTGCATGAGTTATGAAAGATAAAATGATTGCATAATAAGTCAATAGAGGTGGTTGACTATAAAGACCTTTTTGACTGTTAAAAGGCTGATATGATACCAGTTTTAAGTATAAAAAGGCATGATATGAGGTCATAACGCAAATCATTAGGACTGTTTCATAGATCATATTGACATTGAATATGGCTAATTGTCTATTTTGCCCCTCGAGATGTTAAAATAAAGAAAGACTTGAATAAACTACATATGCTGATATGACGCATGTAATGAGTTTATTTTATTAACTGACACTGTGACTGTGAGTAAATCATGATTTGCACCCACACTATAAAAGGTTTTCCCATTTAGTGTACATATTTATTATATTGTAGCAAAAACATTTATTAGCAAGGTAAATAGTTATAAACCTTCATAGCTGCAATTACGAAGCAGAGCACTAACAACATGGCGAGTCGAATCATCATTTTCAACTAGAAGAACCTTGAGAGACCTAAGAGGCAGAAAGCTCTCCCACTGAACCACAGATCCTTGAGGTTGTTGATGTGGTCCATGCAAAGCACCATTGGGTTGGCCCAACTCTACGGGCCTAATACTATTCGCATCCTCATTAATTCTTGACTCATCTTCTACATCCATTCCTTGCCCATCATCAAACGGGGCTCCATTTCTCACTTCCTTCAAGTCAACCCGGTCATGGTGGTTTACTTCTGCCAACCCTTTAGATGCCTGAACATGTGTTTTCACACCAACACTCCTCATTAACAATATTCAAATAGATTTTGGGAAATCAAAACAAGTTCTTTCTCGGTTGAAATGCGAAGCATAACGTTTTTTCTCCAAATCATGAAGATTTTTCAGAAACACTTCAAACAATCCTACATAAACAAGATGAGAAATTCAGAAAACATAATAAAAAAAATAAAAATAAAAAAATAACATCCAAAAACGACTAATATGCAATAAATAAATCAATACAGATTTCATCATCAACCTACATGTAGAAAGTTATCTAACAGCAAAGTTAGATCTTTCTCTCAAAACAATGCAAAATCTCCAAGAAAAAATAAATAAATAAATAAATAAAATGAAGGTCTTATGATCATAAATAGAAAGATAATGGCTGGATCAAACAATCAAAGCCCAAAGCAGGTGCATGCATACACATATAATATAATAGTATATCATCATCAAACATTCAAACCTTTATAAAACCATAACAACTACCATATTTACAAAATAAAGCCTGTAAAAACATAACACGCATCTCAAAGTTAAATTTCATCTCATCAATCAAAATAAAGCCTGTAAAAATATTTCTAACCTTTCATCACACTTATAACCAATTAAAACACTACTCGTTAATAAACGTATTTTTTAAACGACTTAGTCTCACAGCTCAAAAACGGCTAGCGGCGCAGCTTGTTTTTCATTCAGTGCTAATAAAAAATTACAAATTAAAAATTAAAACATTATTACTTCCAAAACAAACCCTAATTTGACTCCGATTTCGCATTACCGTGGATTTAAAGCTCAAATACACAAAATCCAGTCACCTTACAGCAGCAAAGCAAATCAAATCAAATCATGACCGTTAGTCTGATTGAATCCATCCATGGAGGAAATGAAACAATCTGAATAACTGAGATGCAGATTATTAATATATAGCGTTTGTCTGGTTGTCTAATAAAGTAAACGGAGCTTCGTATAATCGTATCTACTGCCGATCGTAGAGCGAGATATTATTATTCGTTTTGCTGACGTGGACATATCAAAGGGCGGGAAGGACGACACGTCGGATGACACGTGGGATTGTAGGATCATTTTAGATCCGATTTGGGTCCACAATGTAAAAAAGCACCAAAGACCTTTAACTGATTAAAAAAAAAAAGTACTGAGTGGCCTTTAACAGAGATCCGTTAAATTGTGAGCCCGGCAATGTGGCGGTAGGATGACGGAAAGTAGGCGTGTTAATATGAGTGGGTTGGGTTGGGTTGGGTTGGGTTGGATTTGGGTGATGTATTAGGATGAGTTTGGATCAGGATGTGTATGAGTTAGGATGAGTATGGGTAAAGATGGGTAAAGTTAACCCATCTTGATCTAAATGAAAGGTTAAAATACAAAGGGTTTCAAAAATCCTTTAAGAAATTCAAAGAATTAATAAAAAATAATAACTCGAAAACACATAATGTAAAATAACTAAAATGTTTCCACTGCCGTCCTCATTCATACAAAAAAACGGTTTTGCATCGGTTCAGGTTCGATTTTTTCAGGGTTTTTTTCCATTTCGGTTTTGATTTTTTTCATTTCGGTTAGTTTTGGTATCAGTTCAGCTTCAATAATTTCGCTTTCGATTTCTCAGTTTCTATTAGGTTTCGTGGGTTTTGTTTGAAAAAAAAATTGATGGAGCTTGTTTTAGTTCATTCTAACCCATAAACAAAACTCATTCTAACCTATCACTTAAAGTTACTAGCATTTTACCAACCCATTGTGACTTTCTTGCAAAATGTTTTTCATCCATCCTGACCCATTTCAATTTTAAAAGTTATCCTTATTGACCCAAAACAATTCATTGGGGTTTGTTTTGCCACCCCTAACAGAAAGGTTGTTTTACGTTTACTAAGTTGAAAATTGTGAGAGTTGGCATATGAAAATATCTAAGTCTGGACTGGTGAAGTTAACAGCAAACGGTTAAAGCCCAGTCTATGTAAATAGTGTGTTTTTTCAAAGTAAACGAGGACTCGAGGAGGGTGTAGCACATACGTTGTTGTTGGGGTGTTGAAACTTGTAAGGTTCAGCTTTGACGACTTGTACGTTAACAATCACCCTGTGGCTTTGGATATAATTTATGTTGACAACTTAGTTTTGAAAATAAGTCATATCAATACTTTGATTAAAAAAATCAAAAAATTAAACATGTAGTGTTCGTGGTTGAGATGAGCAAAAACTGAACCCTTTAACCGAAAAAAAAGAGTTAATCGAAATTAGTCATACCCGAACAAAACCGATGATTAAGTGAATAAGATTAACCGGCCACTCGATTATGGTTGCAGTTAATCAGTTTTCGGTAACCGACTTTAATCAAACTGAACTTTGTATTTTTGTGTATTTCCAAATTTTATACCTTCATTTTCTACTTCGAACATTTAATTTTTTGTTGTAAACGCTTATAGCATAGCTTGAAACACCATAACCAAGCTTAGAACCATCATATTTTAGCTTTGAAATTTTATATTTGAGTTTAGAACACCATAACCGAGTCATTTCAACAAAAACAAAGAAAAACAAAATAGATTGGATGATTAACCGTATTTAACCGAAACCGAGTCATAACCGACCTTTGGTTAACCCTCCATTCAGTTATGAATGTTAGAACAAACCCTAACATTCATCTGAGTTATCACTATTAAAACAACAGGTTCACGTCAAAGAATAACTATTTAAACAACAGTTTCAATTCAAATAATCTCGTGGAAAATTTCACGGTGAACTCATTTACGTCCACGTAATGGGAGGGCGGCACGGCATTTGTGTGGTCGTGGTTCTCCCCAAAACAACTTAAGTTAAATCATTACTCACTGGTCAATCTCAAACTTTAGATACAAACCTCAAAACGAGCCGAACTCAAGTTATATTAAGTTCACCAAACTTAGCTTGAGCATAATCAAATCAGATTCGACTTAAATCATTTACATGAAATCAATATAATAATGTACAATGGACAAGTAATCCATAACAAACTGAATTAAAATCCTCATTTCTTTTGAATTGCACGTTGAATGCTACTTCATTTTCACGAAGGATCGTATACACATAAGAATTCATGCAACCACATTAACCCTATGATTAGTAGTGATAGACAACATGAAAACCATGCCATCTAGACAAGATTTGTTTCATTATTAGTATCACAAACGAGGTATAATGGTTACTAATAGTGATAGTGAAAGGCGAAATATGAGTGGTTCTTTTCTAATGTATTTAATTAATTATTTTTAAACATTCATTTGTCATCCGAAATGTTAATTCAAATACATGTTAAAACCACTTACATTACAAAACATATTTTTAAGAAAAGAAAAGAATTTTGTTTTCTTAAAATTTATATCGAAATGTTTAGAAAAATAAACAACAACAATAATAAGCAAGACAACGTGGCTAGTTGTTTTTTTCTTATAAATTACCGAGCATGAGCTATTTGAAAAACATCATGCTATATATCGTATGCTAAACAGAAATTTATAATAAAAAAGTATCGTGCATCATGTAACCTTTTGATTACCCCTAAGAATGCTATAAATTAAATGTTATATTCAAAAAATAGTTTAACATCAACGAATCTCATGAAAATTTTCACGGCGAACTCATTGACAACAACATAATGAGAGGGCGACGTGGTGTTTGTATGGTCATGGTTCCTAGGTGACCACCCCTACCTACAAAGTCAATTGAGATAAACGGTTAACCACACAAGTAACATGTCATTAACCACTTTCTCCATATAAGATCTTCGTTTTATAAAACTTTAGCATGATTGTTAATACCTATCATTTTATCCTTGATGTTACACATCTTTGTTCATGTTTTATCATTATCTATACCTCAATTATCGTTGCGTCATGTTGTGTTGACAAGCCATATTGGTTGCTTAAACGTACTAGGAGGTGTTACATGTCAACCAATAACCATCAAGATATTGCGCCTAAACATGTGCAATATATTAATACGAGAAAAGGATTAAGGAAAAAAACAAAAAGCAATTTAAAATTATACAAACTGTTGTGTAAGTGGAGGGGGTGCCACTTCCCATCCACCTCAGCCAAAAACCATGTTCCACACAATACCATAACACAATGTGGGTGTCAAACTTGGATCCATTCTCTCGTCAACCGGGTAACACCCAAAAGGGCTCAAAAAGGTGGGATCCATTCTCATTTCAGTCAATCACTTTTTTTTTAAATATCTTGGTTAACTAATATCCCTCTATAACACTTGTTTTATTGGGTTGGTTGGTTAATATTCAATTGCCTGTATGACAGTGACGTGACATCACATTTTGATTAACGAACCCCCTTTCACAAAACATAGTCTTACAAAGGAGGCTTCATAGGGTATGCACCATCTTAATAACACGTTTATAAGTGGTTTATGATGTGAGAACTTGTGTGGCTACGTTGATAAAAACTTTTCAATTTATTGGTGTGAGTAGAAAATGTTGATGGTAAGAAAGAAAATTAAAAAAAAAATTGGTACAAAGAGGGTGAATTATTTGAAAAGTTACATCTGACGGACTTCATGCACAATAACTAAATATTCGATGGTTTTAGCATTAAAAGTTTGGAAAAAAGAACTAAGAGCTTCATAACACAACGTTTGTGAGAATTTGTGGTCCTTACGAGGAGGGAGGGAAGACAGAGTGGAAGAAATCCATGGGGATGAACACCCACAAATGAAAACCGAGGGAGAGAGGGCATGAGAGAGAGTTCATCTTCATTCGTGAGGTAGGCTACGCTAAGACATCCAAACAACACCTCCACTAATGATGCTCTAAGCTTTCAGAATTCTCATTTTATAACAATAGATGGTTTCTTCCAACTCGATGTATGCAACGTACGTCAACCAACAATGCGACTGACGACTATATGATTGAATGATGATGAACATGCATATACATACTTACAAAAAAAACACCGAAGATATAGAACACTAATGAAGATGCTCCACAACCGACGAACACTAAAGAATATGCTTTTGTCATTTGAATTTTCGATGTCATACACCCACCTCCTAATAATATTAGGAATTTAAAACAATTTTCGTGTTTTTTAAGTACTCCTCAAGCTTCATCATACATGGACGAACTGACCCAAAACGAATTAGGAACGAAATCTAGTAACGAGGACCAGACCAATAAGGGGCGGGCTCATTCAAATTTGGGTTGGACCAATCCAAATTTTTTGCTCGGATTTCTTGGGTCAGCGAGAGTCTAATTTCACCCACGGGCGTAGGTAAAGATTTACTTGGCATTTATCAAACGTTTTTACCTAGGGATCTCCAGTAAACTACCGACAACTATGCCAATGTTGAAACTGATGCACCTTTTTTGACGAATTACTCACTGCCATTTACTAAAAGATTAGACTGTCCGCATCACTTCAGAGTAAATTTCTCCACAAACAGCCTAGTCAGCGTGCCACGTCAACTTTCCATTCATTTTTTCCACAAACACTTTTACCTACAACAATAACATATTCATTCTTTCCACAAACAACCTCATAATTTTCACATCACCAATATGGAGGACCCACAAACCATCATCCTTCACCATCCTTGATAAAGGATTTTCAATGATGGATGACCTCCACCTCCACCTTCATAACACTTGTCTTTTCCATCCTTCTCACGAATCTCCTCCACATAAGCTATGGATGACCCTGATGCGGAAGGTCTTACCAAAGTATTCTATGATCATTCACAAACAGATTGTCCATCATAAACTTATTGTTAATTTTAATTTTCATTAGAAATAATATTGAATATACTTTAGTATTTTGAAATTAAAGAAATAATAAGTTATGGATTAAAAGTCTAAAAAAGTATAGAATAAGTTATGATAAGCATAGTTATGTATAACAATGACAAGCATCTAACTAGGACTCTAGGAGGGTTAGTGAGAGTCGGTATTAGTAATTGTGTTGAACTCGGCTTTAACATACCGTGAAGTAACTAGGCAATCTAGTGTTAAGATTTAATAAAATTGGAAAAAGATTAAAAACAAATTATTATATATTCATCTCTTTATTTTATAGTTTTACATGATTTGTTGGAAATCATCGATGGTTATTGATCGCCATCGATGATGCGTCACTGGCACTATTTCTAGTAGTGTATGCATATGCAAGCAAAACTACTAAGATTTCCAGACACAAATAGCAAAGAGAATATTGTTTTCGGAAAACAATTACTGCGCAAATGTTATGCAATATTGGATAACTAATCTTCATAAAGCCATACAAAACACATGCATAATGTTTATGATAATAAAACGTGATTAATCGGTAATTACTATGACCTTAGGAATCAAATCATCTTAGATTTATGTGGATATCATAAAGACATATATTTGGAATCAATTCACATGTAGGTTGACCACTAGAATTTATGGCGTTGCATTTTTGAATGGAAGATTCGGTCACTATTTTGTGGCCAAGAGGCCATTTGCTAAACATATGGACAACATCACAACATGTAGCTTGTAAATTACAATAATTTCCCTTATTTGAAGGATCAAAAGTGTCTATAAGTTTGGTGACTTTTATTGCGTTTTCTTTTAAAAGTTTGGTATATGAAAATTGGAAACTTACAACTAATTATGAAAAGTTTTTATTATTGCTAATATTTTGAATATAGTAGGTAAGAATGGTTTCTTTATTGGTATGGATACTCTTAATCTTGATATTTACTTCATTATAAATGTAATCTATACATTAGTGTTAAGACTATGTGTAGTGACTGTTTAGTTAAAATGTCACCTAGTCTTTATGTAGGTACAAATGAATTATTTAAAGCCTCTTTTAAATCAAATGTAGTGGTTTTAACTAAAGCAATTATTACTCAATCATTTTTTTATTATCTCGATATTTTATTGTTCAGTAAACATAATAATTTGAATAATAAAATAACATAATAACGTTTTAATAAAATAAAAGTTGCAAACACATAGCAAAAAAAAATGCCTTAAATAAGGAAAAAATAAAGGAAACTTGAAATAAAATGAAGATATTAGAACATTTTTAATTAAAAGAAAAAAAGATTAATCGTTGACACGATGTTTGGTACAATTATTTAATGATAATAATTGTCGTTCTCCTCATCGTCAATTTTGTGATTGTTTCATAAATATTTTACAAAGTACACTGGAAGATTTATAAGAGTGACCCTATTTTTTATTCTCTGTATGTTTGCTTGTTTGTCTTCTACAGATAGTAGTGCGGGCATAGGTTGGATGTCATCATCATATTCTTGACAAATCACTTTCCCCCGAATCCTCCAAGTTCATATTATGTTTCTGACAAGCACTCTATGTCACTGACAATTCGTAAAAAATAGTTAACGGCTCATACGAAAACAATATCGGAACTTATCGTGATCATACAAAGGTCTTTCAATAAAATAATCTTTCATCCACTGTTCTTGTGATGGTCGTCGTCTATGCGGTATAGGTCGCGATGTTTGGCCGAGCTCGACAAAAAGTTTAACCCCTACTCCAACAATCACCGCTTCATGCATCTCTCAAAAAGATAAATCGTTGGGTAATTAATCCATTTTTTATGAATTTCATAAAAAATCACGTGATGAATTTCATCCACTGTCTTTTTGTCTTTTTCTCAAAAAGACAAAAAGCTTAGCAACACATAAAATATGAATTTCATGTGATGAAAGTGGTTGAAGTTCTTAGTTTATATATTATAAAATTTGAAGTTTATTATTATTATTATTATTATTATTATTATTATATTTAATGAATTAGGCAATGAGGGGATTAATGAATAAAATCACAATTCCTATCTTTAATGAAGCCCGTTAAGGGCTTAGCGGGCAAAGTCAAAGGCACAAGTTTTGGCAGTCACGTAATGGTCTTAACGGAGGGAAAGGTTGCCACGTCATTTGTTTGGAGCCTCATACGAGTCCACTATGCCTAGTCTACGCAAATGATTAGTTAGCTTACTCAAAGATGCCATAAGAGTTTGTTTTTTTTTTCATTTACAATTATATCCATTTTATTTCAGGGTGTGAAAAAGTTTGAACTCGAAATCAAACTTATATAAACTGTAAATCTGAAACCCGAAATATTAAAAACTTCATATATCTGAAATGTTCAGATTCAAATTCTGATAGGCTTTTAAAAATGTTGGGGTACCAAAATTCTCAAAAATATTTTTTTTAGCTATTAAATTAATTTTTTTAAATTCAGATACTTCAAATATCTAAAATAACCTTTTTATAAATTATAAAATATTTTTTTAAATTAAATATTATTTTTAGAATTCGGATTTTTGTTGCAATATCCAAACCAGAATCCGAATTCGGATATTGAAATCCACTATCCGAAATTTTTGGGCATTTTGAAACTTCGGGTATTCAAATTTGAACCCGCCTTAATGGTACCTAATGCTCTTTTTCTATATTCTATATAATATATAAATAAACAACCAACTCTACCTACATAACATTTTAGATAAATCTTCTGGTGTTTTGTTCTTTCATAAATAGAGTTATCGCCTCATAAAGAATGCAATGCACCAAATATCACAAACATGTTTTGGGCATAGTGGTTATCAATGCATGCTTAAGTGAAAGCAATTCATGATGGTTGACCGCATAGAAAGTTTCACTCGGGCAACAAAAAAACAAATTTGTGAATTCTGTGAGAAGAAAGAGAGAGAGAGAGAGAGAGAGAAGAAAATGTCATTCCCTTTGGTTTAGGATGGTGGTCCATACCTCATCAACGAATATGAGCCATAAACGAATGGGGGAAAGTGGATCTATGACACCTTAGACGAATCTATCATTATTATGTCTAGAGGAGAAATAATAGACGATAAGGGATGCATTGACTATGGATATGAGTGAACATCTTTCGGCTAGCCTGAGAACTCAACCAAAAGGCCGGGCAGACCTTAACCCAACCCAACCCTTAATTCATACATAAACAGTTTCAAGCTAATTAGATCCCAACAAAACTTGTGGAGCATTGATTAACCCCGTAATCTATTAAAAAGTCTTGATATTACCATGGGTGGGTATAAGATTTGTGAACTAAAACGTCCAAACAAGTTCCATAGAAGTGACTTGATCCGATGGTTTTTTTGACCATTAATACACAAACATCACCAATGCACAAGTGTCATCAATTGGACAAAGTTGAAGGATCAGTGACTTACTATCGAGACAGGTAACACAAGCACTACAATATTAGAGTTTGAAGTATATACATATTTTCTAGTCTTTTTTAACTTTTTTACGTATTGTTTGGTCAACCTAAATGTTTCACACAAGAAATAGTATATTAACAATTGAAAGAGCTTGAATTGATCATATCCTTAAAAAAGGTAGACAACTCTCTTTTCACTATGAAACAAGGTAACATGTTTAGTTTGGCATAAATCTTGTGATGGAATTGGATAACCAACCTTCAAAAGCCATTTAAAACACATGTACAATGTTGATATGCTAATTAAACGTGATTAATTTTATTGACCTTAAGAATCGAAACATATTAGGTTTATGTGGATATCAATAGGAGTATGTTGTGCACTTGAAAGGAATAACTTCACATGGAGTTTGATCACTAGAAGTTTGTTGCCACAAACAAAAAGATTCTAACATTATTTGTGTGGCCATGAGGCCATTTTCTAAGATTAGTGAAACATAGAAGCAACAAGTGGCTTCCAATCATTTCCTCTATTTGTAAGTCCACAAGGTCCCGTATTTGAAAGACCAAAAGAACTTCAATCCTCAATTGCGTTCTCTATCTCTCTCTCTCTCCCATTCTCTCTCTCTCTCTCTATATGTATATATCTCCGAGCATCACATATGTTTAGATGATCCAAAGGGATTTTATGGTATCCTGGATCATTCAACACCTTTTTTCTCACCAATTTTGGGTCGAGGTGACAATATTCTTCTTCATTGAATAATACTTTTTTATATATATAGAAAACTAATATATTCTATTTTGTGTCCTTGGTATTTTATAGTATTTATTTTTTTAAAAAAAAGATTGATTGTGGTCCATGGCTTTCCCACTTTGCATTATGAGGTATATAGGTCGACATTTGGTATGAGTTCGTTTATTTTAAAAGAGGGTTCACACAATCACATATGCATATGTATATATGCATGTATCTCTTATTTATTATATAGACTTATCACTAGTAAAAACGATTATTTGAGACCAATTTTGATGGTCATGTAAACCTTTTAGCAACGGTTAGGGATTGATCTATTGATCAAAGTTAATGTTTAAGGTGTTGACGGGTCCTATTATCAACAGTCTATGATGTTTAAATATGTGCTTTATCATTAATAAAACATTGTATTAAATTTCATGAGAATGAAGATACCTAGAAATAAAGTAATTGCAATATACAATATATATATTGTGTGTTGTTTTATCTTTATAGTATACTAACCAAGTGCATCTACCGATGATCTGATCTAGTGGTATGATGTTCACCCTTTTAAAATAAATATAGTGGGTTCAAATCCTTACAAATACAATTAGGGAGATTTTAGGTAGATATAAATTTGTTGTAAAAGAAAAAACCCAACTGCACTTTGTGGTTTAAGAATATATTGTGGTTAATTAATAACTAGGTAACAGAGTGGCGCGTGTTATTTGATATTGATTATGGTTGTTACCGTAACAACAATATACTCAAAAGATAAACTAGTAAATGGCTAAAATAGTATTGTGACTCATATAACTTATGATAAAAAAAACATATTTAAAATGGTGTGTAGTCATTTGGTAAAGCCTGTGTGGTCTAACTTCGAGTTGATACGAATTTGATTAGTATCAGGTTACAGCACCAGAATAAAGCCAAAAAAATCGTCAGCGCCAAAACAACATATTTAAAACAAAATAAAAACACTGACGTGGCACCATCACAGCCTGCCACATGGGGCAACCGAACCTGAATTTCTCTTTTGTGACACCAACTTTTCATATTAACATTAAGTATAACGGGTAACAAAGACTGTCGCGTTGTAGCAATACAAAATCGCAAACTCAGTCAGTGTCAGTAGGTTTGTAGCGATCTTGACAATAAACCACAAATCAACACACAAATAGTTTTGGCACTTGTATATATTATGTTAAAAAAGTATATTTAAAGATGTGTAATTGTTTAGTAAAATTTACATGCATGGTCCGGATGTGAGTTGACACGAATTTGGTGGATATCAGGTTACGACATCAGCACGAAACCAAAAAATAAATTTGACAACGGCCAACTACAATAATTTAACTTATTTTAAGAAAAAAACAAAACTTGCGCGTGCAGTTGCGAACTGACGCGAATTCGGTTATTATTGGGTATCTGGGTTGCAACACGAAAACTAAAACAAATAAAAAAAGAATTCGTTAACACTCAAATACAAAAAAAATGATATATTTAAAACAAAAAAGAAAAAAAACATGGCGAAGAGAAAAAAAATGCACGCATTGAGGTGACAACTCGATGCCAATAAATCAGTGTTTATCAACACTAAATCGTAAACCTAAATTTACTAACTCCCCAAAAAAATTAAAAGAAAAACTATCATGAGATAATAATAATAATAATAATAATAATAATAAGATGCATAGCATATATTACGTGTTGCCATGTGGTCCAATCACAATCCTACAGCATCATCATGCCTTTTTTATCTTTTATTTTTCTTTTTAATCGGCGAATTCTTTTGTCGTTTGTAAGACTTGACTTCAAGACCCTTTAAGCTCTCGCAATTCAAGATGTTTAAAGGCTTTGTATTTATCAATTGACCAACAACATATTGATAGCATGCCTTTTTATGTATAACTAGGTTATTGACCCGTGTACGACACGGGCGGAAATATAGAAACCGTTGAGTACACACATGTCATTTAAAACGACAAGATGTTTTTGAATACGTTTTTGAGACGATAACATGATTTATAATTATAATTCATATTCATACGGAAAGAAAGTATTGAAAATCATAAACTTAAAAAAAATGAAGTTACATAGTAGAATGCAGGAGTGAGCATAAAACCAAATTAACCGAACCGAAACCAAATTAACCAAAAACCGAACCGAAGCATTAATCGACGGCTAATTTTTTGTTTTTTTTGTTTTTTTTTGTTTTTTGAAAACCGAATTTTCAGTTACAACAAAAACTTTTTGTTGTTTGTATACAACATATATATTATAATGGAGCTCTAGAACAAGGAGGGCGTTTGTGACATTCGTCAATTTTCGATTCGTGTTCGTATTGTAAACCCGACCCGTTGGATCGTTTCGATGTATTAAATATATTTTAATAAAGTGATTCCCGACATTTAATGTTCATTATTCGTTGTTCGTTGTTATTTAAATGTTTATAAATTCCCGAACCTTAACGTTAATCGAACCGCGCGAGTAAAACGCGTAAATAATCCAAAACCGAAGACTTTATAATTTAATTATAAAGTTTGGGTTAAAAATGTAAACTTCAAATACTTATTTAAACTTAGAATTTAAATTATCTTTTAAATGGTTATTGAAACTTGAGGGACCAGAAATGAAAATAATTCAAATTATATTATTAAAACACCCAACCCTAGCCCCCCCCTCCCCCTCCCTTCCTTGTTCGTTTTTCCGGCGGGGCCTCCGGCTACCGGAATCCGGCGCCGGAGGTGGCCGCCACCCCCTTAAAACACATTTTTTATCCAAATTAAATATATAAAAACGATTTGCCGTCAACACTAAACAATATCCAACTAATTAATTACGTTATAACATCCTAAAATCGCAAATCAACCCCGTAATCTCGCCGTATTTTTCGAATAATCAAATTAATTACATTAACGCATAGACGCTCCTTCCCTTAGTATAAATAGGTGCCTAGGCCTCTAACCAACTCGCTCACACTTCTCAATCCCCCTCTAGTACACCGAATTTTCTGTAATTGGGAGCTTCTTTAATTTTCTTTCCGGCAACCAGGTTTCGATCAAAACAAAATATTATAAGGTAATTAATATATGCTTGTTAATGTCGCTTAACCTATAATCAATAACCCTAAACTAATTTGATCAAACATAGAACGAATAACTCAATTGCAAATCTAGGGTTCTTCTTGAAGAAGAAGAACCTGAAATATTATATGTGTATATTTTTTATTAAACCTATAACGAATGTTTCACACAGGTCAACTGGTTAAGACCTTCACGTTACAAACTCTAGACCCGGGTTCGAAACCCGGGTCACGCGTCCCCTTACCCTTCTTTTTATTTAACTGTTTATATTATTATTAGTATTAAATAAAACTATCAAGATCTGCTAATATATATAAATAATTAAAACCATGTTCATAACGAATATGAGACCCAGACCAGTTGGTTAACACTCAGAACTCGTAGCATAGAGACCCGGGTTCGAAACCCACCCGGGTCAGACACTTTATTTTTTATATAAACCAGTTTTATTAATTTAATAATTTTTATCATTTAAAAATCATAAATAAATCATAAAAGTCTTTTTAAATAAAATAAAAATTATGTAAATTTAATATAAAATATAACTCACCATTTCACACCTAAAAACCAAGTTTCTCGTTTTCATAAGCCGCTATTAAAAATCGTTTAATAAACGTAAAATAAACTTTAAATTCCTAAAAATCGTTTTGTCAAGACAATAATCATATTTTCGACTTGTAATCGATAGTTCAAGCATTTCTGAAGTATAAACTCCATATTCTTGCCGTTAAGCTATTTATATTTTATTAATAAACAAATACAGTTAAACATAAATAATAATATAATAATCAAAGGGCCGTAGAATTGGTAATAAATTATAATAAAATAATAACTATCTTCTAAAACTATTATACAATTAAACAACCTTAAAATCCCGATAGAATAGTCGTTAAAAGTCATGTTTATTCTTATTTATAGTTCGTACGGATTGACTGCTTCGGTTCATTTGACGCCTTCAAGTTATTCTTATTCCTTTTTCATTTCAATTACTAAGGTGAGTTTTTCACCACCCCTTTTTAATGTTTTTATGTTTTGGGGTAGCATATGTATCCTTATAAAAAAATTCAAGTATTATTTCTTCTATTACAAAACTACAATTCGTATATGGACTTGTGTGTTACTTGTATTACTTGCATGAATATTACTTGCACGATTAGGAAGCCTCATTAAGTATGATCTTACACCCCCCTTTGCACTCCGGTCCATTTGTATCGAGTGGAAAAGGGCCTCATTATCCAGGTACGTTGCTTGTTACCAATTGGAAAGGACCTTACTTGCACGATTATCTAAGTACGTTGGTTGTACAAAATGGAAATGACTTGCTCGTTTACCGCATGTCTATGAATTGTATGGTTTTTATGTACGTATTTAAACTGTGGAAACTCACCAGCTATATTTATAGCTAACCATATTTTATACATATGTTAAAGGATGAAGGACTTGAAGACACTTAGAATACCTAGGTTATTTAATAAACGAGACATTTGTTTTGATTATTGTTTATCTTTGATTTAAACTCGTATTGTTTACTTGATTGAACTTGTGTACTTGGCTATTTAATGAATTAATGTTATTATGGTCACTTAATAGTGCCACGTGTGTTTAAACAATCTGTACGTCACACTCGGGCGTTTCCGCTTAAGCCGGGGTGTTACAGCGTTGCAAGTATGATGATCTAACCTGAAGATCTTACAAGCCTATGCATAGTAACTTGAGAAAAAATCATAAATAAAAAGGTTCCAGACTCACGTGTAGAGAATGCAAGAAATAATTATCATATAGTACCAACTTTTAGTAGTGATAAATTTTTAAAATTAATACATCTACTACAAATAGTAATAAATGGTAATACATTTTGAAGTTACAAAAGTATTTTGAATTTAATTTTGAATTATTTAAATGGTAATAAATTCTAAGGTTGCAAGATATATATGAGAATTAGTGAATGGAACCGATAAGAATTGAACAAAATAAATTGTTTTAATGGATATATAGAAGATATACGTATACATAATTGTTAATACTTAGTTAATAGAATAGGGCTAATTTTATAAACTGGACTATTTAAATGGAAAAAAAAACTTTGCCTATTTTATATTAGTAACGTTTAAATTTGTCAAATATCCATATATATATTTTTTGCCAGCCCCTAATCTATCCTATAAATTATAATAATCACCAAATATGTGCAGTTGTGCAAAGCGTGATTCCTTCATTCATTGGGACATTTTATACACATAACTAGGTTTTATCCCTCGCATTACGGGAGGCTGTTTTACAGTTTTTGTTTTTTAATATTTATTTTTTGGATTTTAAATTTCTTTATTTTAAAAAAGTTAATAATATACTTAGGCCATGCTTGGGATTCCTTATTTGCACCTTCTTTTGACTTATATAAGTTGTTCTTGATAATTACTCCCTCCAAACTTATCAAAACCTCTTTTTTCCTTCATTAAAAGCTTAAAAAAGTCACATTACCCAACATCTTTTAAACTTCTAAAAGTTAATAAGTTACAAGAAGGAAAGCAATAAGGAATCCCAAACACCTATTAGGGTTTGATGATGAAAGAATTTCACAAATAAATGATATGTTATAACTAGGGCTGTCACTTTTACCCGAAACCCGAAACCCAACCCGAAAAATCCCGTACCCGAACCCGAACTAACCCGACCCGAAAAACCCGAACCCGAACCGAAGTAATTCGGGTTGGTTCTCGGATTTGATTTATAAGTTTCGGGTCAACCCGAATAAACTTTTAGTTTTGAAATTAAATATAATTTTAGTTATAATAGGCTTAGTCTTAGTCACTAAAGTTATTAGAATCTGAGCCTAATCGACTGTTGTTATTCCAACTATTATGGATCGATTCTTTATTGTTAATTTATGTTTTCCCGTTTATTAATAATAGCAACCGTAATCGAACAACCAAATAACGTCTGACTGAAGACGATTATGGTTCGAGTTAATTACTTAGTTTTACTCTTCTTTTGAATTCTTTTATGACTTTATCAAGTTATGTTGGTTTATTATTTTATTATTTGCATTACGAGCAAAGAAGAATATGTTGTTTTAATTTTAGCATTGAAGTTTTTTATTTATTTTTTTATTTTTTGCTTCATTTACTAGGATACTCGAAACCCGATTAACCCAACCCGAAAAAACCCAAACCCGAACTACCCGAACCCGAAAAACCCGTGAGAGATTTGGATTGGGTTTCGGGTTAAAATTTAAAACTTTGAAACCCGAAGAACCCGACCCAAAAAACCCGAAAAACGAACCCGAAGAACACCCCTAGTTATAGCCCGTTTAAAAGGTATCTGGATTCGGTAACTTATGACCCGCTTATTTTTTTTATGATAAAATTGTTTTTTAATTATAAATAATATCTTTTTTTTAGTATATCCCTATTTTATAGGATTTTCACATCCAATATTTGGTAAGATTAATTTTTAATTTAATGAGATGTTATAACCCGTTTAAGAGCTATCTGGGTTTGGGGAGACCCATACCCGTGAATTCGGGTCAAATGCATTAGAAGCCTCCATTTACAAATAAAGCAATCTGGTGGCTTGAGAGAATTTAGGGAACAACCAGAGAGATTTTAAAGGCCTTCGTTTATTATAGACTAGAGTGTATCCCCCGTATTACGGGGGTTGTCTTACATTATTCGTTTTTTAATATTTATATATGTGTATTTGGATTTTAAGTTTATTTATTGTAAGAAAGTTAATAATTAATATACCTGAGGTTTAATGATGAAATAGTTTCACAAATAAATGATATGTCATAATCCGGTTTAAAAGCTATCTGAGCATTTTATTACCCGTAAATTAATGATATCTCATTAATTTTTAATTTAATGAGATGATATAACCCGTTTAAGAGCTATCTGGTTTTGGTAAGACCCATACCCATAAATTTGGGTTAAATCAATGAGAGGCCTCCATTTAAAAATCAAGAAATCTGGTGGCTTTCATAAAAAGGGGGAGCGACTACATTGCGACATATATGATTTTTGGGTTTTTGTTTATATATATTATAGATTATAGATAGTGTAATAATAAATATAAAATAATGACTTATTACTTTTAATCAACCAAAGTATATTGTTAAAGATATATTATTTTTAACGGCAATATTAATTTTAACTATATTTATTCATCATGGTATTGCATCCAAAAAAACAAATGACAAAAGTTTAGAAAAGCCGTTGAAAAAAAAGTTTAGAAAAAACAAAAAGAAATGATATAAATGTCGTTGAGAATACCTCGAATATTATTTGTTCTTATTCTTATTTTTTAAATTCGACTCTGCGTCTTATGCTTTTTATTTTTTAAGGTGGATCTTTTTAATGGCTGAGACTTCTTCACCTTTTTATTCTTTTTCTCTTATGAGACCATGAGCCACGCCTTTTTTCATCAAGACAAAAAAGAAACATATCCCAAGCAATTGTAGCCATTGTTTTCTCAAACCCGCCAACTACAGTTTTTCAACCGGGTTCTACTAGCTATACAGAGGGTATAGGGGGGCAATAGCCCTATACGAGACGTATTGATGAGTTTTTTTTAGTAAAATGGGTGGGTGTCCCTAGAATTCCACTTTTCTACCTTCGAACCATTACACCATCAAATACCATTGGGTCAAATGTTAGGTGGAAAGTAGAAAGATTTATTTTGACGGATTTTTAGTGTGTTTCTAATCTTTTTGGGTGTTGCTAAAAATACCCCCCTAGGGATGTCACTTTTAACCTAAACCCAACCTGAAAAAACCCTTACCCGAACTAACCCGACCCAAAAAATCCGAGCCCGAGAAAAGACTAACCCGAACCGAAGTAATTCGGGTTGGTTCTCGGGTTTGATTTATAAGTTTCGGGGCAACCCGAACAAACTTTTAGTTTTGAAATTTAATATATTTTTAGGTATAATAAGCTTACTCTTAGTCACTAAAGTTATCAGACTCCGAGCCTAATCGACTGCTGTCATTACAACTATTATGGATCGATTGTTTACTGTTAATTTATGTTTTTCGTTTATTACTAATAGCAATCGTAATCGAACAACCAAATCACGTCTGATTGAAGACGACTATGGTTTGAGTTAGTTACTTAGTTTTACTCTTCTTTTGAATTGTTTTATGATTTTATCAAGTTATGATGCTTTATTATTTGGTTATTTGCGTTACGAGTAAAGAAGAATATGTTGTTTTAATTTTAGCATTGAAATTGTTTAAATTTCTTTGTTTTTTGTTTCATTTTATAGGATACTCGAAACCCGATTAACCCAACCAGAAAAAACCCGAACCCAAATTACCGGAACCCGAAAAACCCGTGAGAGATTTGGGTTAGTTTCGGGTTAAGATTTAAAATTTTGAAGCTCGAAGAATACGACCCGAAAAACGAACCCGAATAACACCCCTAACCCCCCTCCCCTCTATTTTTACTAAGCGTACCCCCTCCTCCAAGTTTCACATTAATACGATTTAAACTTTTTTGTTTTACTTTTTCTCATTTTGTTATATTTTACTTTCATTAGTTTAAAAACATTTTATTCCTACCTTTTTAAAGAAAGTTTTTTTTTATATATATTATAAACATTTTTTTAATTATTTTAAAACAATTTTTTCTCTTCTTTAAACCGTTTTCTCTTTTAATTTTTTTATATATAAAGTGTTTAATTTTTAAAATAACTATAGAGATGGTTTACTTAAAAAAAGTTGTATTAGTTAGTTTTAAATAAACAAACAAAGATTAAATAATATAGAGATGGCTTATATTATCAGTGTCTCATGCGAGCAAACCTAACTAAAAATTTCAAATTGTTTTATTTATTATTATTATTTTATTTTTTATTTTTTTTAGTGTGTGAGAAGGAGACATATGAGAAGACATTACACCATTATTCTTTAAATATATTTTATGAAAACATGAAGAAACCATTTAGAGAAATATAACTAAAGTAATTTTTAAATTTTTTAAAGAAAATATTTTTAAGTCTTTTTACAATTAATTTTTGTTTATTTTAAAAACATTTTTTAAATAAAAATAAAAATTTTATATTTTTGATTATATTAAAAGAGACTATAAATAAAATAAAAGTTAGAAGAGGATAACATGTCAAATAAAATTATTAAAGAAATTGAAAGCGTATATAAGGGATATGACAAGTAGAGCAGGGGTACGTTTGACCTGGCTCATCTTTTTGTATTCTATTAGAATGTTAAATCTTTGGATTATATGCGTCTTCCACCAACTTTCTATCATCCAATTAGATATTTCTCTAATAACTTGCGTTCGTTAATCCATGCGTCTTCAACCAACTTTCTATCATCCAGTTAGATATTTCTCTGATAACTTGCGTTCGTTAATCCTTTTAAAAAAGATTGATACACAACTATGCTTTTCTCTCTCTCTCTCTCTCTCGACATTTCGGTATCAATTTTATTTAAAATGGAATTGTATTCAAAATGAAGTATTTTTCTTTGGTATCGCAAACTATATGAGTGTTGTGGTGAACTGATCCAATTCCAACTGAATAACATCGGTATCGGTATTATCTGAAGCGATACCTATTTGTTTTATGTTTTTTTATCAATGTAAAACATGTGTTGATATCCTATTGTGTATATCACTTGCAATTGTGTTTAATTTTTTTCTTGACATTTTGATATAAATGTTGTTGAAAATGGAGTGTATTTGAAGTGGAGTACATTTTTGGTGTCGAAGCGATAAGAGTGTGAGAGTGTCTGTGTCATACTGGTATTGCGACAAGCTACATCGATTCTGACTGAGGAACAGCGGTACCGATACCACTATTATAGGAACCTGTGGTATTTGTTTATATAGGTTTGTAAAGGATGTGTCGATATCCTTTTGGCATATCATATGTAACTGTGTTTAATTTTTTTCTCGACATTTTGTTAAAAAAGTAGTTGTACATGGACTCATGGTATTGTAAGCTACGAGTGTTGTTACCATGCTTATTCGAACCGATTCCATTCAAACATTTGTTTCGGTATCGGTCTTATCAAACACGATAGTTGTTTTTATTGTTTTGCATACGTGATTAATTTTCTTTCTCGACATTCCGGTATAAAATATGATGAAAACACGGTTGCAATACACACACACACACACACACACACACACACACTAGAAGGGTGCCCGCGCGATGCAGCGGGAAACACAAACTTTGGTAATCATGTAACAAATTTATGAGTGTTCATTATTCCGTTTTAAACTGTGAGATCGTTCATTAGTTTGGTTTCACGGTTGAAACCGGAGCTGACCGTACATATAGTAATGTTAATTATTTACTTATTTAGTATTAGTTATGTTTATAATATATATTAGATATAGTTAAAATGTAGTTAAACAAAGTTTTATTTAACACGAGTAAAGTCGTCTATTACAACTTTAATTTTGTTCAATTTTCAGTATGATTTTTTTGTAACATTTGTTATGATTTCGCCTTCTATTTATTCTAATAAGGTTTATCATTTATGTGACCAAAGCTATCTTTGTTCATATTATGATCCTCTTAAGTAACGTATTAGTTGGTGATTAGTTTGAAATGAGCGCATAGATATATTAATAATTCTTATTTTAAACTCAATTTGTTATCGAAGTACAAAATATATCGAAACCTAATCATTGGTAGTGGTTCAACATAGTTGGGTTTTAATTTTAAAAGTTCAGTTTCAATTTTCGACGACTAAAAAAAATGGGTAAAGTTGGCACATGGTTTAATTTAAACCATCAAAATCGAACCACAAGTAGTTCTACATAATTTTTTTTACTTCGTAAACTATAGCAATATCATACTCAAATTAAAGATAATAAAATGCTCATTTTTATGATGCCATTTATTTTAAAAATATTAACGTATGAAAAAGTTATGAGCGTTTAAAAATCGTGAGGGTAGTTGGGTTAAAAGTGAAAATTAAAGAATATATAATTAAAAGATTGAAACTTTAAGGGATGAAAATTGTAATTATTTTAAAGAAATTTGAAATGGACGTGAGTTTTAATGTTACAATGACATTGTTGCCCCTATTGAATGTTGTATCTCATGCATTAAAGGTTGTAAATTATTTAAGGGAAACGTCTTAATTTGCCCATTAGCGGTATATTATATAATATGTGTGTATATATATATATATGGTATTGTAAGTTATACAAGTGTCGGTACCATACCGGTACTGATTCCTTTAAGGTTTTTTTTCGAATTTCAGACTAATGTTTTAGGACTTTTGATCGGAAGGATGATACAAGTCGACTGTTGTAAAACTTACTTCAAAATGGTGTTTAATTCGGGTGTTTAAACTTCCAATTAACAAAAAGCAAGCCGTTTGGAGCATTGTTTCAAGACAAGTTTTACATAAATCGATTCGTATCCTACTTCAAATAAAAAATTCTTAAACAATCAGTTTGAAATTAAAAAAAAAAAAAAACTTAATTGAGTTAAGTTTTTTTTTTCCTTTTTCAAACGGGGTCCAATGAGAAAAAGCAGGGCGAAAGGTGGGAGTGGTGGCCAAAATTTTAACGTAAAATTATTATCAGCCAACTGTAAAAAAATAAGATTATTAAAATCCAAGTTGTTTTTTTTGTGTTTTTTTAACTAAATACTATTCCCAAGGACTAGCAGAATCGAAATAGCAAAATTCTTGAGTCATCTCAATAGGTTCAGAAACCGCACGTTTCTCTAGATCATCATAGCGTACTTCCACATATCCACTCAGAGGACGGTCTTTTCGTAATGGATGACCCTCGAAACCATGATCTGCTGATATACGACGTAGATCTGGATGATTGATAGGACAAAAACCAAACATATCCCAAACTTCTCGCTCTCAAGTATAGAGGTGTTCAAGAAATCTGAAAAAGACCGAAATTCAAACCGAAACCGAAATAAACCGTTCCGGATTCTTATTCGCATATTCGGATCGGATCAATCCGAATATCCGAATAACTAATTCGGATCGGATTTGGATATGGAATTTTAACAAATTCGGATTGGTCGGATTATTCGAATATCCGTTTAATCTAAAAAAAAACATATTTTTTGTGGTATTTTCCGGTTTGCTATATTAGACTATTATTTGAAGTTTGAACTTTAAATTTGTGTTCAGGAGTAATTCGTATTTTCCGGTTTGTATATTTATTGTTATTCTAAACTTATTAAATGTTAGGAACAAAATATTAGAAAATTTTTTTAGGTTTATTTCGGATTATTCAGATAATTTCGGATTATTCGGATATTATCCGAATCCGATCTGAATTGAATTCGGATAGATTCGAATCGGATATGAATATTCATAATTTGGATAGGATTTCGGATAGGGTCCTAAAATTTTCAAATTCGAATAGCTCGAATCAAATAAACCGAGTAAGCCGTTATCCGATCTGATGAACACTCATACACAAGTATTTCTAGCTGACATCAAATTTCTATTCGAAGAAATAATTATTTTCATTTCATTTTCCTATTTAATATAAACACCTAGACTAGCATAAGTTATGAGTGGCTTAAATTCAATACGAATTCATCACCATTCATCAATCATGGACCAACAATTTCGATTCCATAATAAAAGTTTTGTAATATTCGTCGTATCAGATTAGATAGAATATATTAGTCAGAATTTTTTTTTTTAGCGGCGACTTTCTCAATTAAGTGATAACGCAACCGTATTCACGGTCCCATCACCCTCGGTCCAGACTATGATGACATTATCGGGACACACGCTGGAACCTAAGGATCATTTGGCATTCCCGGTAAAACCCCCGCTTACCCCGCCCGAAGGCACGACAAGCTTTATGCATCAGGGAAAATCCGGTCGGCATCAGGGATCGAACCCAGGTCTCCCCGTGTCTTCCCATCCTTTGCCTGGCCAACCGGGCTAGCCTAGCTGGTTATTAGTCAAAGTTTATTATCAGCTATAATTTATTATACATATAAACTTTCTATAAATATGTTTCATAATTTAAAGTAATAATTATATTATGTTATACTTGTAACTATGGCCTATGGGTGTAAAACAAGTAATGTTATGCGCGAGATTTTATTTTACCTATGATAAGTTTTTTCCTTATGATGGTCTCTTCGGGTTGGGATTGATGGCGGCAGACTGATATATGAGCTTCCTTTCAGGGACATGCCAACCTAGTACCCCATGGTACCACGCTTTGGGAAATGAAGATGATCGGTTGAGAGAATGACCGTCAGTAATTATCGTTAAAAAGGTGATTTTATGTCATAACAGGTCATGTTGGGTCGTAATGAGCCTTCAATTGTGTTAGTGAGTTGATTTAGGTTACACAAAGTTACTTTAAGTTATAACATGTCATTTTGGTGTTAGAGACACAGATGATATGAATGATACTTCAAATATGGTAGTGAATTGGTTTAGGTCACACAAAGTCACTTTTCCCAATAAAATGCCATTTTGATGTCATAGATAGCGTAGATACTTGGCACAAACTACCTATACAACTTACAAAACAAGTCTTTGTGTATTAAACACCAAATAGGTTTGACACGATATGATTAACACGAGTGCTAAACACGAACCTGTTTATAAATGTGTAACATAACACGACCTTTTAACACAAATAACTTCACCTATTTAGTGGCACGACACGATCCCAAACATTTAATACAATTAACAAATAACAAATATAACAAAATATAATATAGATCACCAAAAATTTAGATCCATTATAATAATATGCTTTACGAAAAAATCCATTACATCTTTTAAAAGAAAGTCTATAAAAGTCTTGACTAACAATGAATAACATACCTCAATAATAATCAAATCATAACATTATACGAAATTATACGAGACTCATTCATAAAGCCATTTTGAATGGGGCTTTCATCTTTGACTTTTTAGTTGAAAAAAAAGTAAGATACACATGCATGCTCCTTTTTTTTTTAATTGAAAATTATAAATAGGTATAGTCAGTTCTAAGCAAAGCAGGTTTAGGACATGCTTGTACATATTTTAATCGTGTCCTACTATTTAGGACACAACACCATTAAAGGGGTGTTTAAGATTGCTTATTTTAGCTTATTTATTAACTTTTTAAAAAGTAATAAAGTGTTTGGGATTGTTTTTTATGTGAGATGGATAAGTTAACAAGTTACACTTTTATAACTTATTAACTTATTAAAAAGTAGTAAGAGGCTTGATGAGGAAGCCCAAGCAACCCCTAAACTCAAACCCAAACCCAAACCCAAACATACTTAATTCCATGTCATGCTATTGTGTCCGTGTTAGAAATTGCTAGCACTAATTACCTATCTTGATGAGGTTAAAATGATTCCCTAGTATACCTATATGTTCATAAAATAAGCTTATCGTCAACGATTCATGCAATTGTGCAAATAAAGAGACAGAAAGGGTACGGCATGGTCAAGTTCGGACCATAACCCGACATGATACAACAGTGATCTATCAACGATGTCATGTTGATAGAAAGCCCGCGTGATGCAAGAGCATTAAAATTATTTGGAATCTTAAATTTTATGATTTTATCTTTTATTATTTTATGTTCATCTTGTTTCCTAGTTTATTTTTTCCTTGTTTAGTATAAGTAGGGATCCTGGTTGTTTAGTTTTTTAATTTATGAATTATAAGAACATTGTTCTTTGAACCTTTGGTTCATTTATCGTCATAAAGTGTCTTGAGCCATTGATTGCTTCCAAATTGCATCACCGCGGCTCTATCAAGATCAAATCGTGATGCGACCATATCTCTTCTAGAGAAAATATGAAGATAAACAACGGGATTAAACAATAAAAATCAACTAAGCATTCCACAGCAATGAATAAATATGATAGTATATCAAGAGTACAACTTCATAAACACAAAAGTTTGTTTACAAATACACTTTATAAACTCATACGATTTTTTTTTATAAAAGAAGGTCTATAAAACATCTTAATATCAAACCAAACCAGGGGAATCTTTCTTAAGGGAAGTTGACGTGTCTCAAAATATACAACCTTTTCGTACTACATCTTTCTTCATTACACTGTTTTTATACGATATTCGTTGTCTGTAGTTACTTATTATACGACATTATGACTAGTGAAAATTGCACAATCGACATTAAAAGTTATATATGAACTATGAAGTGATGTCTTATGGTTTCGTGTGTGGGTAAGAATGATGTGGGGGTGCTAGGTGTGTTACATGTGATTGTGTGTAGCATGGTTACGTGTAGGGTATAGTATAGGTATAGGTGGGTGTGGCTAACTAAACAAGTAGTTAGATAACACATGTTTTGAAATATCAAATGAGGATTTGCTAGTAAACCTTGATTTTATTAAACTATAGACTTATCGGTGAAATATGACGATTTTAGCACGTGTTTCATGCGTGGGGCATTTTCTGGCAGTATGACAATTTGCAAAAGGCATCCCATAGTTGTGAGATTTGATTTGAGAATTGTAGCAATGATTTTGTAATCTATTCTGGTAAGAAGGTAAGCGCATTACAAATAATTTTTGGTTAGATCTTCCACCATGTGTTGTGAATAGATTCAACAAGTAACAAACCCGAAATTTGAGGTGATACTTGCAACCCCATCATCTAAACCGTTTATTTGTTTGACTAACGGACCGAATGACTTTGGGCATTTGTATGTTAAAATCACATTGTATACGCTATTGAATTTATATGATTACTGAAATCAATGTTAATAGTTTAGTATAAAGTATTAAAGAGTTTGTAGTCTAATGATATCAAAGTGTTGAAAATGTGTGAGTTCAAGGCTCATTAATTCATTATGAGCAAAATAATAAATTTAGGAGTAGTCTAGAAGTGTTTGAGTTTGCCAGTTTGAAAAAAAAGGGTAAATTACAAATTAATTATTTACTTATTAACTTTTTATGTAAATAATAAAAAGCAGTTTCATTCGTTTATAAGCTCTAAACTTCTATTTTGAAAAACTTAAATATTGAACTTAGTAGTTACTAGAGGTGTAACAAAAACCGGTATGGGACCGGTTTTAGGCAAATCGAACGAACCGGTTTGGGTTTAAAACCGGTTTCACCCAAACCGACCCAAACCGTCCGGTTCCCCTTAAGATCTACCAAACCAGTTTTAAAACTAAACCGGTTTAAAATCGGTTAAACCGGTTTATAAACCAGACCGCACCGACGTGACCAGACCGGTATATCTTGCTTCTAAACCGGTTTATAAACCGACCCGGTTTGAGTCAAACCGGTTTTGACCAGCCGTTGACCATACCGGTTCGGTTTGAGTTTAGAACCGGTTTTGTACACCTCTAGTAGTTACTACTCAAAAAAAACTATTTTTACATTTTTGGATCAATATTGGGAGTTGGGACTTTGGATTGTCTTCTTCTTTAGCCTCTCAAATCGTAATATGGGTTGGGCTTAAATAGTTGGGCCTGTCTTATGTATATGCCAAGGAACTACGAGCATAAACTAGTCTCAGAAAACAATTATTAGAAGTCAGTTTATCTCGTATTATTAGAGCATTCTCAATTCGTTCCTTAAAATTATGTGAGGGGAATTTGCAAATTATATAATATGGTTACGAGTGGTTGTGAGTAGAGGAGAGAGAAAATTTATATGGGAAAGTTAAATTTGGGGTTTCATTATAGATACTGTATAATTTTTTAATATTTCCATAAAGTAGTTGTGAGTGAGAGAGAGAAAATATAATGATAAAGGTATAAAAATATTATTTAATTAAACAAGAGAGAGAAAGTACTGTATTTTTTAGTGTAATTATATGATATATATGGATATAATGTAGGGAACGGGCTGCGACTGCTCTTAGTAACCTTATCTGATAAAACTCATTTAAATTCAACAATTTACAAGTCATTAGTGATCAGTTAACAAGGGAAAAAAAGTTTACACATAATCATAACGACAGCGTGCTGGTGTATTTGGAAATTGAGAAATGAGGCTATCTTCGAAAATAAAGTTGTTGCGGTTTCAAAGGTAAAAGAAGATATTAAGTCATTGGGTTATCTTTGGATCAAAAATAGGCCCTTGATTAAATCTATAAATTGGAAAGATTGGTGTAATTTCTCTTTGTAACTTTGTTTGTTTGGGCTCTAGCTTCTTGCTAATTTGCTGATTTTAATGAAAGTTGCCGTCCGAAAAAAAATACAAGCTATAAACCCTCTCACAAATTGTCACACCCTGCCTTCGGGCCTAGACGTGTGACTCACAGTTGGTACCATTTTTGTTAATTTATCAAAGTTTGCAGCGGAAAATGTTAATTTAAAATATTTACTTTCATAATAAAGGGAATTAAACACCCTTGATCGTTTTACAAAATTTCTTGTTTAAAAACAAGTTTTTCTTATGCATCATTACAAAATTAGCTGAGCCACCAGCTGCATTCTATGCCTAGTGATCTTCTATCTCCACTGGCATATCCATCTCTATACCTTACTCTTGGTTACCCGAAAACAGTTTGAAAATACGTCAGCTATATGCTGGTGAATACGCTGACTCAATAAAACGTTTTCGCAATTCGTAATGATACAACACCAATAGTGTTCAACAAATCAGTGGGTCTCAATCCCATCTCATCAGAACTAAACATACGCACAAACCACATAATCGAACTTCACTCAACCACATAATCACATACGCACAAACATACGCACAAACATAATCGAACTAAACATACGCACAAACATACGCACAAACATAATCGACCACATAATCGAACTAAACATACGCACAAACCACATAACCACATAATCAAATATAACGCGAATTGATATATTAACTGAGCCGACCTAGACCTAAAATCGATTATATATTCTAGGCTTAACTATAATGCAATTAAACGTGCCTGCACGCCCCTCATTACAGCGCCTACTGAAGCCCTAAGACTAATTGGATTATCAACTTCTGGATTGGCTTGTTCGTCGTCCTCATAGCCGGCACTATTAACCCGTAATTGACCAGTGGTTAGTCGTCGAAGAAGCTAATGAATTATATGTTTAGATTCGTCTTGATGTGCTGATCATTAGCCCAAACCTTAATTGGATAAAAGTTTAACGAATTGAGCGATTGAACATTTAGGGTTCATAATCAATTTGGTTTGTAATATCTTTGTATATATTTAATCGTTTACACTTTCTAAACAACCCCAGTTGGCTAGGGTGTGTGTGTTCCTTTATGTGCCGGCCAAACACGCGAGTTCGAGGCCCGGCCAGTGCGTTTTTGGGTTACTTTTGTTTTAATTGTTTTTAATTTGTTTTAAGTGTATAAATTATATTATAATTAATACTAAATATTAAATAAACAATATTTTATTTAAACCGACATCGTAAGGTTAACGTTTCGTGTCGGCTAGTTTCGATACAAGTTTTCGTGTATATATGTGTGTGTGTGTGTATATATATGTGTGTGTACGTATTATAAGTGTATATTTATTTAATAAATCAACAATTATTTTATTAAGATCCGACATTAATATAAAGGCTTCTCGTTGTTAAAATGTATGTATGAAATTTATTTATATTTATTAGACACACAACACACACACACACATATATATATACATATAGGATTTGATTCATTTGAGAAGTGTTTTTAGAGCGAGAAGTACGAGAAACAATTATAACCAATCACAATTTATTTTTTTCTTTATGGTTTATTTTACTTTTAAGGGTATATTAGTAAAAAGTAATTGTTTATATTTGTAGTAACTAATTATAGTTTGGGGTAAGTTACATTTTACCTTTTATCATTATTTTATTTGTCACATTTTTTTTTTCCAAATTATGAATCGTTGCCTCAAATTCTTTTGAATGACTTTCTTTTTCCTTTGATTGGCAGCCTACATCGAATTCTAACCAATCTTTCTTTGTTTCTTTCTTGTTTTACATTTTGTTAAACCCAGGTATTCTGGTTCTATTATGTAACTTTAGTTTCAATTTTTCCAAGAGATTTGATCATCAAAAATCGGTTTCATTTTCTTCTTTTTGCACGATTCCATTAATGAAAATCTACAACAAACTTAGATACATCATATAAGATGAAAATCTATACCAAACTATTGGAGGTTATAAATATTATAATTTGCTTTTATTTGTTTATAATAAAATGAAAAAAACTCCTCACCATGTAGGTACGTATGAATGTATGTGTATGCATCCGCATGGTTCGTATGTATGTTGCAATATAAGAACGTACGTATATACGTACCGTACGTAGGCACACATAAACGTAGGTGCATACGTATGTACGTAGGTATGTAGGTAAATAGATATGTATGTATATATGTAGGTTCGTTGGTATGTATGTACGTACACACGAATGTAGGTGCGTATAACATACATACTTATGTATGTATGCATACCTACACACGTAACAAAGATTCAAATAATACTTATTCACAAAAACTAAATCAAATTAAAAGATAAAAAAGTTTGAAAGGGAGATCAAGAGAACTGTATTGTTGTATAATATTGAAAGAATATGGCAAGTGTAACCTCTAAGACTTTTAAGGAGAAAATTGAAGATGATTTAATGTAATAGTTTGACTTTCTACACACAAAGACGTTTAATTAAATGATACTACACAAAATTTACCAACATGCCCTTTTGGTAATAAAATACATTCAATTGGGGAAACTACAAATTACAAGATTGCCACTTTAATTATATGTCATAGATCACCAAAATTAAGGGTTAGGATTTACTTCTCGCGCTTCTCGTTCTAAAAACACTTCTCGCATGATCCATCCCATATATATATATATGTATATTAATAAACGTATTAAAAGTGTTAATTATACTTTTACCATCGAATTTCGTTAAAATTTCCAAAAATATAAATTTTATGTTAATTATATATTTAAACCATTTATCATTATATATCTCAATTCATATTTATTTAAACTAATTAACTGTAAATTCAATTATACGATAAACAAAGATTCTTAAAATTTAATGGTAATTAATAACATTGTTTTAGCAATAATCCGTAGAGATCGATCGTTCAATCCATAACGTACCCAACCATAAATATAACTCAGATCATATCGAAATCCTAAATTCATTATATGTATTACATCATTCATAATCCGTTCATAATATTATATTATTTAATTAGGATTCTTGTCGATAATTCTTGACGAGCGTGATTTCCGCTTTCTTGTCGTATACATTCCCGTTTGGCTTACTCAATCAGGTGAGTTTTATCATTCCCCTATTTTACTCGATTTTCATAAACGTTTTGGGGACATATGCGTATATAATACTATACATACATATCTATATATACATACATATCAAAAATAGCAAACGTGTAATTGTGTGTGATTAATCAAATCTACTTGTTATGTGCTTATGTGTTACTGTATTAATTCGTTTGACATATCCCCTTGGAGAGGGTTCGCATTCTATTAACCACCGCCCGATTCGCTTGGCAACGGTCTTATTCTTATATGCTTATGGTTGATTTACTGGCGCCCGATTCGCTTGGCAATGGTTTAATCGACAACTTACATGCTTATTGTTTGATTTCATTACCGCATTTATTACGTTTTGCTTATTTATTATATTATCCTTATTTTATTGCAAAACTGGTGGTAAACTCACTCAACATGTGTTGTTGACCAAAACTTCATTTTCTACGCATATGCAGGTTGACTGTTGAAAGATGGACACTTAGAAAGACCTTAGGGTTATATTGAAGATAAACTTAAATTTAATTGATTGTATTTATTTATTTGAATTGTATTGTTGTATTTGAATGTTGTGTATTATTTGAATTAAATAATTAATTAGATATTGTCACATTTTATATATGATAGTATCTTCAAGCTGTGAGCAATCGGATCACGCCCCGGCATTTCCGCCTTAGGTTGGGGTGTGACACTCGCCCTAGAGATAGTCACTTGCCTCATGGTTAGTATGTCTGTAGTGTGCCCACTACAATACATATATGTAAGGATCTAGACACATGCGTATTTTAGCCTGAGTGTTTAGTACTACTTTGTATCAAAACGTTTTAGAGGATTTGAACCAACCCTCATATAACTACTTTCATAACTATTTACATATGGTAACAGTCCATAGTTTATAAGAGTAAATATCTTTTCAAAGACAGTACATAGATGTATTCACATCATAAAACATTTCACACTATAAAAAGGTTAGACGTATTCACCTTATAATCAATGTGTCTCACTGATAATTGTCTGATCTTTATCTCAGACCTATGGTACGAGAATAACATTTTATAAATAACTAGATCTACAATCTAGCTATAGACCTTAAGTCTATTTGCATACCCTTTACCTTGATATTCATTTCATTTTATAAAACATTTATATACTATGTTTCTTCATCATGAAGAAACGTATATATCCCATTTCTTCATTCATAAGAAATATCTTTATAATAAAGAATAATATTTTATTCATAACCTTATTTTATGAAAGCTACATTTTACTTATTATCTGATCAAGGTATAGACTACACCCCCGACTAGGGTCTAAGCCATATATAATAAAATAATCGAGCAGAACCCATACCTTGTATGGCTTATATATGAAATGCTTAAACTTCACGTGGGCAACACTCCTACTTGCACGTAATTATAGACAACGAGCATATCGGAAACGACGGGATTTTGGCACGAAAACCGAGGTAAAATGTGTGTGATGTGATGGAGACTTCATTCCCATGGCTGCCTATTTATAGCCAGAATCTGTGCATCTTCGCGTATCGCGAAGGATTCTTCACGATGGGCGAAGTACAAATGTAGCCGCAATTATTATTATATTCCTTCGCGTATCGCGAAGGATTTCTTCGCGTATTGCGAAGTTGCCTTCTCTGTCATCTTCGCGTATTGCGAATGTGCTAAATTTTTAGTTTCAGTCCCTGGTATTTGGTAGCTTGCCATATCTTGATCATAGTTCAAAAATACTAAAGCGGCCCTTATGCGGCTCGCGACGATGCGAGCGTGCGAAGTGCAAAGTGCGCCATCAAAACGCCACATTAGGCCCATCATCCGAGTCCGAGTCCGAGTCCCTGTCCATGCGCGTGCTTCGCACCCTCTACTAGGACTAGTGAGAGTGGATAAGAACATTACCATGGAAAATTCCTTCCTTATAAAGTGCTTTCATTTCTTTCTTAATTTCCATGTGGGATGTAATTTCCTTACTTATTCTCGTAACATAAAAATGCTTTCTTTTCTTTACCATTTTATTCTCCTTACCTATTTCATAAATATTTTTGGTCCTTTATCTTTATAAACTTGTCAAATTTAAACCAAAATTTTGTGGATGTTACACAAATACAGTACACACTAAGGATGTTCGGGGTTTGGGTTGGTCGGCAACACCACCACCCACCCTTCGGGTAGCCGTGAACCCAAAGTGAGAGAGAGAGAAAAGGGTGGGCCCTCAACCAGGCAAATCATTTTCTTTTCTTTTTACTTTTTTTTTATTTTATTCACATATATTCATCCATCACTAACTAATTTGCAAAAACTAACCATTTTTCACATGACACTCTCTCTTAGGTTGATCTATTTTCATATTTCTCAATAAATATTCATATACCTCTAAGGCCGCTTGTTGCGGAAGAAAAGGTCCCAGACGCTATGGGACCTGGCCTGTTGACGCGGTGATGATTTAGCAGGTTTCCGCCGTTATCCGGCGCTAAAGAGAGAAGTGTTATTCGACCCGCCATTATGAGATGACGACAGAAGGAGAAAAAGGATGGACGCTATGGTGAGCAGGTTGTGGCTTTCCGACATGGAAGACCAAAACGCCCACCAACATTATCGGCAACGAACAATCTAACACCCTGATGAAACAACACAAATTCCAACTGATCTTTTTTTTAGCTATAAGTTAATTAGATATCATTTAAAATTATGACTTAACTTTTTCATGGTCACATCTCCAGTTACGGAAAAGATCCGTCATCATAACGAACCATACCGATACCGTAACAAACCGAATCAATTGAAAAATAGAAAATTTTTATAAAAAAATGAAGTAATCAATATTTGCCCAAACTAGCCCTTCGGCGGCAGTCACCTCCACTACTTGTTCTATCATCGCTAACCGATAAAACCCTAATAAACCACCTGAATCAATCACTTCATCATCAATCGAATCCTTGGATTCAATTCAATTGCTTCGATTACGATCACAGCACACATCTAACGCTTGATTAGATGTAAGATGCCGCCGAAGCAATCGAAAGCGGAAGTAGCAAAGAAGCAGAAGATAGTGGAAGACAAAACATTTGGGCTGAAGAACCAAGAACAAGAGCAAAAACGTTCAGAAATACGTTCAATCGCTGCAGCAGAATGTTATCCCCAAACCTGATCCATCCAAACTCGCTGCCAAGGTCTTATTATTATTATTATTATTAGGGTTTCTAGGGCTTTATTATTATTATTATTATTTATTATTATTATTATTGATTGATTTTTGTTGTTGATTGTTTTTATTAATTTTAATTTGCAGAAAAAGAAGGAAGAAGAGAAAGCTAGAGAGAAGGAATTGAATGATTTGTTTAAGATTGCTGTTGTTCAACCTAAAGTACCTGTTGGTAGGTTGTTGTTGTTGTTGTTATTATTATTATCTGATTTGATTTGCATGTACATGTTTGAATTGGACAGTTTTCACCTATTATACATATGCAAGGTTTTAGGTTACCGTATTTATATTTATAGCTTGTGAATTGAGAAGATTATGTGTGTACATTATTCAACATATTGGTTTTTTGATGCATATGAAAGCGAGATAATTTTTTTTAACATGTGTTGTTATGTTTCACTTTTTGCTGTATAATACATTATTGAAAGTCTTGATTTGATGCATATAAAAGTGAGAGCAGTTTGTTTATATCTATGGATTCAAAAAAGCATAGGCTTCGGGCAATTTGGCTTCTCTTGCTTTTTTATTAACTTTTAAAAAAAATTCATATGTTAAAGTACCTGTTGGTAGGTTTTGTATTGGTTTATATTGAAAACTTTAAGTTTATAACTTTATATTGAAAAATTGCAGTATATTTGGGTTTCAATCTTATAGTTGTTTTGGGATTTGCCTGTCTTTTTAGATAAAATTGATAGCTACTTCCAACTTTGAGCATTACTGAACATAATGGTTAGCAAGTCTGAACACATAATAAAATCCAATTTAAGTTGAAAGGTACTGTGTTTCACATCAAAATGAGTTTTAGGATGTTTGGATCTCTGTGGGATGACTTATGAATTGGCTATTCATGATTGATTTGCCATGCATTGATCAGCATATGATCTACTGATTGCAAATATAATGTCTGTACATTATTAAACATATTAAGTGATAGCTAGTTTTTAAACATATGTGGTTATTTGTCACATCTTGCTTTACAAGACGCACATTATTTGATATATGAATTTGTGTCTTTGTAATTATTCGATACTACAAATTGTTAATGCTATCTTGAAGGCTGATAGCGTCTATGTTTGTAAAATTGTTTCAGTTATAACATAAAGCCGTCTATTTTGTTGCTAGTTTAACATAAGAGCTGGTAGTTTCAATATGTGTATAACTTATGAATTGCAAAGATTATGTCTTACATTGTTGAACAAATTGGTTTAATGCCTATGAAAGTGAGATAATTTTATAACATATGTTGTTATGTTTTAACTTTTTGCTATATGATACATTATTGAAAATCTTGGTTTGACTTTGATGCATATGAAAGTGAGATCAGTTTGTTTATATGTGGTTGTTTTTCATATATTTCTCTGCGGTGCATACACACATTGCTCTCCATTTTCTAGTTCAAGGTTTTGAGATGGTTTAGCTAAATGACTATTATGCACAGTGGCGGATCCAGGAATTTTTTTTAGGTGGTTCCCTCTTAATTTATAAGGTGGTTCCTACGCGTCTTCTATATATCCGTACACTATTATTTCGAAACTCGGGTGGTTCCCCGATCCGCCAATGATTATGCATGCTTGCATATATAGAGAAGATATATAGAGGCAAATAGACAGAGAATAAATGTAGAGACAAATGTGTGTGTGAGAGAATCTTGACTAGATAAGTTGCTTGTGGCTCCATGGATTATTATCATAAACCGTCATATCATCTCTAGTCTTAATGTCTTAGAATTTTGCCGAGTCATATTATTAAGTCATCATCTTTGAATAGCATCATCTTTCTTATCAGTTTTTACACATATCTATCAATTTTCAATATCACCACATTTTGTGTTTATGTTTATAACTAAACAATTACAAGTTAATTAATTTTACAATTTTATGAGTTTAATAAATATAGAAATATTTATAACTTTATTGATCAACTTAACTTTTAGAAACATATAGCTATAAACTATATATATAACTAAGGGTTTGGATCAAATACAAAAATTAATTAATGTGCTAACTGTGAGAATCAAGTAGTGTAATCATATATATAAGTATACAACATAGTGTAATTATTAGTGTGGTGTAATTGCAACATAGTCTAATTATAGTGTAATCACAGTTAGCACGTTAATTTAATTTATATGTTAACTTTTCCCTTAAACTAAAAGAAAAATAAAATGGCCAACTCATCCGTCATCATTATTTCACCACACACGAGCTGTGAATAAGCCCGTACAACGCAAGCACACGTGGGGATTAAGTGGGCGGATGTCACTTGCCCACCAGCCAAAACCATGAGCACCCCGTTATAGATGGTTTGATCACGTGGAAGTAGTGACAAAATCCAGTAACTTTTATTGAAATGTTTAAGTAAATTGGCCTCATCATATACATTTATAACACATAAAGGAACTAGCATTGCTTAATATATATCACATCAAACAAGAATCACTGGTTACACACTTAATTAAGTCGTTAATATATATATCAGCCCTATGTCTTAGTCATCGATCATGGTCATGTTCACATGCCAATGAATGTGATGCAATATAATATATGGATAGTCAGAATCATAATATTATAATGACTTGTATTTATAGATACTATGGATTTGATTTTGAAAACGTGGGTATGAACACATAACAAATACAATATGTGGTTTGCTTCCTCATGTGGGTCCCATTCTTTTTCTCATTATTGTGTTATTGACTCATTTCTGTAGTTTGATTTAATACAATTTGGGTCAAAAATAAAAATAATATATGAATTGAACAGATTTGTGTGGGGTGTTTATTTGATTCAAAATTGGACGACTTGTAAGTTGTCATGCCGAAAATATGTAACTTTCATTACAGGTACAGAACTCGTAAAAGTTTTATTCGTTGAAGACAAACAACATATTATAAAATTTTTTTGGAATGTTACATGGAGGAGGTACATCAAAATACGACGGGGGATAGAATGATAATTGTGGTGATCTACGAAACGCGTGTGGCACAACCCTAAAGCCAATCAGCTAAAGCTTTCATTAACAAGATATCAACATCTTCGCTTACTAATAGTTGATTTCTAGATCGTCAATTATAAAGTAGTTGAAGTGAATATAAATATGAGTTGTACTTTTCTTATTCTTTTCATTGCGAATCCATAATTTGTTCTTATCGTTAACGTTACAAAGTAACGAAAGCTTAAAAGAATTCGCATGGCGAAAACTAACATGATGTTAACATCGTATAGCTTTCCGCCTTACATAAAAAGATGAAAATAACTTGTAAAACTGATTACCCTTTTATACAATTTTCTATCTTTAGATATGAAGTCATAAACTTTTGTTAGTTAATTTGTGAATTTAGTTATAAAATCATGACTAATAGCATCTTACGTGGATGTCATTTTTATCATGATGTCACCATTTGATCTAAAATGACATGTTTGCCCTCAAGAGCGACGCATATCTCATTATCCTGAACCTATTGAGTATTGACCATCTTTTTCTCACATTTTAAACACTTTTATAAATAACTATAAAACACAAGAAACAGGTTACAGGATACTATTAATTTATAACTTACATTGATTTGATGACTATTGGATCTTAAAACAAAACTTAAATGGACATATTGTCCTTTCTCACAAATACATATGATTTAGATTTATCTCACATGAAACGTAATTCGTAAAGAGACCAAACATAAGTGAATCGAATGTTGACGTCATCATTATTTGCCCCAATAGCATTGAAAACATTTCACCAATCTACAAGAATAAAACATTAAAAACAGATTAAAAGTCATTTCATCAATGAAGACAATAATAGGCGAAACTATTCAACTTTTAACATTACATGTGATTACTTGGCTACTCACTAATAATTTGTGTATATAATCTTTTACACTGAAATAGAAGACAAACGGACAATAAGGTAAGCCGCTTGTGAAGATATTGATTAAATACCTCTCGCTATTTCTTAGTTGGAGCGACGAAAGTGTAATCTTGTGAGGATGAAGAGACCTGATTCTTTCTTACATTGCCTCCTCCACCAAGTGTCTTGGTAATTTTGTCTCTCAATTCCTCAAATATCTTCTCTTTAATTTGACCCCTCCTTGGTGGCAATGTGGTTTTCTTTTTCTTCTCTTCAATCTTCCATTTGCTCTCCATTTTCTAGTTCAATAGTATTTTGTGACTCAGCAATTATATATGGTTTAGCTAAAAAGGCTTATAAGTTTGCATGTATATATAGAGAAGAAAGATAGGGACACTTAAGACTTATTAAGAGTTAAGAGTAGAAAGATAGGAGACAAGTGGGTGTGTGAGAGAGAGTCTTGACTAGATACTTTGGTTGAAATCACATATTATCCATAATGGCAATCTTTGAACAAAAACCATGATATCATCTCAAATCTTGGAATCTTGACTAGCCACTTGTCAAGTTTTAATTCATTATAGCTTTTTCCGAACACTTTTTATCTTATTTACAAACATCATTCAACTTTAATATTATCCTCACATTTTTTATTAGTTTTTTCATTACTAAATTACTTATTAAATTCAGAATTTATAAGAAGTTTATTAAATGTAAAAATATTTAAAAGCTTATTAGCTTATAATATTTTAATGAGATTAATAGATATAGAAATATTGTTAATCAACTTATTTTTTAGAAATATATAAATGTATAAACTAAATAATCAAAAATTTTAAAACGTAATAAAAAATAATATATCTAAACCTGACCACTCAGCTCGTCCGTTGTCATTCTTCACCACATGCGAGCCAATGAGCCATGAACAAGCCTGCACAATGTGAGCATCAGTGGCAAGTGCCACTAGACGCCAACCAACCAACGGACATCTCATTTGAGATGGCCAAATAACGTGGAATGTAGTCAAAAATTCAACGATGTTCAATTGTTCAACTGTGCCATTTGAGTGCCGTATAAATTTGTAAGTTATAACACATACACACACAAAAACACTTATATCATATGTCAAAGTAGACGTGCACAAAAAAACCGGTTCCGAAACCTAACTGGTGGAACCGAACCGGAACCGGTTCCAGTTCCAACCCGGTTGGTACAATACCCGGTTTGGGTATTTTTGTACACGAAAATCGTACCCGGTTCTCATATTTGTATGTTAGTATCAGTTCCAACCCGGTTCCTACCCGGTTCTTAATTGTAACCGGTTCGGTTCGTACCCGGAAAAACCGGTTCCGGCGGGTTTTTTTTGAAGAGTCAAACAAAAGTCAAAGTAGCCGTTGGAACCGGTTCCAACGGTAATATAGCCGTTGGAACCGGTTTTTTAGCCACCAATTAGCCGTTGGAACCGGTTCCAACGGTAATATAGCCGTTGGAACCGGTTTTCGAGAGACAATAGATCCGTTGGAACCGGTTCCAACGGTAATATAGCCGTTGGAACCGGTTTTTGATGCCCAAACCTATATATAAGTTGTTTTCCACCACTAATTTCACCACCAAACTCAAAAACAAACTAAAATACTACTCCTTTAGCAAACCCGTTCCGTTACCCGACCATCCAACTAAATATTATTATGGCAACCATCAAAAAAACTAACAAGAAGGCTAAGAAGAGTGTTTTTGTTGCCCCCGTTCCTGTTACGGAGGACCCAAGGGTTGTTACGGTAGTCAACCATAACCGCAACCAAGACATATGGAAGAATTGGGATTTGATTGTGGATGACGAAGGTTATCAAAAGGCTCGTTGCAAACTATGTGGTTCAATATTAAAGCACGATTCCAACTCTACTTTGAGAAAGCACATCGAGAAGCCATATTGCAAGGCGTTGAAAGGGATTGGCGCGACCGATCAAATTGACTTGGGTAAAGATGGTACACTATTTCGTTACAACACGACTCAAGTTCAAGATAGAATGGCAAAGTTCGTTATTCAACGAGGTTTGCCGTTTAACCACTTTGATGACCCGGAGTTGACGTCGTTGATTCGCGAAACTCTACAACCGAGATACACACATGTAAGTCGTACTACCTTAAGACGTCATTGTATCAGGTTGTGGGAGTGTGCTAAAAAAGAGTTAATCGAGTCTTTTCATTCTTTAGAAGCCATGGTTAGTTTAACTACCGATGTTTGGTTGGCACCACACGGGTTGCCCGAATCATACATATGTGTCACCGCTCATTGGGTTGATCCGGTGACATGGCAATTGATGAAACGCACCATCGCTTTTGAAAACTTCCCGTTCCCACATACCGCCGAAAAATTGTTTGAATTACTTGATGAAGTTATAACGACTTACAACTTGAGAAATAAAATATTTTCGATTTCGTTTGACAACGCTTCAAACAATACTAAGGCGGCTGAAAAATTTATCATTAAATATTCACCACCTTGTTTCGGGGATTTTTTTCATGTCCGATGTGTTGCACATATCATCAATTTGGTTGTTCAAATAGGTCTTGACAATGAAAACATTTGTGATGATTTAAAATACTTTAGAGTTATGTTACAAGATGTCTTCAAAAGTGGTAAAAGAAGACATCTTGAATATAAGAACTATTGCAAGTCGGTTGAAAGAAAGTATTTGGGGCCGAATTGGGACGTTCCAACCCGTTGGAACTCAACTTGTCATATGTTAAAGTGTGCTTTTGCCCAACGCCAAACTTTACAAGCTTTTCATAACAATCTTGTTGAAGAACGCGAGGCCGATATGTTTCCGGAAAGTGTTTGGGTCCAAGTCGGTTATTTGTTGGAGTATCTTGACGTGTTCAAAAAGTCAACAACAAAATTATCGGGAGTCTATTACCCTACTAGTTGTTGGGTTTTGCAAGAATTGTACTATATGTCTTGTGTTTTTAAAAGCTTTGCGGAGAAGAACAAACTCTTCGAAAATATTGTTGCGGTGATGAAAGAAAAGTTCATAAAATATTTTGAAAACATACCGCCGGTCTTTACTTGTGCCGCCGCATTAAACCCCAATTGGAATGTTAATGGGGTTGAAACAACGATTGAGGAAATATTCGACAACTTAGGTATGCACGAGATTGACCCGAAGTTGTTGACGGAAGCGAAGGACAAGTTCAACAAAAACCTTCAAGACCTTTATGACCATTATTTTCAAATGTATGGTCCAAGCACGAGATCGTCTTTTGTGAAAAAACAACAACTAGTAGGCCGTGCAATGACCCACTTATAAACTTGATGAATGGGATTCGTGAATCGGCATCTAAGAGGCCAAGAGGAAACACACAAAGTAGCGAACTTGGTCGATATAGTGGAGCAAACAATGTTGAGGGCGCAACGGTCGACGAAATTCGCAATATTGATTTGTTGGCTTGGTGGAAAGGTAAACAAAACGAATTTCCCATTCTATCCGCCATGGCTCGTGATTTGCTTGCCGTACAAGCCTCAACGGTTGCTTCCGAATCGGTTTTTTCTCTTAGTGGGAGGGTGTTATCTATGCGAAGAACAAAACTAACTCCCGAGTCTCTAGAGGTTTGCATTTGCCTAAAGGACCATTTGGATGCGGTGGATCATGTACAACACAAGGCGAACTTTGAAGACGAAATACCAATAGAGCGTCATATTCATGATGAGGAGGCGGAGGACGGGGTTTCTTCCGATAACAAAGACGAGGGTGAAGACGAGAATGAAGACGAAGAAGAGTTGTAATTATTTGTTTTGGTAAAATTATTTGTAACTTGTTCAACTAATATTTAGTTTTGATTTGTTTTATTATAATTACTTTTGTTACTCATGATTAATTTTTGTTACCTTTTTAATAACGACGAACATTTTATTTATTTAAAAAATAACTATTACAAACATTATTAAAACATAAACGATACTAAATATAACAACTAAAACATAAAAAACAAAGTCCGTCGTTTTAATCCGGGAATACTTATTTTTGGGTTGTAGAGCCGGACGACTCTCCCACTTCCGTTTTTATAGCTTCCAAACTTCTTTTCTCTCGACAATACTTATTCGTATGTTTTCGTAATGTCGAGTTGGACCATGCTTTAAGAAACTTCGAGCAATATTTGCAACATGCCAACTCATGTGAGTCGGTCATGAGACACAAATCATAATGAAACCAAACATCGGGGCATCTTGTTGTTTCGATCACCATAACAACGTCATCATTAGTTGCCATTTGTTGTTGGTTTAAGGTTAATTGTGGTTTGGAGTGTGTTTTATAGTTTTGGAAGTGGTTTAACAAGTACACAAACAAACCTTGCTATTTAGAGTAAAAAAATAACCTATTTATAGTTAAAAAACCGGTTCCAACGGTCAAAAACGGCTATATAGCCGTTGGAACCGGTTCCTAACGGCTATGATATTTAAATTTCAAAAAAAACCGGTGGAACCGGTTTTTACGTAAAAACCGGTTCCGGTTCATACCCTACCCGGTTCTTAAAAGTTAGCATATCTGGGCATCGGTTCGGGTCGGGAACCGAACCGTTTCTTGATTGGAACCGGTGCCATTTTACAACCCGGTGTGAAAAAACCGGTTTCGAACCGGTTCGGGTTTTCCAGTTGAACCCGATTTGTGCACCTCTATGTCAAAGTCATGGATCATATAGTCATGCATGTTCACAAGCCAATGAATGTGATATAACATATAGATATTCGGAATCATAATATTATAACGACTTGTGTATTATTGGATGTTGCGGATTTGATTTTTAGATTTTGAAAATGTGGATATGTCGTATGAACACAGAGACAAATATAGCATATTAGCTTTTGTTATTGTCTCCATTGAACTGGGGTCTGCTTTCTTATTTGGGTCCCACTCTTTTTCTCAATCTGGTTAATACACTTTTGTGTCAAAAAGAAGATATGAATTAATTGAAAAGATTTGTGGGGTATTAATTTAATTCAAGTTGGATAACTTTTCCCTAATGTGTCTAGAATATGTAACTTCCATGACATGTATAGAACTTGCTAAGTTGTAAGTTTAATTCTTTGAATTGATATAAGTACTATAACATTGTTGTTGGAAATTTTGGACAATAATTAATATTTATAAGTACTTGTACTAATAAATAAATTAATTAATTAAACGTGCCTAAAGAATAAAGATGAATGCGATATCGATACTTTAAAATGTGTAGTTGAGAACTTGAACATTGGTAAAAATAGAAATGGGTTTGTCTCACATTGGTAGAACGCTTGAGAGCCGCCTTAGCATTTTGGTGGTTGAGCCAAGTGACATGTGTCGATTGTGTAGCATGAACCTGTGATGAGTCAGCAGCTAGGTGTCGTTTTCTAGTTGTCCGCGCTCCACGTACTCTCAAGTGTCAAACTCATTGGTGAGTCGGATGACACATGTCATCACTTGCTTTATCTTGCGCCAAGTGTCGAACTCATTGATGAGTCACGGGACACGTGTCACGTAGATAGCTCTGGATGTGACACGTGTCAAGCTGACTCATGACCGGATATTTCTATAAATAACAAGGCAAGGAGCTCATTTGGAACACCGAAAACTTGGATAAGTCACATCACTATACACACTCGACCTGACCACACAACGCCAAACCAGCTCGTGTTCTCAATTCCAACTCTCTCTAGATCCCGAACTCTCGTTACAAATAAAGTTCTGGTGCTAGGGTAATCCCGGCAATACATACTGCTTCGGTTGTTGTACCCTGGGAAACAGACGGGCTCACGGAAGTTTCCCGAAATCTGTTTTAAGGGACCTCTGTTTAACAGAAATCCTTAGCCACAACCGGGAACCACAGTTTGTTCAGTTTTGCAGCTAGAAAGGTGTAGACGTTTTCAGGTAATCAAGACGGATTCACCAAGGAAAGAGATGTACAAGAAGACATGACTCGGAGGTGATGCTCGGATCTTGGTGAACACGAGCTAGATGATGTGAGCGCGGTTCCGGTGCGGATTCAACACGATGATTACTCGGCTCCGGCCCGGTTTCAACTCGTCAAAGAATTTGGTGTTAGAGCACAAGTTAGGAACTTCGGTATGAATCAAGACATACATATATGTGTATATATATATATATATATATATATATATATGTGCTATATTTTTTGTTATTCTCGTTTAAATTTGTATACGGTATATGTACCACAATTTCCCAAATTGTATAAAGAGATTATTTATTTGTTTTATTAATATTGTTTAATAAAATCGTGACCCATGTCCTACAATCTTAAAACAGAATTTTAACTTTCGCAAGATTGTTGTGACAATCTTAAAACCTTTATAAAGGATATTGGGTTCACGAAAGTTTAAATTTATTAAATGGATTTTTATAAATATTTGATTTGGGAAAATTTTTGTGTGGTACAATTGAGTAAGGATTTGTGATTGGAGTACAATACGTAATCCGAATACCGTAATACAAAACGAGAAATTTGATTCAACTGTTTGGAAACGATTTTTGTAATCGTATATGCTCTAACTATAGTGTTAGAAACGGTTTTTTTTAAGCAGTGAGTTTAATAGTTAAACCAATTTTGTGATCGTTTATGTCTAAAATCAAGTAGAAACGGTTCATGAAAAAACATACATTTTAAAAGAATTTGTAGTGGTTTTAAGTAAACCATTTGTTCGTGCAAACGTTAATACGCTAGCGTGCGTAAGATTGGGTTTAATTTATAATCAATATTTTTTTTGTAAACGTTTCATCTCATAACATGCGGGTTACAAATTGATTATAAAATATTGTGGATTAAACGACACGTTTCCTAGCATGGGTATTACAAATTATTATTGTGTATAATAATGGCTAAAAATTGTCTAATCTTCAAGCGAGCGTGCTAGAATTATTATTTTAGTAAATAATAAGCTTTAGACTTTTAATATTTCTAATGAGCGCATTAGAAAATGTGGGCTTGTAAACCTATAAAGAAAGTTTTATGAATGCTTAATTCTTCTAACGAGCATGCTAGAAATTATTATTTTGGTAAAATAATAATAGTAAATGCGGTTTATATATAACTAACGGTTATAAACATTTGTCTCTAAATGTTTTGACTTCTAACGAGTGTGTTAGAATGGATTTATTTTTATAAACCACAATGTTTTAAAAATGACATGTGATTATTCATTTTCTAACGAACGGTTAGAAATGGGTTATATTATAAACCAAGTAATGTGAAGTCATTAATCGTTTACCGAGCAACTTAGACATGGTGTTGTCTTTATACAATGAACTTTCAAAACATTTGGTAAATGTTCATTTCTAACAACCAAGTTAGAAATATGGTTTGTTGCAAACTATAATCGATAAAGCGTTTCGTAAACATTAGTTTTCTATTATGAAACCGGTTATAAAGTTTTGCAAACATAAAGAGATATTTTGAAAGGAATAAAATATGTGTTTGCAAATATAAATGGTTCATTGCTTATACGAAAAGCGACATATTGGGTAGACAATTGATGTGAAAACAACTTAGTGTTGTTATAAACAAAATTAATTGTCCAAATATTACTACTAGCGTGTAGAATATTATTTACCATGTTATTGTGGTTGGACAGGATTTGACTGTTTAAAAGTCTCGGTATGAAATGAGGTAATGACGATATGACTTCATGGAACTCTATTGAGGGAGTGCCTTAAGCAAACCACAAGACAATATCATTGCGTTGATCTTGGTCAAATGATGAAAGTGTTAAAGATAATAATACTTTGAGATTGATGTCTAGTTGTTGTCAATTTGTCCATTGGAATTGTTGTTTAAAGTGTTGTACACATTATCTTGTAATTTCGGTTGAATTATTTGGTGTTCAATATCTCCGGATTACACGTGCAATTTTACAACGAAATAAATCAATGTCTACTGTGACATACAAAATATTATTATAGATTTCGTTTAATGGATAGTGCAAAAATACATTTGCACGACAAACAACTTGAGAGTTGTTCCATTGACTATGAGTCTTTTGACAAGACATCAAATATCTAATTGCATTTGAACTTGGAATGTTTGGCAATAAATATTGTTGCAAACATGTGGCCTGGTAGAGTACGCAATGGTTAAAACGAGCTAATTGGTAATTAGACTCGAATGCCAATTGGTTGAAATCAGAATCTAGCTAGATGTCTGATATTGGCATAATGGAGATGTGTTTGCCTAAAAAATGAAAACTTTGTTATTCAAAAGACGGTCGTTATAACCGAATTCGGTGTGAATCTAAAGGTTATAGTCTTAGAAGATGATAATAGGCTTGGAAGTTAAGAACACATCATAACAACTCATCTTAATTGCGTAATTATCTAGTATTGACTTGACGAAGTCATAGATAATAATTTTGGATCCAACAACCCGAGGGTTGATGAAAGATGGAGTTGTGGAATGAGACTAAAGCCCATGAATAAAGTGAGTGCAAAGGAAAACCTAACCTATGAGATTGGAGATCCGATGATCTAGGTTTAATAGGACAACCTAACTGCATGAACTAAGGGTGGTCACTGTGGAGGCATAGCTTATGTATAAGTTGACGCATAAGCTAATATCTATATCCTCCTAAATTACAGAGGGTGTCTAAATAAATATCCTAGTCCATTCCAAAGACAATCAGTGACAAAGGGGAGGCTAAGCATAACATATGGTTAATGATATGAGGATCATGATAACCATAATGCTTTTAGTGATTTGAAGGTCAAATCAACTATGTGATGGTTAATGATATGTGGATCATGGTAACCATAATGATTTGAGGATCAAATCACCTATGTGAGAGAGAAGTGGGGTCGCTTCAAATGGATTTATGGGGGCGCAAATCCTAGAGCTCTCGCAGAACCAGGCTAGTCTTCAATGACCAGAACGGACACGACAATGAGGGGTTAACCAGACCAGGAAGAGTGTTGTGTGAAATGTAATAACCTCTACATCAAAAGGGGATTGGTTCAAGGACACCGCGTCTACCAACCACTAGGGGACTAAGTATGTTTCACAAAGGAAGGTTCAAGGCTAACGCTACCTATCCTGCAACGCTCAACCGCTGTAACTTTATTTAAAACGTGAGTGTACGGATCGATCTCCATTCATGTGGGGGATTGTTGGAAATTTTGGACAATAATTAATATTTATTAGTACTTGTACTAATAAATAAATTAATTAATTAAACGTGTCCAAAGAGTAAAGATGAATGCGATATCGATACTCTAAAGTGTATAGTTGAGAACTTGAACATTGGTAAAAATAGAAATGGGTTTGTCCCACATTGGTAGAACGCTTGAGAGCCACCTTGGCATTTTGGTGGTTGAGCCAAGTGACACGTGTCGATTGTGTAGCATGAACCCGTGATGAGTCAGCAGCTAGGTGTCGTCTTCTAGTTGTCCTCGCTCCACGTACTGCCAAGTGTCAAACTCATTGGTGAGTCGGATGACACGTGTCGTCACTTGCTTTATCTTGCGCCAAGTGTCGAACTCATTGATGAGTCACGGGACACGTGTCACGTAGATAGCTCTGGATGTGACACGTGTCAAGGTGACTCATGACCGGATATTTCTATAAATAACAAGGCAAGGAGCTCATTTGGAACACCGAAAACTCGGATAAGTCACATCACTATACACACTCGACCTGACCACACAACGCCAAACCAGCTCATGTTCTCAATTCCAACTCTCTCTAGATCCCGAACTCTCGTTACAAATAAAGTTCTGGTCTAGGGTAATCCCAGCAGTACATACTGCTTCGGCTGTTGTACCCTGGGAAACAGACGGGCTCGCGGAAGTTTCCCGAAATCTGTTTTAAAGGACCTCTGTTTAACAGAAATCCTTAGCCACAACCGGGAACCATAGTTTGTTCAGTTTTGCAGCTAGAAAGGTGTAGACATTTTCAAGTAATCAAGACGGATTCACCAAGGAAAGAGATGTACAAGAAGACATGACTCGGAGGTGATGCTCGGATCTCGGTGAGCACAAGCTACACGATGTGAGCACGGTTCTGGTGCGGATTCAATACGATGATTAACTCGGCTCTGGCCCGGTTTCAACTCGTCAAAGAATTTGGTGTTAGAGCACAAGTTAGGGACTTCGGTATGAATCAAGACATACATATATGTATATATATATGTGCTATATTTTTTGTTATTCTCGTTTAAATTTGTATATGGTATATGTACCACAATTTCCCAAATTGTATAAAGAGATTATTTATTTGTTTTATTAATATTGTTTAATAAAATCGTAACCCATGTCCTACAATTGTTTTTAATCATTTAAATTGAATAATCGTAATTAAAAGATTCCAATCTAAAACGAATATTCTTTCAATCTGTTTAAAAAACAGTATACATAAGACATGGTTGAGAATCTTTATGGAGTGTGGCGCTTTCACAAATGTGACATGGTTTTTCGATTTTGAACCTAGATTACTTTATTTGAAGCCCGGTTTTGAATTAGAAGATTGTCTCTAGTTTTCTCGCATTTATTTTATATAATACATTTTGTATTGTAAATTATGTGAACTAGGATGTGTACCCGCGCTTCGCGGCTATAGCATGTAATTGTGAGGAGTTGTTACGCTAGAGTATTATAGATATTTGAAAGTTTTGCTGCATATTGCTAGAAGCATACATAATATTTTGTTTCATGTTGTAACATGCATATATTGCAATTGAAGCCTACATGACTTTGTTTCAAAAAGTGCTTGCTGGTGCATGTATTTATTTGGACGGTCTTGTTGTTGATCGAAGATTGCCTCCCATAGCTGTTTGACAAATTGTGGTTGACTTTGTCTTCAAAAAGTTGTTGAAGTTCTTTGTGTAGTTTGTTATTGGGCCTATGATTGTTCAAAAAGTGTGCTTGGGCCCTTTATATCGTTGTTTCTAGACCTTTGCCTTCTTGATTTGGTGATGGTCGTCTGTTCAAAATCATTTTGAAGTTAGTACTTGATGTGCTATAATTTTTTAGGTGGTGGTTATAATATTTACCTGGAGAGTATGGTGGTGGTCTCTTCATTGCATTTGTTTTTGCAGGTGTTAGTGGGTCGACGATTATTTTTGTTGCTCTGTTTACTGCCATTGATTTGTCCTTCTTGATAGTCATCTGCAGTTGGCATTGTTGTCCTTGAAGTGTGATGATTTCGTTGGGGATGAGTTTTGTGTCTTTGTATTCTCATTTCATAATCATTTCTTCACATGTTATTTCCAGCATGTCTGTCATTGCCTCATCAAAGAAGATTGCCTTTCCCGTCGTGTCTTTGTCTTTGATGATGGTGTTTACGCAGTACCTACATTTGGTAATGTTGATTTAAGTGGTCAGGACTGAAAATTAAAGGTAAGGGTTTAGTCATTAAATGTCTTTATTACTACTTTGTTAATGTGTTTTCTTACATGCATTTGACTCCGTAGTCATCCCAATGGTCTAAGCATACGAACTTGGAATTTTCATGAAGGTGTGCTCTTTGGTTGCAGTTGTTACAGTTTACATAGGCCCAAGCTTTGTCATGATCAAATTGTGTTAAAGTAACGTTGCATGCTCCTTTGTTTTGTTGGCAAAAGTGGTTATTCGACAATCATAGATTTTGTTATAGTGATTTTGTGTGCTTTGTAACTTACAGTGGTACTGTCTGGATTCTTTTGCAGCATCTGAGCGAGAGTTATGATTGGTTTTGACTGGAATGTCCTTGGCTCTTCTCCAATTTCTTTAAACCTACACATGAGGCGAAATTGGGCATGTGTAAGGTTTATTTGTTTTTTATTAAAATAAATTTCAGTTACTATTAAGTGATATGGTATATGTGTTTTAGATTACCTGTTGATGTATTGTTGCAGATCTGGTATCAAAGGGTTTATGGAGACTGCGGTTGCTGATGTTGACTCCAGCTGTGGCTCACCTATGTAAAGTGTGTCGTTAGTTATGTATGAAGTTTGTGTAGTTACCTTTATGTTGTAGTTCAGTTGATGGTTTCGATAGAACGTGACAATTGTTGATGACACAGCTAGTATCTTGCCGACTGAGGTTTGATCTGTGATCAAGTTTCTTTTGTCTTCCCAGAATGTTATTTCGATGATGTTTTTGCTGCAATAATATACATGTGGTGTATGTTAGTGAAGAGGTATGCACCCGCCTTAACATCGAGCGGGGCGGGTCAACCCACAAGATATAGACAAGAGGCTTGAAATCAGGATGTCATGAAGGCACAAAGCCAAAACCTATGCGCATGGCGCATATCACATATGCTCACGCATATCACATATGCTCACGCACCATATATGCTCACGCATATCACATCTGCGCGTGGCGCATCTGCGCGTGGCGCATATCACATGCTCACGCATCATATATGCTCACGCATATCACATCTGCGCGTGGCGCATCTGCGCGTGGCGCATATCACATATGCTCACGCATATTACATATGCTTGCGCATATCACATCTGCGCAGGAAACATCTGCGCGTGAGAATAAAGAGAAGACTTCGCGCATCCCCAGGATAGGCGCATATCACACATGCACATAATCAACCTCGTCCTTATCCAAATCAGGATAAGGACAACCCTGATTGTGCTCATCAGACAACCTTCCAGAAGGTATCCTTTAAGGAATAAAGAATATGCTGATGTTGACAGCTGCCAATGAAAGGTGGACAACTCAGCAAAACCCATGTGCTACTACGTGATTGCACATGGGTCAGGTGAAATACCTTGGTCAGAGAATAATCAATGAAAGAGCACCAGGTGTCCTAAGGACACGTGGCGCGAAGCAATAGGAGAAGGCCAAAAAGGCCATAATGGGATCTGAGCCCAATCATTGGAAACCCTAACACTATAAATACCACACCACCTCCACAAGGGGAGGTAAGCAAGAAAATACACTCTAAATCCTTAATCACTCTCAGATTATTATTATTCTCCTACAATCTCTTATTCTCACACCGGAGGGTTACCCCAAAGAGGACCCCTCTGTCCCTTTCTGAGGGGTAAGTTCACGGTGCTGCTCGTTTTGTAGGTGGAAGAATTCATACTCCAGATAACCATCGGTGATATAGCATACTCATACCCGAGGAAAGTTGATTGTCTACTAGCGAGTCGATCCACGTTTCTTCATTGGCGTCATCACCTGTTACAACGGCAACAAAATCACTATCTCATCAGTTCTCTCTGAAAAACTTCACCATGGTTTCCGGTGTTCGAAACAGCGATCAAGTTCTGGAGGATAATGAGCTTGAGGATGTTAATGAGGGACAACAGTTTCTGAGGGCGCCGCGTGATACTGCGCGCACCACCAGTAACCATCCCTTCATCACAACACCTCAAAGCCAGACTGAAACTCCTCCAGACGATCTCACGTTCCAGAATCTGACTGGTGCAAAACAAAAAGGACCAATGGATCCAGAAGTTGAAACCAATGACCCTAAAGAATGGCTCATAAACGAACAACGGCGTTTAATGGACAAATACAATGAGCTGGTCAAACACAAAAAGTTAGCCGACTTAACACAAAGGCTCGCATTTGATAAGCAAACCATTCAGGGAACAACAAAAAGGGCGCGCGCGCCGGAAGATGGTCACTCTGTTCACACCGAACATGCTGATTTTAGTGATGAAGAAGTGCACAGCATGAGGAAGACGCGAGATACTCATGCAGGAGGCTCACAGCTCCGCGCGCACATGAACATAGCGCCTGGAGCCAAAGCCGATATGGATCTATACACACCGTACAACCCACCAGCGAGAGGGCAAGTGGACGTAACCACACCATATAGGCCAGCCATCTTGGTGAAGCATTCAAAATTCACTGAGCGCATCACAAAGGCTCCCATTCAACACAAAACCAAGATGCCAAGTGGTTTGGGCAAGTACGATGGCACAACAGATCCAGACGATTTCTTACAAGGTTTTTACAACACTAGAAACCTAGAAAGCTGGACGATGCCAACATGGTGTCACATGTTTGCTCGCTGCCTCACGGGCGCAGCGCGTGTCTGGTTCGAAAGCTTGCCGACTGGACAAATTGATGGGTTCGAAGAGCTATTGGAGAAGTTCCAGGCTCACTTTGTACAGCAGCGAAGACACACGCGCGACCCCGATGACATCATGCACTGCGTGCGCAGGAATGATGAAATCATTGAAGACTACATAACTCGTTTCAATCAGGAATCTCTTGCAATCGGAGGTATCACTGAACAGCTCTTGGGCGTGGCCTTTATACAAGGTGCGCGCAGTGATCAACTCCGCAGAGCTCTCGTGAGCAGAGATGGCATGCCAACCACTTGGGCTAAGCTTATGGAAGCATCGCAAGTCTTCGCGCGAAATGAAAAACAAATTGCCCAAGACAGAGCAAGAGATAGAGGGCATCAAACAGAAGCACCACGCAACAATGAAAGGAGGGGCAAACAAAACTCCGTATGGTCCAGGTTGCAACAAACCAGTTTTTCCCCCGCAGAAAAGCAGGCGCAACCAAGTTCACCCCAGCCCCAAAAAGACATTCGTAATCGCGGAGAAAGTGACAAGAGGGAAGGCGGCAGAGAGCCTAACAGACCTCTACCAAGAATATGGACTCCCCTCACTAAAACGCCTTCACAAGTGTTAAGCACAGAGAATGTCCAGTTTAAAAGCCCCAAGCCATTACTCCATAAGGGACCACCAAACAGTGGCAAGTATTGTGAGTTTCACAAGTCCACAGGGCACAACACCAATGCATGCCACCATTTGAAGGATGCGATTGAAAGAGATGTAAAATCAGGCAAGTTGGCTCACCTGGTGAAAAACCCAAGACCAGAGAATGAACAACCAGATGGAGCCTCAGCCAGTAAAAAATTCAAAAGAATCTGTGTAGCCGAGGGAGGAAGGCAAGGGCAAAGGTCGAGAAAGAGAAGCGCGCAGGTCCAAGGAGATTGGCGCAAGCAACAAGTAACCTTCCCAAGAATCAGAGGAGGCCCGTCTATCAGCAGTCCTCTAGTCATCACTACACACATTGCTCATTATGAGGTGTCAAAAGTCCTGGTGGACACCGGCAGTGAATCAGACATCATGTATGAGCAATGTTTCAGGAAATTGGATCCAGCAGACCAAGCAAGGCTCGAAATTGTGAATGCACCAATCTCGGGTGTCTCAAATGAAATTATTCACCCCCTAGGTCAGATAGAATTCGAACTAACTATGGGGGATGAGAAACACAAGCGAGCTGAAATTGTCAACTTCTTGGTCTTGCCCACCACTTCATGCCATAATATGATCTTGGGTAGAGGAACGATTGCCCAATTCAACGCCATACCGTCACCAGCGCACGGCGCGTTGGGGTTCCCAACACCAACAGGTGTAACATTTGTATACCGAGATCATTTGTGCGCAGTGACAAGTATACCGCGAGAGGGAAGAATGAGACTTCCAATGGCAAACAACGCGCCGGAGGAATGGATTCTCAACCCAAAATTCCCAGAGCAAACAATCACAATTGGAGCTACGATATCAGACGACACAAGGTTGAGAATGAAAAGATTGCTCACAACGTATATGTCGGTCTTCGCGTGGCAACATTCTGATATGACTGGGGTTCCGCGAGACCTGGCGCAACATTCTCTCAACACGTTCAAGTCTGTAGAGCCAATTGCTCAAAAGAAGAGAGTCATGGGGGATGAGAAGGCAAAGGCCATGAATGAGCAAGTAGAAGATCTACTGCGCGCAAATATCATCCGCCTAATACGATACCAAACATGGGTAGCCAACCCTGTGATGGTAAAGAAGAGCAACGGGTCATGGAGGATGTGCATTGACTTCAAGGACCTCAACAAAGCATGTCCAAAAGATTGTTACCCCCCTCCCAAACATTGACGTGAAGGTGGACTCTGTGGCGCCATTTAAGCTCAAATGTTTCCTGGACGCCTATAAGGGCTATCACCAAATTCAAATGGCACCACAAGATGAGGACAAGACTGCTTTCAGAACTGACAAGGGTGTTTTCTGTTACATAAAAATGCCCTTTGGTTTGAAGAATGCAGGAGCCACTTACCAAAGACTCATGGATGCGGTTTTCAACGAGCAAATTGGAAGAAACTTAGAAGTCTACGTGGATGATTTGGTGATTAAAAGCAGGGAGGAAAAACAAATGCTCAAGGACATCGAAGAAACCCTTTGGCGCCTAAAGGAAGTAAACATGAAGCTCAACCCGAGCAAATGCACATTCGGCGTAGAAGAAGGGAAATTTCTCGGTGTAATGGTCACCAAGGATGGTTTCAAGGTGAACCCAGAGAAGGTGGAGGCTATCCTTGACATGCCCTCACCATCCACCATGAAGGAAGTTCAAAAGTTGAATGGTAGATTGGTATCAATTAACAGGTTCCTAGCGAACCATGCAAGCAAATCTACCCCATTCGTCAACACATTGAGAAATTGCTTAAAGAAAAGCCAATTCAAGTGGACGCCCGAGGCCGAGCAAGCTTTCAGCGAGATAAAAGAATGTCTGATAAATCTGCCCGCGCTCACAGCTCCACTACCTGGCGAAACTCTAACGTTGTACCTGTCAGCAGGAGAGCGCGCCATCGGCGCAGTGTTGTTGGTGGATCGCAAGGGAATCCAAACACCAATCTATTATGTAAGTCGGGTGCTGACAGATCCTGAGACGCGCTACTCCATCATGGAAAAGTTAGTTTTATCACTAACGCATGCGTCACGCAAGCTTCACAGATATTTCAATGGTCATCCTATTGAAGTCCTGACTGGTTACAACATCCAGCAAGTCTTGCGGCGTCCCGCGCTCTCAGGAAGGCTGACAAAATGGGCGCTGGAATTAGGAGAACACACGATCGCCTATAAGCCCCGTCCAGCAATAAAGGGACAAGTCTTAGCTGATTTCATCGCAGAAATCCCTGAAGGAAAAATTGAAGAGGCTCAGCGCGAGGTAGACCCTTCGCAAGCCAATAATGAAGAAAATGTTTGGAGATTATTCACTGATGGAGCTTCAAATAACGAAGGATCCGGCGCAGGCCTCAAACTGGTGGATCCAGAAAGTCATGAGTATACTTACGCAATCAGGTTGGATTTCAAGAGCACCAACAATGAAGCTGAGTATGAAGCCCTGCTGGCTGGTCTGCGCATCGCGCACAAGTTCGGAGTTAAAAAGCTAGAGGCTCATGTTGATTCATACTTGGTAGCAGCACAGGTCAATGGCCTTTATGATGCCAAGGAGAACACTATGTGTGACATCTGACCCGATCCGACCCGACCCAGGTACCCGTTTCTCTTACCCGATCTCTTTCTTTTATTATTTAATATTTATACTTATATTTTACTTTTAATAATAATAATATACTTTTCCCTCCCGCCTCTTCCTCTCTCTTTCTTTCCGCCGTTCCGTCCCTCTCCTCTCTTTCCGCCTTCTTTTCCCTCTTGTCGCCGTCCCGCCCTTAAGCCTTGAACCCTTTTTCCTTAACTCTTTGCTTGTCCTTTGGTTCTTCCCGCCTAAGGATGTCTGCAGCTCCACGCGCCAGACTCCTTACATGGAAGCCTGCGTGAAGACATCTTGTTCCTGCGATGCGTGAAGAGAACTCTTCTCGCAGCGCGCTAAGAATGCATGTTCTTCCCGCAATGCGCTAAGAATGTATGTTCTTCCCGCGATGCGCTTAGAATTCTAGTTCTTCACGCAGCACGCTAAGGATTTGTGATTCTTCCCGCAGTGCGCTAAGGATTGTTGTGCCAGCCTTCGCGCTCGCGCACTCAGCCTTCCCGCGCTTAACCCTTGTATCTTCTGTTTAATCTAGCCGTTTGCTTTTGTGATGTCTTATCTTCTGTGCTGTTGACCTAACCTATCTTATGTCTGAATAGTTACTTTCGGCGCAGCATGCGTACCAACCCCATTGGTTGGTAGAAAAAGTGACTGACATTATCTTTTGAGATCTGCTTTTGCCATGCTTGACCAGTACCTTTATCTGTCCTCTCCCATGCCTTTTTCTGAATCCTGTCAGCCTTTTTCTCTTTTTCCTTGCTGCCATATCTTTTGATATCTTTTGCTTTTGAAATCTTTTGCTTTTTGAGATCTTTTCCCCTTTTCTAGGGATTGTGTTCCCTAGGGTTTGCCTATAAATAATAGTAGTATTTTCTTAACACTTCACACACTACACTTATTATCTCTTCCTCCCTTTTTGCTCTCTGCCGTTGTCCTCCTGCCGCCCCCCTCTCTGCCTCCGTCTTCCTCCTTGTTCTTCCTGCTTTTCCGGTAATATATATTATATATAATAGTTTACTTATTAATTATGCTAACTTATAATCAAGACTTAAAACAAATCATTAAAACAACAATCTTATTTATAGGTTAACTTGTGCTTGTTTAAAGTTGGTTCTTGCTTTATCTTACACCGCATCGTTTATCAAGTGAGTAATCTCGTACCTAATCCCTTTTTGCTTTTAATGTTTTGGGATGTTCATGTGTTCATACAAACTTAGAGTCTTAAACTTGTTTATGAACTTTAGTCGCGCAGTATCCCATGTGTTGAGGACGTAGACTTGGCTGTTATTTGTATGTGTGGATCATTAACCGTCTTGTCGGTCTATTCCGCAGTTTTCATGGTACCATTAGATGAACACGGGAGAACATTCGTTTATGATTTTCTCTTTTGTATACACATGCACAGTTTGTCTTGTTTGTGAGCTCAATTGTGAGCACTGGCAGTCTTATGAATCTTAGAGTTGGTCCCAATCAGATTACACCCTTGTTGAAAACCAGACATACACATGTTGCGCGCAGATTTATGATTATCTATGTATTGTATCAAACTTGATTTCTCACCAACACGCAAGTGTTTGACGTTTATTTTAACACATGTTCAGGTTTGCAGTAGCTGTTTTGGAGCTTGTGGACACGTAGGACGTTTTCACTTTTGGACCTAGAATTAAAATGTATCAAGACAAGTTAATGTTGTTTGAATGTTATAATTTATAATATATTGATTTATGTTCTTTATTTTCCCCGCTGCGCGTGCGCGATAAAATGTGTATTAATAAATATTGACACCAATAGTGTCGCGAGTAATGAAGCAATATGTGGCGCCCCGATGTATAATCCGCCTTTGGTCGGGGTGTTACAGATTGGTATCAGAGCCACTCTTGTGCCGTTCGGGATGTTGGGACACGCCTCATCGAGGACGATGAGTCCAAAGGGGGGTTGTCTGTAACACCCTTGGCAAACACAACATTGTCCCACTCTTAGGCTATTCCACATCGGCCGTGGACAAGAGAGATCACTAGTTCATAAGTAATGTCCTGCCTCTTCAATCACCAACGCGTTTTGGGCAACCAAAAACAAATCCGTGAGCTCTTCGTGGGCAGAGCGGACAATATTGGTGGTGCGAGGGGCCGGATGTTACAGTTGGTATCAGAGCTCGTTGACTTTAGGATAGGTGGTTAGACGTAACGGCCTAGAATACCTAAGAGTCCCTTCTCGCGCATGAGAGAAATCTCATGTTTGCGCGCTTATTGTTAATTACTCGTTATTTGTGAATATGCTCGCGCTTGCGCAATATATGATTTTATGTTTTATTTCGCGATATTTCGATTTTTGTTGAATTTCGATTTTTATTGATTTTACTTACATATTCGTTTGTGGGATTTGAAAATCCGAAAAGTCATGGTGATACATGAATAGTTGATTTTCAATTTCCATTTACGATTATGTTCTGAGGTTGGAGACTTGAAAAGTCATGGTGATACATGAATTGTCAACCTCCAATACTCATTTTCTTGTATATTTTATATTGAAGATTGGAAAGTCATGGTGATACATGAATTGTCAATCTCCAATACTCGTTTACTCGTATATTTTAAATTGGGAATTCGGAAAGTCATGGTGATACATGAATTGTCGATTTCTGATTCGAATTTGTTACCTTTATTAAGTCTGCAATTAGGGTCATTTATTTTACTTTAACTTTTGATAGCATCTAACTCCGTGAAACCAAGCTTTATAAGATTAAACCTTTGCGCTAAAACCAAGATATTAACTAAAAATTAAAATTTTTATAGAATGCCTCCGCTATCTCGCCGATTTCAGAGAAGAGAAGCCTCGCGCATGCGTAGACAGCAACGTTCCCAGGAAATGGCCGCCGCGATAGCCCAAGCCTTGAGCCAAAACAACACCTCGAGTTATAACATTAAGTCCTTTAACGCGGGTAACCCTCCAAAGTTCACAGGTCTTGAAGGAGCCACCGTGATGCTCCAGTGGCTTGAGAAAATAGAAAACACTTTCCTCCACACCCAATGCCCCTCAGACAGACGAACCCTATATGCTTCCAGTGTCCTGGAATCCAGAGCGCTTACATGGTGGAATGGAGTAGCTCATGCGCGTGGCGCAGAGGCTGCTTCTAGCATGACATGGGAGGAATTCAAGGAAATTCTTACGCGAGAATTCTGCCCTCCCAATGAAGTTAAGCGCCTGGAGGAAGAATTCTGGAACTTGAAGCAATACAGTGGCGAAGCGCGCGAGTACGCGACGCGCTTCCACGAGCTAAGCTTACTGGTCCCTCACCTTGTTACCCCTTCACGCCGAGCAATCGAGAAATTCCTTGGGGGTCTCCCCATGGAAATTCAAGATTCTGTATGGGCCAGAAACCCAGTTACCCTCTCTGACGCCATTGAGTTGGCCGCTGTGCTCAGCGACAACCATGTCAGAGCAGGAACCCTGTTCCTGCGGGGAACTGAGAAGACCAAACTCACCAAGACTGCCCCTGAACCAACAGAAACCAAACCAGAACCCTCAAACCGTAACAACCTCAAGCGCAGGCGCAAGGCCTATGCGCTTACCAACCCGCCCATTGTCCAGCAACCCGCATACCAACCTCCAGTTTACACGCCTAACCCACTATCAGCCTACCCAACTCCTCCTGTAGTCCACAACTATGCCTTAACCAACCCAGCACTCCCTGCCCCACCAACTAAGAAACCTTACACAGGAAACCATCCCTTTTGCCCAACCTGTAGATTTCACCACCTAACCCAAACCCCGTGTCGACTTTGTAACCGATGTGGCCGTGCTGGTCACACTGCTGAGAACTGTAGAGTCCTTCCCGCCAACCCAATTGCGCAAACACCACCAGTCTACCCACAGAATCCACAACTAACCTACCAAAACCCACGACCCAGGTCGTGCTATAACTGCGGTGATCCCAGTCATTTCCGGAACGCGTGCCCGAGACTACAAGTTCAGATTACGCAAGCGAATCCGGTGAACCAGATTTCGAACCAAGTAACGCGTGGACGAGCTTTTAACATAACCGCGCACCAAGCGCAAGCGAATAATGACGTAGTTAATGGTACATTTTTGCTTAACGGATTTTATGCTTCTATACTTTTTGATACTGGCGCCGATCGAAGTTTTATCTCTCGCGCGTTTGAGCAGAAGCTTGCGCGACCGCGCGATAACTTAAAAGAAGATTTTTCAGTTGAATTGGCTAATGGTGAAACTGTTTTAATTAACTCAGTGATTAAAGATTGTACGCTTAACCTTAACGAAAACGATTTTCTGATTGACCTCATCCCCATGCCTCTTGGAAGCTTTGATGTTATCATTGGTATGGACTGGCTTTCGCATAATCGCGCCGAAGTTATTTGCGCCAAGAAGTTGATTCGCATTCCTCGAGAAAATGGTGATCTTCATATTTACGGCGAAAAACCCTCCCGCGGTCTTAAACTTATATCTTGCGCCGAAGCCCAAAGACTCATGCGGAAGAAGTGTGTTGCATTCTTAGCCCATGTGGTTAAACCTGCTGAAGAAAAGAAGCTTCGCGGTATCCCTGTTGTGCGTGATTTCCCTGAAGTTTTTCCTGATGATCTTCCTGGTATCCCTCCCGCTCGTGAAGTCGAGTTCCGTATTGATCTTGTCCCTGGTGCTTCCCCCGTAGCTAAATCTCCTTATCGTCTTGCACCCGCTGAGATGCAAGAATTGGCCAGCCAACTTCAAGAGTTGACTGCTAAAGGATTCATTCGCCCTAGCTCTTCGCCCTGGGGTGCTCCGGTGTTGTTCGTTAAAAAGAAAGATGGATCGTTTCGCATGTGTATAGATTACCGCGAGTTGAACAAACTCACCATTAAAAACCGGTATCCCTTACCGCGTATTGACGACCTCTTTGATCAACTCCAAGGTGCCTCCTGTTTCTCGAAGATCGATCTCCGCTCTGGTTATCACCAGTTGCGCATCCGCGATGAAGATGTTCCGAAGACTGCTTTTCGAACTCGTTATGGCCATTTTGAATTCTTGGTCATGTCCTTCGGTCTAACCAACGCACCCGCCGTTTTCATGGATCTAATGAATCGGGTGTGTAGGCCTTTCTTGGATAAATTCGTGATTGTGTTTATCGATGATGTTCTGGTGTATTCTAAGACCAAGGCCGAGCATGAGCAACATCTCCGATTGGTGTTGCAAAAGCTTCGAACCGAGCAACTCTATGCTAAGCTTTCCAAGTGTGAATTTTGGTCTGATGAAGTACAGTTTCTTGGTCATGTTGTAAACAAGATGGGTATTCATGTCGACCCATCCAAGATTGAAGCAATCAAGAACTGGATCACGCCATCTACTCCTACCGAGATCCGTTCCTTTCTGGGCTTAGCTGGTTATTACCGGCGCTTCATTTCGAACTTCTCGAAGATCGCTTTGCCTTTAACAGCTCTGACGCACAAAGGTAAACCGTATATTTGGGGCTCGAAGCAAGAAGAAGCCTTTCTAACACTCAAGCGTTTGTTGTGTGAAGCTCCTGTTCTTGCGCTACCTGAGGGTAATGATGATTTTATCGTGTATTGCGATGCATCCAACCAAGGTCTCGGTTGTGTTCTTATGCAACGAGGCAAGGTTATCGCTTACGCATCAAGGCAACTTAAGGTTCATGAAAAGAATTATACAACTCACGACCTCGAACTAGGTGCAGTTGTTTTTGCCTTGAAGATCTGGAGACACTACCTTTATGGCACTAAGTGTATCCTTTACACTGACCATAAAAGCCTTCAGCATATCTTTGATCAAAAGGAACTTAACATGAGGCAACGCCGATGGAACGAACTCATCAGCGATTACGATTGTGAGATCCGGTATCATCCTGGTAAGGCTAATGTGGTAGCCGATGCGCTCAGCCGAAAACCCTGCCAGCTTAACTGTATCTTGCCGCGCACCCAGCTTCACTTCGCGCCGATTCAAAGCAACCTTGAATCGCGTATTCGTGACGCGCAGCGCGCATCCATCAGTAACGGTAACCTTCGCGCCGAGTTAGCGTGTGGCGCGGAAGCACTCTTTGTCCCTAATCTGGGTGGAATTCTTTGCTATCTCAATCGCATCTGGATTCCCTTTGATGAGAATCTTCGCGCTGATATCCTGAGTGAAGCGCACAAATCTCGATATTCCGTTCATCCTGGCGCTGATAAGATGTACAAGGATTTGCGCATAACTTATTGGTGGCCCGGTATGAAAAAGGATATTGCTGTGTTCGTAGCTAGATGTCTGACTTGTTCTAAAGTAAAAGCTGAACACCAACGCCCATCTGGTTTGCTCGAACAACCAGAAATTCCTACGTGGAAATGGGAATGTGTAGCGATGGACTTTATTACCAAGTTACCTTTGACAGCAAGCAAACATGATAGCATTTGGGTAATAGTGGATCGATTGACTAAGTCTGCTCACTTCCTGCCCATTCGTGAAAACTACCGTGTTGAGCAACTCGCGCAGCTGTATGTCAAGGAAATTGTTTGCCGTCATGGTACTCCTTTGAGCATCATATCCGATCGCGATGGCCGTTTTATATCTCGCTTTTGGAAATCTCTCCAATTTGCGCTAGGAACTCGCTTGGACATGAGTACGGCATATCATCCTCAGACTGACGGTCAGTCTGAGCGAACTATTCAAACTCTTGAGGATATGCTCCGATCTTGTGTTCTTGACTTTGGAGGTAATTGGGATTCGCACCTGCCTTTGATCGAGTTCTCTTATAATAACAGCTATCATTCCAGTATCGGTATGGCCCCATTTGAAGCACTTTACGGTCGTAAGTGCCGCTCCCCGATTTGTTGGAGCGAAGTGGGTGAAACTCAAATCACAGGACCCGAACTTGTTCAAGAGACAACCGATAAAATCGCCAAGATCCGTGATCATCTGCTGACTGCCAGAAGCCGACAGAAGAGTTACGCAGATCGCAGACGAAAGCCTCTCGAATTTCAAGTTGGTGATCTTGTTCTCCTCAAAGTGTCGCCTTGGAAAGGTGTTGTCCGCTTTGGGAAGAAGGGTAAGCTTGCTCCTCGTTATGTTGGTCCATTCAAGATTCTCGCGCGTGTGGGAAAAGTTGCCTACAGACTTGACCTGCCGCCCGCGCTCAGTAATGTGCATCCAACGTTCCATGTATCCAATCTCAAGAAGTGTTTAGCTGACGAGAACCTTCACATCCCACTTGATGAAGTTCAAGTTGATGAATCTATGCATTTCGTTGAGAAGCCTGTTGAGATTATGGATCGCGAGGTTAAGCAAACCAAGCGCAGTCGTATCCCTATCGTGAAAGTTCGCTGGGAGTCCAAGCGCGGAGCCGAGTTTACATGGGAAAGGGAAGATCAAATGAAGATCAAGTACCCGCACCTGTTCTCTGCGCAACCTACTTCGAGATAAATTTCGGGACGAAATTTCTTAAAGTAGGGGAGACTGTGACATCTGACCCGATCCGACCCGACCCAGGTACCCGTTTCTCTTACCCGATCTCTTTCTTTTATTATTTAATATTTATACTTATATTTTACTTTTAATAATAATAATATACTTTTCCCTCCCGCCTCTTCCTCTCTCTTTCTTTCCGCCGTTCCGTCCCTCTCCTCTCTTTCCGCCTTCTTTTCCCTCTTGTCGCCGTCCCGCCCTTAAGCCTTGAACCCTTTTTCCTTAACTCTTTGCTTGTCCTTTGGTTCTTCCCGCCTAAGGATGTCTGCAGCTCCACGCGCCAGACTCCTTACATGGAAGCCTGCGTGAAGACATCTTGTTCCTGCGATGCGTGAAGAGAACTCTTCTCGCAGCGCGCTAAGAATGCATGTTCTTCCCGCAATGCGCTAAGAATGTATGTTCTTCCCGCGATGCGCTTAGAATTCTAGTTCTTCACGCAGCACGCTAAGGATTTGTGATTCTTCCCGCAGTGCGCTAAGGATTGTTGTGCCAGCCTTCGCGCTCGCGCACTCAGCCTTCCCGCGCTTAACCCTTGTATCTTCTGTTTAATCTAGCCGTTTGCTTTTGTGATGTCTTATCTTCTGTGCTGTTGACCTAACCTATCTTATGTCTGAATAGTTACTTTCGGCGCAGCATGCGTACCAACCCCATTGGTTGGTAGAAAAAGTGACTGACATTATCTTTTGAGATCTGCTTTTGCCATGCTTGACCAGTACCTTTATCTGTCCTCTCCCATGCCTTTTTCTGAATCCTGTCAGCCTTTTTCTCTTTTTCCTTGCTGCCATATCTTTTGATATCTTTTGCTTTTGAAATCTTTTGCTTTTTGAGATCTTTTCCCCTTTTCTAGGGATTGTGTTCCCTAGGGTTTGCCTATAAATAATAGTAGTATTTTCTTAACACTTCACACACTACACTTATTATCTCTTCCTCCCTTTTTGCTCTCTGCCGTTGTCCTCCTGCCGCCCCCCTCTCTGCCTCCGTCTTCCTCCTTGTTCTTCCTGCTTTTCCGGTAATATATATTATATATAATAGTTTACTTATTAATTATGCTAACTTATAATCAAGACTTAAAACAAATCATTAAAACAACAATCTTATTTATAGGTTAACTTGTGCTTGTTTAAAGTTGGTTCTTGCTTTATCTTACACCGCATCGTTTATCAAGTGAGTAATCTCGTACCTAATCCCTTTTTGCTTTTAATGTTTTGGGATGTTCATGTGTTCATACAAACTTAGAGTCTTAAACTTGTTTATGAACTTTAGTCGCGCAGTATCCCATGTGTTGAGGACGTAGACTTGGCTGTTATTTGTATGTGTGGATCATTAACCGTCTTGTCGGTCTATTCCGCAGTTTTCATGGTACCATTAGATGAACACGGGAGAACATTCGTTTATGATTTTCTCTTTTGTATACACATGCACAGTTTGTCTTGTTTGTGAGCTCAATTGTGAGCACTGGCAGTCTTATGAATCTTAGAGTTGGTCCCAATCAGATTACACCCTTGTTGAAAACCAGACATACACATGTTGCGCGCAGATTTATGATTATCTATGTATTGTATCAAACTTGATTTCTCACCAACACGCAAGTGTTTGACGTTTATTTTAACACATGTTCAGGTTTGCAGTAGCTGTTTTGGAGCTTGTGGACACGTAGGACGTTTTCACTTTTGGACCTAGAATTAAAATGTATCAAGACAAGTTAATGTTGTTTGAATGTTATAATTTATAATATATTGATTTATGTTTGATTTATGTTCTTTATTTTCCCCGCTGCGCGTGCGCGATAAAATGTGTATTAATAAATATTGACACCAATAGTGTCGCGAGTAATGAAGCAATATGTGGCGCCCCGATGTATAATCCGCCTTTGGTCGGGGTGTTACACTATGCCTCTGTATTTAGAGCAGGCAAAGAAGCTCGCCGAGCAATTTGACTTCTTCAGAATCATACATATTCCGCGCAGTGAAAACAAGTCCGCCGACGCGCTGAGCAAGATGGCATCAACCAGCTTCGATCACTTTGGCAAAGATGTCAGGGTGGAAGTAATGAGCAACCCGTCGGTGGGAGCGAAGTCTGTCCTTGTAATTCATACGACACCTTCATCATGGATAACTCCATTAATGGAATTCTTGAAGGAGGGAAAGGTACCGGACGATCGCGCACAGGCGAGGAAGATAAGACACAAGTCGCAGAACTACGAACTGCTTGATGGTACGTTATATCGACGCTCTTATCTTGGACCGCTCATGAAATGCCTGGATGCCGAGGAAGCAAGCTATGTGATCAGAGAGATACACGAAGGAATCTGTGGAATACATGCTGGCCCGCGCATGGTGGTTGCCAAGGCAATGAACGTAGGTTACTATTGGCTAGGCATGTACTTGGACGCGTTAAAAGAGATCCAAAAATGCAAAGCGTGTCAGAGCTATGCGCCAAACACCATGCGGCCAAAGAACAACTTGATTCCGGTGACCTCCGCATGGCCTTTCCACAAATGGGCAATCGATATTGTGGGTCCCTTACCACAAGCGCAAGGGTGAGTAAAGTTTTTGGTAGTGGCAGTAGACTATTTCACAAAATGGGTTGAAGCCAAGCCACTAGCAAAAATCACAGCCGAGGCAATGAAGCAGTTCATTTGGAGCCACATCATATGCCGTTTTGGCCTGCCAATGGAAATTGTGAGCGACAATGGCAAACAATTCACTGACAGGAAGATATCCAGTTGGCTCAAGGAATTGCGCATCAACCAAGTCTTCACTTCAGTATACCACCCTCAAGGGAATGGCCAAGTGGAGCGCGCGAACCAAAGCTTGCTGAATGGGCTGAAGAAAAGGTTGGAGGGAGAATCCCATTCATGGAACGCAGCACAGCTTAGAAAATGTTTCATGTAAAAATTGTCAAGTTTGTAATCAAGGCTTTTTAAGCCATTATGAATAATGATACGCGCTATTTTCTCTTAATGTGTGTTCTATTACCTTTTGCATACATGTTTCACACTTCCCTTTATTAATTTTGAGCAATATGACAACATTGTATTGACATCAAAACTAAAAATAAAACGAAGTAAAACATACATGCGCGAGCTCCAAGCTCAAACACGTTAACGAGTTTTAACTCTAAAACGTCAGGCCTTAGCCCAATAATATGAGCCTTAGCTCAGGGCCTTAGCCCAATAATATGAGCCTTAGCTCAAATTACTCACAACATTCATCCTACATGCTGCACAGCTAGACCATAAAAATACCTAAGCACAGCTAAGGCAAAGAGCATGCCAAAACATAGTTGTTAAGATCTCAGGTCGAGGTCGCGCATGAGATTGTAATGGATATCAGAGTAACACATACTGACACGTAAAGGCTAAAAAACTCATAATTCCCTATAATAAATGCGCGATAACGTCGCGCAAAAGAGGAATAATAAAATGCCAAAGCACGTGTCAACATATTCGGAATATTGCAAAATAACTTGAAATATGACAAGGACTGAGTAAAATAATTCCCTTACAACCTTGTTCAAGTTTCAATGTGCAAGCATATCTTATATTCAACAAGCAAACACACGCAATATAAAGAGATGAATTGGGAATGCGCAAGATGCGAATAAGGGGAAAACAAAATTTCATTCCAAAACACAGAAGTTTACAAATTTACAAAATGATGAGATAAAAACTACAAACAAAAAAAAAAAAAAAAAAAAAAAAAAAAACATGAAGGGCTTCTCAGGTCTCTATATCAACATCAGCCTCTTCACCGTCCTCATCATTACCCCCTCCCTCAGCATCTGGCGCAGCCCGCTCCTCGTCATGAATGGAGTCGTCTTCTATCACGATAGTGTCAGGAGTAGGTCCTTTGGCCACGCCAGAGCCGCTATCAGAGGCAGCATTGCCCGCGCCATCATCGCTACCACCAGCCCCTTCACACTCGTCAAGTAATTTCTTTAGCGCGCCGAGATCGGGCTGGTCAGCAAGCGCGACTATCTGCAAGTCACAAGGAAAAGTATGAGTACAAAAGACTAGGAAAATAAGTCAAGGTAAACTCATTAAGGTTAAAATACCTGCTCAAGGATGGGAATCGGAGTATTCAAATACTTCTCCCCCACCTCGGCCATGTCAGCGCAGACAACGTCGAGCTGATAAGGGTAGTCGGATGGGTTCTTCTTCAGCATGCTATATTCATAGCCATCCTTAAACCCTTCAGCTCGACCCACCAAGCGCGACGCAGCGTTGCAATCCATCACAAGGGTCTGAAACTCGTCTGAGTATTTCATCGCGTAAGCGCAACGAGTCACACCCTGTGAAACTAGCCATTGGCGATCCTGCGCGAGGGAAGAAACAGACGTCTCAAGAACAGGAATCTGAGAGTTTAACAACTCAACAGTTTCCTTGGTCTATTTTAGCTCTTCTCTGTCGGACGCTGCTGCCGCCAAGGCCTCATTCCTTTCCGCTCGCGCAGCATCGAGCTCTTCGCTGTTAGACGCTGCTGCCGCCAGGGCTTCATCCTTTTCTGCCCGCGCAGCTTCGAGTTCTTTCTTCAGGCGCGCAACCTCACTCTCTAATAAAGATTTGTCAGTGATAGCCTGCACAAGAGTTTGATCACGCGCCTCTGCCTCTAACTCCAAATCACGCTCTCGCCGCGCGTACCTGGCCGCATCCGCCTCTGCCGCCTGCAGCTTCTCCCGCGCAGCCTGCAGCTCCTGCCCGCGCTTCACAAAGGCAGCGTTGGCACTTGCTCGGTTCTCGCTAAGTTCTGCTTGGAGTTTCTCAGCTCTCTCTCGAGCGTCAGAAAGATTCCAAGCAGAAACCTTAGTCTCTTGCTTGGCCTCCATAAGAGCATCACGCACTTTTATATAATCATTGCAAAGCTCTTGGGAGGCAGCAAAGAACGCAGACCCAGCAAAAAGATGGTCGTTGAGCAAGTCCACTCGGGCGCGGTCCTCCTGAAACCTCCTTTCAGCCGGAGGCACAGAGTGAGCCCAGAAGTCTTCACACACACCCATGGACTGAAATGAGCTATCCTTAGTAATATTCCATCTCGGGCGGTATATGTGATCGGCTTCCTGCAAACACAAAGCAACGTTCTAGTCATCTAAACACTAATATGGAAGTCCGCACAGCGGAGCAAAACGAACTTATACCTGCGGAGAGCAAGCAGAAAAGTCAGCGCCAGCCCCACGAAAAGGCTGCGCCACGAAATCTCATGGCGCTACAGGGCTTGCGCGGCCGCCATCGGAATCTTCAAAATTGACCTCCTCATCATCCTCTGTAACAGGTCTTTTCTCCTGCGACTTGGAAAAATCAAAACCAGTCTCGCGAGGAGGGCTGCGCGCAGGAGGAGGTGAGGGAGGTCTCGACGCCGCTAGATCAGCGCGTAAAATAGTCTCCTGCTCCTTAGTAATCCCAATGAGAGGAGATTCAGTGCTTGTCGGAGCAGGAGCAGAACTAACGGCGCCGGCGCCGGCGCCAGCAGTGCCGCCAGCAGCTTGCGTGCCAGCTATAATTCCTATGAAAAAACCAATAAGGAGAAATGATTCATGACTTGATCCAAAGGAAAAAATCAGAAAATCAAAGCGCAATGAATACCTTAGCGCACCGCCGTCCGCGAATTGAGCATCGCCATAAAGTCCATTTTCCCCCTCTTCGAGGGTAGAACAATGGACTTCAAAGCAACCTTCGGCGCAGCCTCGGTACCTTGCTGTGCCTGAGGTTGAGCCACCAAAGTCGCCGGCTCTACAAACATTTGAGCGAGCAAAGATTCATTAATAACTCTATCGGAATCACGCTCATAAAACCACAAAATATAAACAAAGTATACCTGTTGGAGAAGAGGAAACAGCAGGCGCAGCGCCGCTTCCCTTGTCCGCCGCGCGAAGAGATGAGGTGGCGGCACCATACCTCGTGTGGACAGGAGGACTGCCCACACCTCGAGGCAAAGAAGACGAGGAAAACTTGGAGGTAAACCCCTTGGTTTTCTCAAGTCCCTTCGCTTGAGTAGGAGGATCCTGAGCAACAGGGGCATCATTTTTCTTCTGTTTTTTACTGGCCCCTGCGCCAGTTTTGCCTTTAGCTTTGCGCTTGAGTTGTGGCGCCTCAGCTTCTTCCTCCACCTCTTCTTCCGCGAGCTCCAGCTCATAGTTCTCGAGCGCATCTACAATACGTGCAACAGAAATGTTAACCAAATTTGGTATTCTAAAGGCATAAGCATAAGTACAAAGGCTTACCAGGCGCATCGCTGTCAAAGCAAAATCCCAAATCAACAGGGATGAACATATCATCGAAGCGATCGGGGAAAGCAACTTCCCCAGCGCCCAGCGCGACAGAGCCACCCTCCATATGCTCATCATAGGCGGCGTGGACGTATTCCTTGCTTACTGCATAATACAAGACAAATGATATCAGCAAAACGAATTATATTCGCGCAGAAATAATGCAATGAGCTAATAACTCACCTAAGCCATCAACTTGAATGACAGGCTCAGTCGCGCTGTCGGTCCACCTCTTGCTCATACCAACCCCCACCAGCGCCTCCTCGCAAATATTCTTGGCGGGGGATGGTTCAGCAATTAACTTGTTAACCCACGTGCCCGTGGGGTTCTTAAGAACATTCTCATCCGCAGGCGCAGAAGTGATCGCGCGCATGGTCATGCGGATGGGAATCACACCAGCCTTAATATAAAAAAATTTCTCAGACCAGTCATGAAGGCTTTTGAAGGAAACAGTGCAGCACTTAACCTTCTGACTGCGAGGTATGAATGAGAACCAAGAATCTTGGATTTTTGGCTTGTAAAAATATTGAAAGCGCCGAGGGGTGGGCTCCTCGCGCTGAGCTTTGCACATGAACTCAAAATGAGTCATGCGCACTAGTCCACAAGGATGGACTTGGGATATGTGAATCCCATGAAACTGAAGCAGCGCACCCATAAACCTTGTCATCGGGAGACGAAGGTTACAGTGAGTGAAAAAGTGACAGTATAAGGAGATATAGCCGGTGGGCGGATCTGCCGCCGTTTGCCCGGCCGCCGGGAGCAGACAGCCGTACTCAGGGAGAAAACCCTGAGAGGTGATGAGACTGTCGAAATCAGACTGTTTCAGTTTGCAGGGAATCTCATCCCATCTCTTCACTGTTTTGCTCTTCCCCACCTCCTCCGACGAGGCCTCGGCAGCCCGTTTTCCCTTGTCGGTCTTCTTCAAAGTGGACATAACTAATGATTTTACAAGGCGTTTGTTGGGGGAAATTGTGGTGTCTGGGTTATCAGACATACAACTGTGAATCAAACAGCGGTTACTTCAAGAACGGAAATCTGGAAGCAAAAGACAAAGGCTCTTAATCGGAATGAAAATTGAAGAAGAAAGAGCTCTGAAATAACAATGAAGATGAAGAATAACAACTCAAAAGGCTTGCTTTTATAGGCCCAGGAGAGAGAAAGAAACAGGTATCGATCAGAGTTCACGCGCCCCCACTCGCAGGTGCAGGCCAACACGAGCGCGACACGTGTTCCTGACACTGTGTGAGGAGACATGAAAGGCAACTGTAGCACCTCGAGCACACGAAAAGTCTGACACATGTCTCCATCTCTGACGCATGTCAGCACCAACCAACCACGTGCATGGACGATTCATTTCAACCAAAAGGATAGAATTTCGCGCAACGCACATATGAGAAACAAAAAAGAAAAGACAAACCCTATTAAAAGAGCAAACTATTAAGTCTAATATATATCTTACCTCGCTCGCGCGAGACAAGACACACATTAGACTGGGGGGGCTTGAAGAGGTATGCACCCGCCTTAACATCGAGCGGGGCGGGTCAACCCACAAGAAATAGACAAGAGGCTTGAAATCAGGATGTCATGAAGGCACAAAGCCAAAACCTATGCGCATGGCGCATATCACATATGCTCACGCATCACATATGCTCACGCGTATCACGTATGCTCACGCACCATATATGCTCACGCATATCACATCTGCGCGTGGCGCATCTGCGCGTGGCGCATATCACATGCTCACGCATCATATATGCTCACGCATATCACATCTGCGCGTGGCGCATCTGCGCGTGGCGCATATCACATATGCTCACGCATATTACATATGCTTGCGCATATCATATCTGCGCATGAAACATCTGCGCGTGAGAATAAAGAGAAGACTTCGCGCATCCCCAGGATAGGCGCATATCACACATGCACATAATCAACCTCGTCCTTATCCAAATCAGGATAAGGACAACCCTGATTGTGCTCATCAGACAACCTTCCAGAAGGTATCATTTAAGGAATAAAGAATATGCTGATGTTGACAGCTGCCAATGAAAGGTGGACAACTCAGCAAAACCCATGTGCTACCACGTGATTGCACATGAGTCAGGTGAAATACCTTGGTCAGAGAATAATCAATGAAAGAGCACCAGGTGTCCTAAGGACACGTGGCGCGAAGCAATAGGAGGAGGCCAAAAAGGCCATAATGGGATCTGAGCCCAATCATTGGAAACCCTAACACTATAAATACCACGCCACCTCCACAATGGGAGGTAAGCAAGAAAATACACTCTAAATCCTTACTCACTCTCAGATTATTATTATTCTCCTACAATCTCTTATTCTCACACCGGAGGGTTACCCCAAAGAGGACCCCTCTGTCCCTTTCTGAGGGGTAAGTTCACGGTGCTGCTCGTTTTGTAGGTGGAAGAATTCATACTCCGGAGAACCATCGGTGATATAGCATACTCATACCCGAGGAAAGTTGATCGTCTACTAGCGAGTCGATCCACGTTTCTTCAGTTAGTATACATGAATGCGGTGTGAATTGTTGCTGGATATTATGTGCTATGTTTGAGATTGCTAGAATTTAACTTTTTACTCTATAAAATTGTAGTGATGAAAAGTAAATTGGGTTTCTATTTAAGAAACGCAGTATCTTCCATTTCCCCACATGTGGGATAAACCAAATTTGAGATACCAATATTCCTCTAAACCAAGGCGATTAATACTGGTAATCTTTCCAACTTGGCTCTCCAACATAAAATAAAAACATTACTTGGGAATCAATTATTACCATTTTGAACACAGCAATAACATTAATTTTAAAATGTACATATAAATTGCTTTATACAATATATAGATATATAAAATGGCAGTTTTGAGTTTTTGCGGCTTAAATCATTGATAAAAAGGATTGCGGTTTTTGAAAGCTGGAAATCGAGTCATTACACCATTTTTTTAAAAAAAAATTATCAAACGTTTCTCTTTCAACTGCACAAAAAATCATAAATCCATAACATGAAGCAGGCTAGGTGAGTTGGAGATAATTAATCATAAAAAACTTCAAAATGAAGTAGGAAAAATATTGTCTGTTCTGGAGTATTAAAATTGAGTAAAAGTTACACGTTGCACAACTGACCTTGTGTCGAGTACTGTCACCTTCCGCAGACGTTTGTTCTTTCTTGATATTTTGTTACCTATGTGCTCGATGCGGCCGATGTAATCTGCATTTATTTTTCATGAGCGTCATCACTGATGTGTAGGCCAGGTGACATATTAGTAGGATAGTTCATAATACCTGTTAATGGTTTAATCTCCGTGCTTGCTGCTGGGTTTTTTGGATCATGGATTCTTTTAGTTAATGATGCGTATGGTGTGAAGTTGTAATAAAAGGTTGGGATGCTAGTGTCATTTATTGGGGTGAAGGTTGCCTTGAGACCAAATTTGATTGATGCATCATGTGGGACAACTCTCATTTGCCTCCTTGCTTAAGTTGGAATGTATTTGGACACAACATAGCAACATTGAACTTTTATGAGCTGATCGAAGTGACTCTGGTGGTTTGAGTTTGTAATGGCTTCGATGGCGTCACCCTGAAAGTTGTTAATATGTGCTAATGTGTTGGATAATGTTTTATTAATTAAGGATGCGGTGATTCATTACTGTACATGGGCATCTACAAAGATGTAGCTAAGTTCTTCTTTCTTGTTGTGCCAAATCCACTTTTTCAAAACTCGGATGTGTATTTCCTTAGATGGTGAGTTGGCTGCAATTTCACTGATTTGGCCTACTGATGATGACTTGCATATGAATGTTAGTTAATCATTGCATTTTAAAATTGTTTCTAAAAGAAAGGATTTTATACATGTTATATATAACAAACAACCTAATAGTATAAAGTACAAAATGAGTTAAAAGATCTTGAAATAAGAGTGTGATGGTTGGTATATTATGACTTGATCTTCTTGAAAAAGATAGTGGGAAAATAGAAGCAAATTAGGGCAGGGGTGTCGCTTTTAACTGAAACTTGAATAGCAAACTCAACATGATTCAACACGAACCCGTTTAAGATTGAACCTGAACAACCCGGACTTTACCTAAGTTTAATCGGGTTAACCCGAATTTATGTTAAAAAGATTGTCATTTATAGGCATACATATATAATCAATCAAAAGCCCATTTTTCTTTCTATACTTGTTTGTTTTTCTGTTTTTTTATGTATATATGATTTTGTTATGTGAATATGACGATCTGACACTTGTTTTTTACTTTGGCTTTGGTCTTTATTAAATTTGGCATTTTTTTATATTTAACATTTTATGCTTATTACCTAATAAATACATGCTAATTGAAATGAGTAATCAAATGTTACCTTGTTCTTTCTAACTTTATTTGTTTAAATAATTAAACATTATTTTGATTAATGTGGTTAAAGAAAATCATTACGCACTTGGCTTTTTTTTATTTACAATTATGGATGTCCTTAGATGTTGATGACAATTTTCATTATTATCACCATATAGTTGTTAATGACAACTAATATTTTCTTAACAACCAGTGAATTTACTCTTCTCTCACAATTAGCTATTATTCTACTGCTATAGGTTTCACCACCCTTGCAACACTGTGTATATCTAGGATAGACATTTTCTTAAAAGGTATGAGATGTTAAAGCCAAAGAAATTGATAAGTGTGGGTCCAAAACAGTATAAAAGCTAAGCTAGCGCGCTACAAAAAGTAATAAAAAAGGGCAGACAAATGTGCAAAGTAACCTAAAAGCTAAACATCTAGTAAATAGAAAAAAACACATGCGAATGTTAAAGAGTATGTAAACACACATAACACGCCAATAAAGACCAAACCATTAACAAAAGAAACTGTAAGTAACAATTACCTCGACGACGACGAACTCATAATGCAAGCAGCTTTCCAACACACGAACCAACTGCAGTAACAACAATTTAATTTAAAGATGCAATGAAAATAAACAACAAAATTGTCTTTATATTATACATTTTTCAAAATAAAAATTAGTATCAGACCCACTTACATAACAATCTACTGTACATATTGCAGGGAAAATGGCAAAACCTTTAAACGGTTAATTAATCAAATAATGAATTTGAACCTTGCAAATGAGGTCTACATTAATGTCCAAAGCTTGGGCTTAAACCTATATTTTTCCTTTCGTTATTGTTGTTCTATAGATGAAGAAATGCATATAGTAGAAAGCTTACAACTAACTAATCTGTAATAATGCTACTGGTAAACATGGCTCATTAGCAATACAACTATTTTGACTCATAAGCTAACAGAAATAAGAAACTTGTATTGAACTATTATAAAGTAATAATCGTTATTTGACAAAAGAAGCTAAAGCATAGGTAAAATAAAAGAAACGAACATAAACAGACCACCTAATGTAGAAGCCAAAGCATAGGTGACCGCTTAATGTAAGAAATGCAGCAACACAGCAAGAAACTGTGAGTATTTAACTCCCTTAAGCACCAAAGTAAATGTATTGTCTAACATAGCCATAATTTTAAATAAACGACAAATGTCTTCAACTCTTTTATTCTCAAAGAATATATATGGCAAATACAATTATGTAGGTTACTGATCTACCTAAAGCTTTTAACCTAATTTGGCCAATTAACCCAAAACACAAAACTTCCAGCACCAACGTTTGAAAATAATAAGAAACTGTAACCTAATCGACCACATACTGTACGAAACGCAGCAAGAGTACAACAAATGATAGCCTACTTTACTCAATTAAGTAAGAAAGAGAACAGATAACCAGAAAGTACTCACCGGAGCAGACACAAAACCCCAAACCAAATGCAATTGAACCTGAAAAAACCAAACAAATGTTAGCGGTGTGAAGAAAATGGAGCAACAATTGAGGAAGATGTTATTTTATTATGCAAAAGCACAACGAAACCAGAAACCAAGCACCAAAAAATACCCACATGCAATTACAATTGATAATGAAGGCAGATGACATACTGTCACGGAGCACTTCAAACTCTTGTAACTCACTCTTGAAATATTTAGAACAGTACCATTATGTGTCTACCTGCTACTTTCAAATTAATAATGATATAATTGTAAATGCTATTAGTTCATGCATTAATTTGTTGTCTATTTTATTCTCTCAGCTTTTTAAATATTAGAACTTAGGGGGTGTTTGGTAGAGGGAATTGAGGGGTGAGAAATGGAATTGGAAAGAATTCTCTTGTTTGTTTATGAAAGAAAGAGGTGAGAAATGGAAATAAACCATTTCCATTTCTCTGATTTTGTTTCTCTAACAAAAGCGGAGAATTGGATTTCTCTACGTTCATTTCTCCCATTTTCCTCCTTTTCCTTTCAAACTCCTTCTTCTGCAAATGAAAGGCTCTCTCGACGTTCATCTCTTCCGATGACGGTCGTTGCCGGCTTCCATTTTTGAATCCTAGGCAACAGAGATGACGGAGGTAAGATGGTGATGTTTCATTGGACTTCTAAATCTGCTTTCTCCATCGATGATGGCCGTTGCCGGGTTTCATTTTGGAGCTCTAATCAACGGCGGTGGTGGTCTCAGGTAAGCAGTTAGGTTATTTGGCGTAAGCACCAATGGCCGACGGCGTAAGCACCTACCAGAGCGGCGGCGGAGCCGGCGGAAAGCTCCGGAAGAAACCTAGCCGCCGTAGTTCTCACGCCACGCCGTACGATCGACCTTCAACCGCAATCAGAAACAATAATAATAATAATAACAATAATAATAATAACCCTAGCTTGTTAGCAAAGCTTGTGGACCCTGCGTCTCGGCTGTTATACGCCGGTGCTGATAGGTTATTTGGCGTGTTTCGTAAGCGGCTTAATTCTCAACCTGTACAGCGTCTGACAGGTTAAAAGCTTTTTTTTGTTAGGTTAGGGGTTAATTGAATTTGGATGTGGAATTAGGTTAATTGATTTCGTGTATTGTTTATGTTGATTGTGTCTATTTGCTTAAGAAGCTAGGGTTTGTTTGACTGTATTTGTTAATACCTTGTAAAAGTGCTTATTTTTAGTGCCAGTTGATAATAGTTATATTATTATGGTGGATTGTTTTGCTATTGTTTGTTACAATGGCTTATATTTGGTTAGGTTTTAAGAAAAGGTGTGTTTTTAATTATATAGGGTATACATTTACATTTGAGTGGGCCTAGTTTTGCTATTGAATTGATGAAATTTTCATAGTGTTTGCCAGGTTAAAAGCTTTTCTTGATTAATAGGGTATTTATATTATGTGGAGGAATTAGGTTAATTGATTTTTGTGTACGACTGTTGTTGGAATTAGATGTGGTTTTGTATGGTTTATTGGTTGTTTATGTTGATATGCTTAGGGTTTGTCTGACTGTATCTGCTACCTTGTAAAAGAGCATATTTTTGGTGCCACTTTATAGTAATTCTATCATCATGGTGGATTGCATGTTTACATTGGCTTATGTTTGTTTTGGTTTCAGAAAGGCCTGTATTAATTGTAGGGGTGTGCATTTAGATTTGAGTGGGGCTTAGTTGAGCTGCTATTTGATTAAAGCTTTAGTGGGGATTTGTTTCATGGATGAGAATTGGGAATAGTTTTTCTGTTAATACTAAGTTTGTTGTTATGTTTGTGAATGTTCTTTGAAATCACCAGGGGTATGTACTATGTAGGCCTCTGTAGATGCGATAATGGAATGTGCTACATACAATCATACATCTTATATCTTATTGCTCAGTTTTTGTTTCACTTATGTTTATACCTCACAGCATAAATGATGGTTGTCTGGTTTTATTTTGTGCTCATTATGTTCATCTTTGTAAGCTTGTCATTGAGTCAAAAGCGACAGACGTGTAAATTAAGTTGATATAGAAACATAGGTTTTCAATAAATTTGGTTTTAAGAAAAGGCATATGTATGTATATATATTCTAACCAAATCATGCTTGACTATCATAACGAAAGACCTTTTATTTTTTTATTTCACTTTTGTTAGAGCAGCTAATTAAGTATCTAGCTTACAGGACTATTTATGAGTGTGACTGTTTTGTGTTGACTTGAAATGATAATAAAGGAGAATGATTAAAAATGTTGATATCATTATTGATTTGGTAATTGCTAAGCCAATAAATTCATAACCCATAGTAGAGGTCACATCGTTGGGGGATATAACATCTAAGTTATATGGACTTCATTGTTGTTTGAAATTTTAACTGAAATAGAGCAGGGTCATTAATCAAAAAGCTGACATTATTTCTATTCACGTTGCAGAAGTTTTTAAAATATGTATTACTATGGGTCATAAAGTATGCATCAGTCACTAAGATTAGACAAATTTTAATTATAGTGTTAGAATATTTACTGTGGGCAACCAATCAAGTTTTTATCATTATGATATTTGATAAGTGGTTTGATACTTTCCCGCTACCTGTTTTTTTAAATACATATATATATTTTTTAATTCTTTTTACGTTCCTCACTATGACTTTATTGTGATCAGGGACTAATGAAGAACCAAGGAATGGATCTCAGGATGCAGTTCTAAATGTAAGTTTATTATTTTTCTAATACATTTTTTCTTCCCAAAAGTTACTTTTGCTTTGTTGTTAATAGATACTCTTTTCATCATCATAATCTTTATATGTGTTTTTGGCAGTCTGCATTAAAGAATTCTGCTGTAGTAGTTGAACCTAGCACCAATGAAGGTGCACCTGAGATATTAGATCTTGAGAATATGCTTAGACAGAAGACTTTTACCAGGTTAGTTTTGTTGTTTTTGGGCCAGTTACAAAACATTGCTATGATCTGTTCTAGGGTCTAACATACAACAACAGTAGGAAATAAACTGAAGTAAGCTTACGAGAATTGCATACTTGTGCAGATCTGAAATTGAGCGTTTGACCGCATTGCGGCATTAAAAAACAACAGAGTCGAATGTTGTTGAAGCGGATAAAGCGAAGTTTCCCAGCACATCATATTATGTTTCAAAACCTGATGCATTCACAAGTGGCACATTGATCAAACATGTAGAAGAGAGGGAGATTGTGAACTTTGATGCTGCAATTTCTACACCTGTTGTCAATTCAAGAGTAAGTTGTATTATTTTGCTTGTGGTTATTTGTTTTAGTTTTGAAACTTCATCTGTAATTGGATCATCATAGGCCTTTGAAGATGATGTGGCTTCACCTGCTGAGCTGGCAAAGGCCTATATGGGGACTAGGCCTACAAAACTATCGCCAATAACCCCAAGGTCAAACAGCCATGTACCAAGACAAGATTTAGTGTTGCTTAATAACACAAACACTTTTCTCAAAACACCTACCACATCACATACACCAAAGACTGCAGTTGCTACCAAGGCTTATGAAAATGGTTCAACAACCTTTAGATCTCGAGGCAGATCTGCTTTATACAATATGCCACGCACACCGTATTATAGAGGTCCTTCAACTTTAAGTCAAAAGATTAGATGAACCTAAAGCCTAATCTTCTTTGACCTTGTGTAGTTGTGTTATGATATCCTTTTGACCTTTTATTATTTCGCTTGATTTTAGGGTGTGGCTTCACCATCTGCTTGGGAACATGAAGGGTCAATTGGATCAAGCAGAATGGTATCTGTTTACTTGATGTACTATTGTTTTAAAAGTTAAAACTTAAACGTTACACCAAATATAGGGATCTAAATGGGTTTGAGACTTTGAGTTAGCTTTGATTCAAATGAAACCTATCTCACAAAAGACTTTTTTGCACAGGTTGGCATGAAAGTGAAAAAATAATGAGATAGCCAATGACATCCAAGTAGTACAGGAGAGGAAATCCTTTGGTCGATAGGGACTCTTTTAGCATGCAAAAAAAGCATTAGCATGGGTTATAAACTCTTCTAGTGTTTACTTGAAATTCATTGTGTAACAACTGATATTGTGAGTTATGATAAAAACGGTTCAAAGCAGCTCATTTGATTGGTAAAGATGTGGATCTAGGACGTTCTTTTCTTGCGTTGACAATAGAAGAGAAAATTGAGATGGTCGAGTTGTATACCGATGGTTCAATGGGATAGTTGTGTATGGTTGAAGTATGTTTTGTATGTGAATTGGTTTTAACTATGGTTGATGTTTTTTGCTTAAAAACTATGTTTTGTATGTGAATTGGTTTGATCAATGCATATTTTGGTTGGAATTTATGCATCTTTTTATATGTTTTTTATTTTTTAATAAATATTTGTTATGAAAAAAATACTTGTGCTAATGATAAAGTTGATATAATTCTCTGTTTATTTTCTATGTACAAAACAAGAGAAATGATTATCAGCTATATTTCTCTACTGAAATCTCTGTACTACCAAACAGAACAGTCAATTCTCATTCTCCAGACCAATTCTCTTTCTCTGCAATTCCATTTCTCTATTCCATTTCTCTACAATTCCATTCTCTGTACCAAACACCCCCTAAAAGGAAAAGAGAATTTTCTCTAGCTAAACATGTTTAGAGATCACTTAAATCCTTGACCGATTATGTGAAGACACGAGCGTTTGTACCGTTGTTAAACTGAAGTATGACCACTTCTAAAAGAGTCAACGGCTTTAAAGTTTAAACATCTTAAATTGCTCTCTGAAAAGCATTTATTTATGTGTTTATTTTGCCTTCGTTCGCTAACTTATAATTTATTGGTTATTTAATTATTAATTATGTCAAAATATTAAAATTATGCATTATCTTATTACCTCAATTGTTATCTTAGGCTATGCGTTGTGAGTAAAGAGGGGTGTGGTGCCATTCACACTTAACAACGTCCACGTGACATCCCGTGATAGCAATTGTGGAAAGTTTAACACGCGGCCTTACACTCTGCTTAATATATGTTTGAAATAGTTATTTGATTAATTCTAATAAATATTAGAATTTATATCTAAATAAACAATAATTTATGCAAGTGTTGATTAGTTGCTTGTTAGAATTTGAAGTTTATTTGAACGAAGTTTTTTCTTTGCCATTCTATTATTAGAAGTTTTTTTTTTATTTTTTATTATTTTTTATTTTTCTTAAGGTCCACATACATATGTACAGTAGTAACAGTACAAGAGCAGATAATTTTTATATTATTTTAGAATTAATGTAAAGGTATAGTTTTAGATTTATTTATTTATTTTAATTTATAGTTAATTGAGATGAATTATCGTAGATGTTGAATATATTTAAGCTTTGGATGTTAAAACTATTCCAGGTGATGTGGCAGACAAGTGCCCGTAAATTGTGGAGTCAGTGTTTTCTGGTCTCCACTGAATCACATGTAGATACGGTATAATAAATTGTTTAAAATCATTGATATGTTTAAAACATTAATTAAACTACGATTAAAAATATGAATTTTTGAAATGTGATCTAACCATACTGTAACATCTTTTTTCTTTAAGGCCAATTAGAGGTGGACAACAAAACCGGTTCCTGGAACCGGTTCGGTGGAACCGGTTCGGTGGAACCGAACCGGAACCGAACCGGTTCCTACCCGTTTTTCGTAGGAACCGGTTCGGTTCCGTTTCAACCCGACGATCCGGGACCGGTTTGACATTTTTGGAGGTGGACCGGGTAGGAACCGGAACCGAACCGGAACCGGTTCTAGAACCGGTTCGGAACCGGTTCTAGCCGTTGGAGTAGTTCTAGCCGTTGGGAAACGGTTTTATGGCCGTTTTTTGACCGTTGGGGTCAAAAATGGCCGTTTTTTGGCTCCCCAAACACCCCACTACTAGTATAAATAGGTATTTGGTGTAATGGGTTCATCACAACACTCAAAACGCAAACCCGAACGCAAAAAAATACAAAAAAACGCTATTACAACGTTCTGAGTTCTCTAATCTCTTGTTTTCTCTTCTTCTATATTCATATTTGTTGTTATGGCTGCCTCACAATCATCGGTTGGTCAAGGTTCCACCGCCGGACCAAGTTTCGTTCGTATTGTACCTCATAATCGTAATCAAGAGATTTGGTGCAATTGGGATTTGGTTGAATTGAGTGACCATTCATTGAAGGCTCGGTGCAAGTTTTGTGGGATATATTTAAGCCCACTTTCGAATTCAAATTTGAAGAAACACATCGAAAGACCGTATTGCAGGGCGTTGAAACAGAACGTCGAGTCGCAACAAACGCAAATGGATAGTGAAGGCGGAATATTTACATACCAAAATGATCGAGTTCAAGATCGTATGGCGAAGTTTGTGATTCAAGAAGCTTTGCCGTTTAGCCACTTCGACAACCCTCGCTTAACCGCCATGATTCGAGATACGCTTCAACCACAATACACTCACGTAAGTCGTCATACTCTTAAACGTTATTGTTTAAAATTGTGGAAGAAGGCCAAAGAGGTACTAATTGCATATTTTGAAAATATAAATACGGGAATAAACTTAACTAGTGATGTTTGGTCGGCTCCACATGGTCTACCCGAATCTTATCTTTGTGTCACCGCTCATTGGGTAGACCCGTCATCGTGGGAAATGATGAAACGCACCATTGCTTTAGAACTCTTTGAGTATCCACATACGGGAGATAATTTGTTTGAAATTTTAGATTATGTTATAAAAACTTATAAACTAGAAAATAAAATATTTTCAATTGCATTTGATAACGCGTCGAATAATACATCGGCGGTTGATAAATTAAAATTAAAATATACGCCGATTTGCAATGGAATATTTTTTCACTCAAGGTGTGTTGCACATATCATTAATTTAATCGTGCAAGACGGACTTGCTTCGGATGAGGTTACATCGGTTATAAACGATTTTAGAGTAATGCTATATGAAGTTTTTAAGAAAAGTAAAAAAAGACAAATGGATTATAGAAAATTTTGTAAAGATACGGGAAGAAAAGCTTTGGGAGCTAATTGGGATGTACCTCATCGATGGAATTCCACTTGCATAATGTTTCAAAGTGCTTTGAAACAAAGAGAAACTTTACAAATGTTTCATTCTAGTCTTGCCGAGAATGATTTGGCAATCCCCTTTTCAAATGAGAAATGGGAAATTATCAATGACTTATCGACTTTTCTTGAAGTTTTTAAAACATCAACTACGAAACTATCGGGAACGTATTATCCGACAAGTCCCTTGGTTCTTTCGGAGTTATTTTTAATCGTTAACAATCTTAAAGAATTTGAAAACAAAAGTCCAATGTTTTCAAACATCATATTACCAATGAAGTTTAAATTAAAAAAATACTTTCTTGAATTGCCACCGATTTTTACTTGCGCCGCCGCTTTAAACCCAATGTTAAATGTTACGGGGGTTGAATGTGTGATAGACGAAATTTTTTCAGTCTTAGATATGCATGAAGTTGACCCAAACTTTTCAACAGAGGCACAAAATGATTTTAACTTGAATTTTAAATTTATGTATGACTTTTATATAAATAAATATGGGTCAAACATACACATGCCTACGCCAGGGGGGTCTTCATCAAGTTCAAGTGCTACTAGAGTACGAGACCCCATGATTAGCCTTATGAACACCGTTCGCAACGTAACGGCTAAAAAACAAAGGGGTAACACCCCTTCAAGCGAACTAGGAAGGTATAGTGCATATGATTTCTCTACCGGTTTATCCGAAGAGGAATATGGCACTTTTGATGTTTTGGCTTGGTGGAAGGTAAAGGAAACCGAGTTTCCGATTCTTGCCACCATGGCCCGTGATTTACTAACCGCCCAAGCTTCTACGGTAGCTTCGGAATCTGCTTTTTCTCTTAGTGGTAGGGTAATATCAGTGAGAAGAACAAGACTGAATTCGGAGTCGGTGGAGATGTGCATTTGCTTGAAGGATCACTTGGACTCAATCGATCGTGTTCAACACGTAACCACTCTGGAAGACGAAACACCACTTGATGTTCGAGTGCACGACGAACAAGAAGGCGTTTCTACAAGTAATTCTGATGAATAAGTCGCCACTCAATAATTACGACGAACAAGAAGGCTTTTCTAGAAATAATATGTCACAACTTTATATTTATAAGTTTAATGTTTTGTTAGTTTGTTTTTGAATATTTTAAAACATGTAACCTTTTTTTTTGAACTTCTTAAAGTAAATAAAATGAATTTTATGTTAATTGTTTTTTTTATTTAACATGTTATACAAATACGAATCGTATAACACCGCTCTTGATTATAATTCAGCATTTGACTTGCGTAAGCCAAAAGACTATAATACATAGCAAACTCAACAAATGTAACACGATACAGATTTAAGTTCACCATTACACGATACACGATACAGACTAATCAATTCAAACACGCTGACACTCATAGCATTAAGTTCAATATGTTGTTTACCATTGCTCTGTGGGTGAACAACAAAAGTAGCATGAGCCTCTTCAGAAATCAGAAGAACACAAATCATCACCTACACAAGCAGCGGAAACGAAAAACGAAAAAAAAAATAATATTTTACACTGTAACCGGTTGGAACCGGTTACAGTGTAAGAACCGGTTTAGGAACCGGTCAGAACCGGTTCCACCGGTTCCGGGTCCGAGGGTTGGGGAACCGGTTCGGTTCCCTAACCGGTTCGACCATGGAACCGGTTTAAACAGTGATGTTGACTAATGGAACCGGTTCCGGTTCCTTTGACCAACCCGATTTGATCACCTATAAGGCCAATTATATCATGCTGTAACATCTAGCCCTCATATTAATCAATATTGTTTTATTTGCTGCTTACAAAGAGTTCATATATTTGCTTTAAGGTGGAAACTCCCCATATGATCACCATGGAGTTCTTGTTCCACATCCATTGCGATCAAAACGCATTGGTGATATTTGAGACATGACATTATGATCTAGAAATTAGATGTCACACCTATAGCCATACTAGAAATTAGAGCTGATTATTCATGATATGACCTAACACAACGTTAAACAAGCTGGAGTTTCGTCTAAATAGGCTTGAGTCATAAATTGGTCAACGCATCGATGATATGAAAATATGTATAAACATGCCCTATCCCGCTTAGCGTGTTTATTACATATATGACATGTTTAACTTATCCCTTTGTTTTTCAAAGGCAACATTTGTATCGATTGATCATGTCTAAGCAACACGTTTTTTTTTTAAATGGATTGTTGTGCATACTATTAATGTTGCCCACATGACAAGTAAATTAGTAAATTTTTCAAACTAATAAAACAATCAGTGACAACATAAATTTGTGATTTCCAAATTGATCCTTAATCAAGTAATATGCACTGTCGGTTTTTATAGTATACTACTATACATTAACCAATTTTCATAGTTATCAAACCAAGTATGACAGAAACGTCTTGTCACACCACCATCAATTTTTTGAATGACTTCTTGGTTGACATGCTCAATCACGTATGCCTTTCTAATTCATCTCGTTGATTAAGGTGGTAAAAGGTAGTTGGTTTTTGATCGACGTGTTTTGATAGGAGATTATCAAAATAATTTGTTCAGGAGTTTTAGAAGATGAAGATCCTTGTTTCATTTTTCAGTTTTTTATCCATATTCCCTAATGCGGAAATTTATACCTAAATTAACAAACATGTTTCAAGCTAAAGTAATGATGCTGATAAACTAATCACTTAAAAATAAAGTAGCAAAGAATCAAATTATATACAGTAACATCCAAATAATCAATCATATATATAGGTTTTAAAACGAGCCAAATTTCCACCATAACTATTTATTCATTTGTTTGTTGAATAAATACTTTGGCCACGATAGATTTGAGTTAGGAGTGAAGAAAACCGGTTTGGGAACTGAGTTCGGGTTGTAAGCTGCAAGAAAGCCGCTCTGTAAACCAGGTTGATTGAAACCGGTTTGGACCGAACTGAAAGGGATGAAGTCGATTTAAGAATCCTACGTTGAAACCTTTTAAACCTAAACCGAACCATATGTAACTTGGTTTAAAAACCTAAACCGGTTTCAAACCGAACCGATCCTTTTTCTCTTATAAACCGATTTTCAAACCGATTTGGGCCTAGAAACTGATTTGGTGCACCTCTAGGCTCTAGTTTGAGAGGTATTTGGGCTGGTAGAAACGAGCCACAAGCCCACAATGGCACAAAGTTTGAAAAGTTGATCCGTGGGCTTACAAGTTACAATGCTGATCTTCAGTAGAGGTGCACAAATCGGGTTTTTCAAATACCCGGGTTCGGGTATGAAATCGGGTTCAGGTATGACCGGGTATTGAAAAATCGGGTATTGGTAATACCAGGGTCGGGTTCAGGTCCGGGAATTGCCTCTAAAAACCGTACCCTATGCATCGGGTTTAGGTCGGGTATGGAACCGGGTATTCTAAAGCTGGGTATTTGAATACCCTATTTTCGGGTATTGAAAAAACGCTTTTTTGGGCTTTTTTGGGTTTTTTTCGAGGTTTTTCTAGGGTATAGATTGGATTTTTTAAGGTGTTACAATTTTTAGGGGTATATTCGGGTATTTTTCAGGTATTTTTCGGGTAACTTCTGGTATAGATCGGGTATTTGATAAACCCTGTTTCGGGTATTGGAAAAACCCGGTTCCGGGTATGGAACCGGCTCCGGTTTTCGGGTATTACCGAGTATAAATCGGGTCCGGTTCCGGGTACGGGTTTTGGTACTGAAATGCATACCCTATCCGTACCCTACGCCTACGGGTAGGGTCGGGTCGGGTACGGGCTGGGTATTAAAAACCCGGGTATAAAAAAACCGGTTCCGGTATTTTTTCGGGTCCGGTTCCGGGTTCGGGTTTTTTTTTCACCTCTAATCGAGTAAAGAAACAAAAACTTTGAAGATAATCTGGTCTTCGGCGTGGGTTCAATTATGAGTAATCAACTAATCATAGTGGGCTTTTTTTTTTAATTTTCAAGCAAAAATTGTAGCCGAAAATAGGATTTCTTGTATAAATTCGGTAAAAAAAAATTGTAAAATATGCACACAAAAAAATAGCAAGCAAACGTGTATATCATTAAATAAAAGTAGTTACCTAAAAACAAAAAATGTATATATGCTTTAAAAATAAAACAATTATAAATAATATAACTTTAATGAATTACATAACGATATTTTTAAATTGCATGTTGCAACTAGCAAGACCGTCTAAATTAGCTAATGGTCAACCACGTTTATGTCTTTGCTCGACTTTTATACAAAATCTTTGTATATATAAATTAACGCTTCGACAATAAAGGCGGATAAAAAGTTTTGTAGAAGTCTTTGATGATTCGGTACTGAAAGTCAACTCTGAGCCGGTTGTAGAACATACTAATATATATGTATTTCACTTGAGCTAAGCCCGCTGCATTGGCTTGGTGATTTGTATGGATTTGTGGATAAACGGATCAATTATGATATTAAAGGCAGTGGACATGAAAAATTTAACACAGGACCAAAAATTAAAAGCCACACAACGTCTGTAAGTAAAGAATAAGACCTATTATTATAGCATATTTTAGTTATATACTACATATTAAATATGTTTGTTGGCCGTTCTAAAAGAAAAAAAAACACCGGTTGAAGACGATTAGCATCCATACAAAATATTTATCAAGTTGTTCAATACATACTCAATTTTAAGTTAAAGAAATTTCAGAAGTTCACAAACATTTGTATCTATCATTTTAATCGTAACATATAAAACGGTTATGTAACCACATAATTTACTTTCTATCTATCTATATACATGTAATTGCATAGTCCTCATTTTCCTATGGCTTCACTTCTTAGTTCTTACATAAACTGGCAAGAGTAATTTATGATTTTATGTTATTTTGAAGTTTAGTTGAAATGGGCCAGATCTCTTCTAGTTGGGCCTCTATTCAAATGGGCTGAATAGATAATGACTTTTTGGAAGTTAGTTTAGTAATTAATGGTGACAGAAACAGACGCACAAAGATTTTTGATTAGTTTAATGAAGATATAAAAGGTGTAGGAGAGTCCACGTCGCCCAAATACAGACCATAAGAACCTCGTACCCCCTTATATTTTTTTATGTTTTATTCTCTGGGCCCATCTCGTTATTTTCACTTTCACCAGGCCCACCAAACTATTTTACTTTTTTAATGTCGGGATACTAGACTGACTAGCCTAGTATAGACGTGCACAAAAAAACCGGTTCCGGAACCTAACTGGTGGAACCGAACCGGAACCGGTTTCAGTTCCAACCCGGTTGGTACAATACCCGGTTTGGGTATTTTTGTACCCGAAAATCGTACCCGGTTCTTCTATTTGTATGTCAGTATCAGTTCGAACCCGGTTCCTACCCGGTTCTTAATTGGAACCGGTTCGGTTCGTACCTGGAAAAACCGGTTCCGACGGGTTTTTTTTGAAAGGTCAAACAAAAGTCAAACAAGCCGTTGGAACCGGTTCCAACGGTAATATAGCCGTTGGAACCGGTTTTTTAGACACCAATTAGCCGTTGGAACCGGTTCCAACGGTAATATAGCCGTTGGAACCGGTTTTTGAGACAATAGATCCGTTGGAACCGGTTCCAACGGTAATATAGCCGTTGGAACCGGTTTTTGATGCCCAAACCTATATATAACTTGTTTCAGCCACTTGTTTTACCACCAAACTCAAAAACAAACTAAAATACTACTCCTTTAGCAAACCCGTTCCTTTACCCGACCATCCAACTAAATATTATTATGGCACCCATTAAAAAAACTAATAAGAAGGCTAAGAAGAGTGCTTTTGTTGCCCCCGTTCCTGTTACGGAGGACCCAAGGGTTGTTACGGTAGTCAACCATAACCGCAACCAAGACATATGGAAGAATTGGGATATGATTGTGGATGACGAAGGTTATCAAAAGGCTCGTTGCAAACTATGTGGTTCAATATTAAAGCACGATTCCAACTCTACTTTGAGAAAGCACATCGAGAAGCCATATTGCAAGGCGTTGAAAGGGATTGGCACGACCGATCAAATTGACTTGGGTAAAGATGGTACACTATTTCGTTACAACACGACTCAAGTTCAAGATAGAATGGCAAAGTTCGTTATTCAACGAGGTTTGCCGTTTAACTAATTTGATGACCCGGAGTTGACGTCGTTGATTCGCGAAACTCTACAACCGAGATACACACATGTAAGTCGTACTACCTTAAGACGTCATTGTATCAGGTTGTGGGAGTGTGCTAAAAAAGAGTTAATCGAGTCTTTTCATTCTTTAGAAGCCATGGTTAGTTTAACTACCGATGTTTTGGTCGGCACCACACGGGTTGCCCGAATCATACATATGTGTCACCGCTCATTGGGTTGATCCGGTGACATGGCAATTGATGAAACGCACCATCGCTTTTGAAAACTTCCCGTTCCCACATACCGCCGAAAAATTGTTTGAATTACTTGATGAAGTTAAAACGACTTACAACTTGAGAAATAAAATATTTTCGATTTCGTTTGACAACGCTTCAAACAATACTAAAGCGGCTGAAAAATTTATCATTAAATATTCACCACCTTGTTTCTGAGATTTTTTTCATGTCTGATGTGTTGCACATATCATCAACTTGGTTGTTTAAATAGGTCTTGACAATGAAAACATTTGTGATGATTTAAAATACTTTAGACTTATGTTACAAGATGTCTTCAAAAGTGGTAAAAGAAGACATCTTGAATATAAGAACTATTGCAAGTCGGTTGAAAGAAAGTATTTGGGCCGAATTGGGACGTTCCAACCCGTTGGAACTCAACTTGTCATATGTTAAAGTGTGCTTTTGCCCAACGCCAAACTTTACAAGCTTTTCATAACAATCTTGTTGAAGAACGTGAGGCCGATATGTTTCCGGAAAGTGTTTGGGTCCAAGTCGGTTATTTGTTGGAGTATCTTGACGTGTTCAAAAAGTCAACAACAAAATTATCGGGAGTCTATTACCCTACTAGTTGTTGGGTTTTGCAAGAATTGTACTATATGTCTTGTGTTTTTAAAAGCTTTGCGGAGAAGAACAAGCTATTCGAAAATATTTGTTGCGGTGATGAAAGAAAAGTTCATAAAATATTTTGATAACATACCGCCGGTTTTTACTTGTGCCGCCGCATTAAACCCCTATTGGAATGTTAATGGGGTTGAAACAACGATTGAGGAAATATTCGACAACTTAGGTATGCACGAGATTGACCCGAAGTTGTCGACGGAAGCGAAGGACAAGTTCAACAAAAACCTTCAAGACCTTTATGACCATTATTTTCAAATGTATGGTCCAAGCACGAGATCGTCTTTTGTGAAAAAAACAACAACTAGTAGGCCGTGCAATGACCCACTTATAAACTTGATGAATGGGATTCGTGAATCGGCATCTAAGAGGCAAAGAGGATACACACCAAGTAGCGAACTTGGTCGATATAGTGGAGCAAACTATGTTGAGGGCGCAACGGTCGACGAAATTCGCAATATTGATTTGTTGGCTTGGTGGAAAGGTAAACAAAACGAGTTTCCCATTCTATCCGCCATGGCTCGTGATTTGCTTGCCGTACAAGCCTCAACGGTTGCTTCCGAATCGGTTTTTTCTCTTAGTGGGAGGGTGTTATCTATGCGAAGAACAAAACTAACTCCCGAGTCTCTAGAGGTTTGCATTTTCCTAAAGGACCATTTGGATGCGGTGGATCGTGTATAACACAAGACGAACTTTGAAGACGAAATACCAATAGAGCGTCATATTCATGATGAGGAGGCGGAGGACGGGGTTTCTTCCGATAACGAAGACGAGGGTGAAGACGAGAATGAAGACGAAGAAGAGTTGTAATTATTTGTTTTGGTAAAATTATTTGTAACTTGTTCAACTAATATTTAGTTTTGATTTGTTTTATTATAATTACTTTTGTTACTCATGATTAATTTTTGTTACTTTTTTAATAACGACGAACATTTTATTTATTTAAAAAATAACTATTACAAACATTATTAAAACATAAACGATACTAAACATAACAACTAAAACATAAAAAACAAAGTCCGTCGTTTTAATCCGGGAATACTTATTTTTGGGTTGTAGAGCCGGACGACTCTCCCACTTCCGTTTTTTTAGCTTCCAAACTTCTTTTCTCTCGACAATACTTATTCGTATGTTTTCGTAATGTCGAGTTGGACCCTGCTTTAAGAAACTTCGAGCAATGTTTGCAACGTGCCAACTCATGTGAGTCGGTCATGAGACACAAATCATAATGAACCCAAACATCGGGGCATGTTGTTGTTTCGATCACCATAACAACGTCATCATTAGTTGCCATTTGTTGTCGGTTTAAGGTTAATTGTGGTTTGGAGTGTGTTTTATAGTTTTGGAAGTGGTTTAACAAGTACACAAACAAACCTTGCTATTTAGAGTAAAAAAATAACCTATTTATAGTTAAAAAACCGGTTCCAACGGTCAAAAACGGCTATATAGCCGTTGGAACCGGTTCCTAACGGCTATGATATTTAAATTTCAAAAAAACCGGTGGAACCGGTTTTTACGTAAAAACCGGTTCCGGTTCATATCCTACCCGGTTCTTAAAAGTTAGCATATCTGGGCATCGGTTCGGGTCGGGAACCGAACCGGTTCTTGATTGGAACCGGTGCCATTTTACAACCCGGTGTGAAAAAACGGTTTCGAACCGGTTCGGGTTTTCCTGTTGAACCCGATTTGTGCACCTCTAGCCTAGTAGTTGCAAGATTTTTTTATTGGACCAGACTTCTTATTTTACTCTGCTTTCTCTACCGACATGTTTATCCTTTTAATTATATATATATATATATATTAAAAGACAAATGCTAGTTATCTCACATAATTCACTATTTATGAAAAAAGTCAATTAATTTTTTACGTATGTTTATAGTATCTCAATTTTCAAAGTAGTTAGTTATAAATTAATGTCTTAATTCATTTTCAATTTGAATTTAGTGTTATTTTATGTCTTTTCATTGGACCAGACTTCTTATTTTACTCTGCTTTCTCTACCGACATGTTTATCCTTTTAATTATATATATATATATATTAAAAGACAAATGCTAGTTATCTCACATAATTCACTGTTTATGAAAAAAGTCAATTAATTTTTTACATATGTTTATAGTATCTCAATTTTCAAAGTAGTTAGTTATAAATTAATGTCTTAATTCATTTTCAATTTGAATTTAGTGTTATTTTATGTCTTTTCATAGACATATTGATTTTTAACTCATTTTTATGTTTGTTTTTGCATTATTTCTTTCTATAATTAGTATTTGACATACTTTATTTTAAATTATTATGTTTCTTAAACTTTGAATAACCATTGCGACGTGCTTATTTATATTTACATTTCAGTATAAGTTTTGTGCGACATTGATCATAGTCAATGAAATAATATATTTTAACTTTTTTTCACAAGTAGCGTGCCTCTAAATTTCGAATACAAACACACACCAATGTTTCTACGTACGCTTCAATATAAATTTTAGTTAATATATAGCTCACCCAATGAGACAAATGGGTCAAATATAATATTTTCTCCTTCATGACAACTTAAGTTTGCATATATATATCCTTATTTCTATATAGCGTTTCGATATAAATTTTATTAAAACCAGACGAATCATAAATGTGCGTGCAAATTTTAGTAACTTTATGTTTTATCAACGTCCCATCACGACGCACGGATTAAAGTGTATCAACGCTCCTACCGCAACGGACGGGCCGTTTACTAGTTTTTATTAATAACTTAAATATGTATATATAAAAAAATTTATTAGTAACTTAAATATGCATACATATATATATATATATATATATATATATATATATATATATATATTTTGAACGACGAAAACCAACTAAACTCTTAGAAAGCTTTCAGAGATTTTGAACGACGAAAACCAACTAGTAGTGTTTCATCTAGTCTTAAACCTGGAAATATGACACATAAATGGAATTCAAGTCCGTGATATCAAACAGGAGAAACCTTTATACTATAAAAACATATATATTTATAAAGCTCCGTATATGACCTATTTGTATTTTTTTTTCTTGAAAATTTTATAGCAAAACAAGCGTAACCACTTAATTTATTAAATATATATAAAGACAAAAATGGCTTTTTTTATATATAAACTATTAAACTAATTTATCTTAAACAGAAATAGAATTTGTTAATTTTTTTCATCTTCTTGAATTATTAAACTGTGTTATAAAGCTTAAAATTTTCATGTTTCTTATTCTAGCTTTGTTCTACCAATGTGTTTAGAAAAGAATCTATTGATATTATGATAGTTATGTGGAAATTATTATGGGGAAAAGGTGGTGAAGAAAAAGAAAGGGGGAGTTAAGCTTGCTTTCTTTCTTTTTTTTTTTTTTTTTTCTCTTTATAATGTAAATGATAAGGTTTAAAAGGTAATTTTAGATAAACATAGCATATAGTTAACATCTATTGATTCTAGAGAGGCAAAGATGAAAAAGACGACAGTTGAGTAAAAGCTGAGATCTTGTACATAATTTCTTAAAATAATAATCGAAAGTGAAAGTTCGACTTACCATGTTCGCTATCCGGGTAATATACTCTTGTAATTTTGAAAGCCACATCCCAAAACATTATATTCTTTGTTAATTAACCTAAGATCATAACTTTACAATTATTATCCATAAAATTCAAAACCTCACACGCTATATGATATTTTTGGAAAAACACATGTGGAAGCTAATAGATGTGTAAAATCCATATGATTCCTAGTAAATGAAATGATATTTTTGAGAAAACACATCGGTGTAAATCCATTTAACGAACATCCAACCTCCTCCCGAATAAGACCCATATAATCAGTTAAGGCCTATCAGATTTTCTTATGGTCCACTAGAGCATTGTTTTGGAACACATATATCATCTACGTAATAGGTACGGTACATCTTGATAGGGATGTGGTGTTTAAGGCGATAAGATAATCAAGTTAGTTTCTAGATTTAATGCCGTATTTAAGTCTTTTCTTTCACGATGATTGAAAAGATAACGTCCTTTAGTAATCACAAAGTATGATAATTTTCAACAAGGTAATTTTACACAACTTAAGTATTAAATCCAAGACTTAAAACTCACAAGTATGTCCTAAAAACATATAAATAAAGTTGGATGATGAAATTCACAATTTAATTGTAACTTGAGCACCATATTTTTTTATTTTATGAATAGTTTATAATCAAGGGAGTAATAATCTGATTGCAAATACCGTTGCAACTGTTTATTCAAGTGACCTAAAAATAAAAACTTGTACCTTTATAATTTAATATTGAGAGTCTTGAACATGCCTAAATTCCATAAACCGGACATATATTTTAGTACAAATTTAGATTTTTGATGAAGGGATAAACCCTAAAAAATTATTGATCCAATAACTAGACAACAAAAGGTACGATAACAATGGAATGTATGATTGAAAGAATCGGAATATCACACACTTTTGGGTAAATGTCACCTTTCAAATATTTCCTTTTTTAATTTTTGAGGGATTTTTAGAACATAATGTGGATGATACTTCACTTCAATCTTTTCACGTTTCATTATCAGAAAAAAGAATGGATATAACATTTTTAATTGAAAATTAGAAGATTATTATTTTTATTTATTTATTGTACGTATACTATACCAACTATTTTAGTCTTTATAAAGTTATTTCACTTCATGTCCCCGTATGGCCATAAATACCTTCAAATTTAGACTAATTGCTCAATATGTTTTGTTTGTAGGTATCGCATATCCATTATAGGGGCGATTTATACATTTATAATGGTACGTAAATATTTTACATATCTTGCTATTATATATGATTGTTTTAACATGGCATGTTTACTTACACCTTACTATACCAAGTACAATATTAAGACCACGTGTGGTGGATAAAACCTTTATAAGGGCATTATGCGCCATGTGGCGTCATGTCATCATGAGAGCTTTATGACTAAAACGGATGTAATGAATGGAGCTTGTTTCAATCATTATCTCATTCTTAATTTTTATTTATTTTTTTATTTAAACACAAATAGCATTTCATTAAATAAAACAAAGAAATAAAATTGCATTAAATACATTCATAAGAACCAAAACTTAAAAATTATAAAAGGTAAAGTTTTGAGTAAAATTTTTAAAAGTTTATAAATTTAAGGGCAAGAAATTTAACATATTTGGTTAAAACAAAAAAAAAAGTTGGTTAATTACCCTAATTCTCTTCTCCAGAGTTTAGCTGTCTCCCTTCTTCTTCATCTTCTCCATCCTTTTCTCCATTGATACTCTTAGTAATTATCTTCTTAGTTCTTGATTAAAAGACATAATTAAACATAATTAACCAACCCACCAAGCACCAGGCCCCGCCCAAGGGGAGGGCGATGAGGGCGACGGACCTAGGTGCACTCTCTCAAGAGGCCCATAATTATTAAAAGATAAAATTTATATTTTATATATAATTTTGATTTAACACAAAAGTGTACAAAATGACTCTTTAGTTGAGTGAAAAATGTTTTACACTATGGAAATAAAGGTTATGGATTCAATTCCTATAATTAGTGTTCTTTTTTTTTTAAATAGAAAAATACTTTCATTGTATTTTATATGAATCATTTTAATAACATGTTTATTAGTGTGTGTTTGTTTTGGATTTTTTTGAAAGACAATCATATTGGTAAAATTGTCAAATTATCTATTACATAATTGATAACGTGATTTTAAGGGCCTGATTTTTTACTCGTCCCAGGCCGCAAAATTTTAAAGGATTCTCGAAGACGGCCCTGCTAATCACCTTCCACTTCTTCCTTCCCCTTCCGATGCTATGTGGGAAACGCCCCCCCCCCCTCTTCCATAACGTCTAAAGCACCCGGGAGGACGGTGTTTCCAGCTTATTTGGGACGCCGTAGGGGTGAGAAGCATCCCACTACATATGGTCTTAGACATGTATGGTTTTATGTTCATCAAAAACAGGAGACCTTTATGCTTTTGCTGATTATAATAACAAAATAATAATTTTATAAATAATATATAAATTAAATACTCTTCAATTTGCCTCCTTTAATAATTAAGAACGCAATAGTTACGTGGATGTTAAAAAATCAAGATCTTTAATACAATTTTTTAAGCTTAATTTAATTTTTCTAATATTATAGAGCTAACAAATATGATGGGTCCCACCAATAATTGTATTGTTTATATATTTTTCATGTGTCTCCATGGGTGGAGGGATAAGCCTTGAATGGCCTATATTTGTTTAGTTTAATGATTATGGTGTTTGGTGGAGATGACATTGATAGATATGGTCTTCTCATTGTCATTCAATTTCACCCTACAACTATTATTAAGCTTTTTAATTCTTTTCCCAACATTTACAATCTTTGTGCCCCTCCACTTGAATGTAATTGGCCTTTGGTGGTTGAAAGATGTTGGAAATTCCTAATTTTCAAAAGCAATTGTCCTAATAACTATAAACAAGTTAATCTTGTTGAACTTTTATTGGAATTATATATTTTATAAGCATAAACCTGTACTCATATGTGTGTAATAAGAGACATGTAATCATTTGAATGCTTTTTATAAATCACATCAATATTTTTTGGTGTTTTAAGAAATTATATTATCTGTAAAGAGATGTCAAAAGAGAATTTCACTTTCTATTAATTACACATCCCTTTTAAATAACATCATCAAACCTTTAGAAAGTTTTAATATTTTGTTTGAAATAACATTACCATGTTTTATAATATCTTTCTCAAACTTTCGGCATAAAATGTTCGTTTCAACTTGAAATATATCCAGATTTGTAAATTACTTATTAAAAAAGCAAATTGGATTTAACATTAAAATTAAAGGTTTGTTCATTTCTAATGATCCAACCTATGAATCAGTGGTTGACAATAACCCACTCACTCTACCAGGGTTGCAAAAATTCCCGACTAGGCTCTGATTAATCCCCAATTAATCATTAGTCCGTACTTTACTGATTAATTTTAGGCTAATCGGTGAATGGCCAAATCTGTCCAAAATCAGGATTAATCGGACTTAATTGGCTTTTTTCTGATGAGGTTTCAGCCAAAATCGGCGGTTTCCGGCGAGATTCCGACCAAAATCAACAGCTTTTGACGAGATTCCAGCAAAAATCAACGTTTCCAGCGAGATTCAAACCAATTTCTGGCCAAAATATATTTTTGTATGTATAAATTGAAAATTGCATATAAATATGTGTATGTATCAGTATATATAAAACTGAAAATTATACATTAAAGTCCGATCTGATTAATCGCTAGTCCCCAACCTACCGCACGACTAGCGACTAACGATTTTTACAACACTTCATTGTAGCTATCTTCCACATCCACTTAGATGTATATACTTGGCCAACATTGTTTGGATATAGTAAACCCTACATAAGTGACTTATAGGACCATATCTGTTAGCAAACATACCACTTCTCACATGTGTCACAGTTTTTCAGACACAATTAGATTTTAAAAAGAAAAAGATTTAAGTTCATAGAACCTAGGAAGTAGTTAAACCAAGTAGTGCAAATTAAAGAAACACAAAGTTTCCACTTAAGAACATAAGTATTAGTAGGGATGTGAATTTCTAACCCTTCACAAACCTAGCATGAAATTCACTAGTTTAGGTTAAGTCTAAGCGAGTTATGGCCAATTTCAGTCGACCCGCTGAACACTTTTGGCTAAGTGTGCCGTGTCGGTGCCAACCCGACAAATTTACAAGTTGAACTGGTTTACCCATTTATTTATTTTTAGTTTTTAAAATCTGGTTTATGACCCTAAACTAACTTTGTATTTTTTATATCAAGTTATGTCACTGGAGTAAATAATAGTGTGAAAATAATATGTAAAACGTGAATAGTGAAATACTAAATCAACGTCTAATAGCTTAAGAGTATACATACACATTAAAACGATTTATAAATGCAACCATTTTAAGGTCTCTTACATGGTGTCATCGGGCGCATTATATTTATATTTTATATTCGCAATCTCACGTATAGATGACTTTATAATTGTTCTTAAAATGTTATTAATAATAATATTCAAATACAACATACGATGAGACCCGGTACAACTTTAAAATCGGAGAGAACCACGTGATAGGCGTTGTGTCCTTGATAAGGAGAGTACCAGCGTACTTTTAACGACCAACGATACCTTATCTGCTACATTTTTGGAAAATTATTTAGCCTATGCGGTAGCCTCCCATTGGATTAAAAGTCAAAAGAAATAAAATGTGCTTAATCTTCTAGAGGGGAAAATGGTTTGTGTTGTGAAACCACCGACGATTTTACAAGTTGTATAACACCTTTTCACATTTGTCAAAAGTCTTGGCCACATGAACACTCCACATAAGTATTATGAAAGTGTCGGCAAGACACATCCATGTGATGAATGCCAAATTTTCAATCCCAACTAATGAACATGTCCCCTAAATAGTATTACCTTTTTGTGTATATATCTACCTTTGTAATCTAAGAAGACACCATCAAAAAGTTACTGAATCATATATTTGCTTATCCTCTTGTTTTGTTATCTTCAACTTCTCATATTACACTAATAATATTGCTATAGTTAGAGCTAATATTATAACACGTTATCAGCACGAGCCGCTTATATCCTAACCAAGAAAGGTAATAGACACAAATGTATCTACATAAGCATCATAAACACTTATTTAATTATGTACGTTAGATATATATCTATGCATATACATATACTAACTAATATACTGAGTAATAGCAATAATGTGTATAAACATTGTTATTAAAATTTGATAACTATTCTAACTTTTATTTATATATGCACACTAATATCTCATTTAGAAGTTAGATTTATTTACACTAATAATTCTATTCTTATTATTGTGCATACTAATTATATATTTTATAAAATAAACTGTATTTAATATCTTATTTATTATCTTACTTTAAAATAATTAATATTATATATTATATATATACACACACACATACAAACGGTAATGTTACCTTTATAAACGGTAATGTACCCGTTGTAAAAAGGTTATAAATTTTCACTATAAATAACCAATCATTAACCCCATTTCATTTACAACAAACATTCTTCTTATTAAATTTATCCAAGATAAAGTTCTCAAAATGATTCACCCGGTTTTGCTGTTGGTCACTATAATGCTTATACTACTTCTCATTCTAATTTTTAATCTCCCATCTGAAGATTTTGGCATTTTCTTTTTCTTTTATATGTTTATAGCTCTACCAATGTATTGTATCTCATTGTTGATTGATATATATGGATTCTAATATTTATCTTATTATTTGCTCTATTATGTTTAGCAACAAAATGTCAAATATAGCAAAACTTGAATTCCCTGCACTCAACATTTCTGGAGAAAATTATATGTCTTGGACAGCAAATGTCAAAAGACATTTAAAATCTATGGATGTGTTAGAAACAATCCAAGAATACAATGATTGCTCTGACCAGGATAAAGCAAGAGCTGATGTTTTCATCCATAAACATATTGATGAATTACTACAGCATGAGTATTTTAATTATGATAACCCATATATGATATGGGAAGATTTGAAAAGCAGATTCGGTCATCTAAGGGAAGTTTTACTTCCTACTTCTAGAGATGAATGGAACAGTCTTAGGTTCCAAGATTTTAAGAGGGTAAATGATTACACCTCTGCTTTATACCGAATTTGCTCAAAGCTAGAATTTTGTGGGTATCCCGTAACGGAGGAAGAAAAGTTAGAGAAAACTTTCTCCACGTTTCATGCATCAAACATAAACTTGCAAACACATTATCGTTTGCAGAATTTTAGGAGATACTCTGATCTAAATGCATTGCTCCTTGTAGCAGAGAAAAATAATGAATTATTGATGAAAAATCATCAATCTCGTCCCACGGGTTCATTAGCAATACCAGAAGCACATGTTGCTCACAAAAGTTCTCATAAAAATTCTGGTCATAAATGGGAACAAAGTCGAGGACGAGGCCGTGGACGTGCCCGTGGTCATTTTGACAAAAGACATTTTAATGATCGTAAGCTTTCATTCAAATGGAACAATAATTTTTACAGTCGTGGCCGTGGTCGTGGTCGTAACCAGAGAGCCAATAATTATCATGTCCCACACAATACCAATTCCAACCACCAAAATAAATGGAATGAAGCTGGTAGGTCCGAAAACAATGGCACTTCATGTTTTAGATGTGGAAGTACAAACCACTGGGCAAAGGCTTGTCGCACAGCTCCACATTTGTGTGACCTGTACCAAGCCTCTCTAAAAGGAAAAGCAGAAAGAAGTGAACCATGTTGATAACTTTAATAATATCAATGCTGAGCTGAGCGTTGAAGACTTTGGGGTAGAACTTTGAAACAAAGTTGCTTGACTACTATAATTAGATGCAGTTATTAAGTGTGTTCTCATTATCTTTAATTATGTAGTTCCTCTTTCATGTACTACTTGTGTTTCAATTAAATAAAGTTCTTATTAAAATATCATATGTCTTCATTATACACTTATTTTTTTTTCTTAATATTTTTCAAGATTTAAAATGAAAATCACCGGAGCACAAGATCAAACAAATGAAGAAGATATATGTATAGCGGATAGTGGAGCCACGCATACTATACTTAGATCTAAAAAATATTTTTATAAACTGAAACCAACAAAAGGGATCATCAATACAATATCAGGTCCTACAAACTTGATAGAAGGAGTGGGAAAAGCTAATTTAGCATTACCAAATGGTACAAAGCTCAAAATAGAAAATGCTTTATTTTTCCCAAAATCAACAAGAAATTTGTTGAGTTTCAGAAACATATATCATAATGGATATGATACTCAGTCAAGGACTGTTAGTAATGAAAAATATTTGCATATCATAAGCAAAGATCAAATATTGGAAAAATTGCCAATGCTCCATTCTGGTTTGCATTATACATATATAAATGTGCCTCAAGCACATATGGCAGTCAAAGAAAATTGTTGCGATTCTGGTATCATAAACTTATGGCATGACAGATTAGGCCATCCAGGATCCACAATGATGAAAAGGATAATTGAAAATACACATGGGCATCCACTGAAAGGTCAAAAGATCCACAAAATAGATAAAATGCCTCAATGTACATCTTGTTCTCTTGGAAAATTAATTACAAGGCCTTCGCCATTAAAAGTCGATAAAGAAACACCAATGTTTCTTGAAAGAATTCAAGGTGGCATATGTGGACCAATTCATCCACCATGTGGACCATTTAGATACTTCATGGTCTTAATAGACGCATCCAGCAGATGGTCTAATATCTCTTTATTATCGACTCGTAATGTTGCTTTTGCAAAATTTCTTGCTCAAATTATCAAATTACGTGCACATTTTCCGGATTATACCATTAAAAGAGTAAGACTTGATAATGCGGGAGAATTTACATCACATGCTTTTGATGATTATTGCATGTCTGTGGGGATTGTTGTAGAACACCCTGTTGCTCATGTACACACACAAAATGGCTTAGCCGAGTCGTTGATCAAACGCCTACAGCTAATAGCTAGACCATTAATAATGAGGATAAAACTCCCTGTTTCTATTTGGGGTCATGCAATTATGCATGCTGGATCATTAATTCGTGTGAGACCAAGTGCAAATCATAAATACTCTCCCACACAACTTGTTTCTGGAAATGAGCCAAATATCTCTCATCTTAGAATTTTTGGGTGTGCTGTGTATGTTCCTATTGCACCGCCACAACGCACAAAAATGGGTCCCCAAAGAAGGTTGGGAATATATGTTGGATATGAAACGTCTTCCATCATAAGATACCTTGAACCTTTAACAGGTGATGTATTTACAGCACGTTTTGCTGATTGCCATTTTAACGAGACAATGTTCCCGGCATTAGGGGGAGAAATGAAAAGGCAAGAAAGAGATATATCATGGTGTGTGCCATCATTGTTACACCTAGACCCAAGATCAAAACAAAGTGAGACAGAGGTTCAAAAAATAATACATCTACAAGAAATTGCAAATCAGTTACCTGATGCATTTACTGATATAAACAGGGTCACTAAATCTCATATACCAGCTGCTAATGCTCCAGCTCGAGTTGAGATTCCAAGCAAGCAAAACCATAATAATGCAACTCATGAATCTCAAAAACGTTTAAAACGTGGAAGGCCAATCGGTTCAAAGGATAAAAATCCTCAAAAAAGAAAGGGCTTTGAAAATGATACTGATCCTAAGGAAGGAATGATTGACAAAACCTTCCCTCAGGAAAGAATAAATGATATAACATTTCCTCATGAAGGAATAAATGATTCCAATAAATAATTGTCAATCAACTATGGTCAATCACATATAATGTGGGATCGAGATGAAATGGAAAATATTGATGATATATTTTCTTATTCTGTGGCAAGCGATATCATGGAAGAAAATGATGACCCTGAACCAAAATCTATAGATGATTGTAAAAATCGACAAGATTGGAACAAATGGAAAGATGCTATGCAAGCTGAATTAAACTCACTAAACAATCGAAAGGTTTTTGGACCTATTGTCATTACACCAAAGTCAATGAAACCTGTAGGATATAAATGGGTTTTTGTGAGAAAACGAAATGAGAAAAATGAAGTTACAAGATATAAAGCAAGACTTGTAGCTCAAGGTTTTTCTCAGAGGTCAGGAATTGACTATGAAGAAACGTATTCTCCTGTTATGGATGCTATTACGTTTAGATATTTAATCAGCTTAGCAGTATCTAAAAAGTTAGAGATGCGTCTTATGGATGTTGTCACACCTTACTTGTATGGATCACTAGATATTGACATCTATATGAAAATTCCCGAAGGATTTAAACTCCCTGAAGCAATAAGCTCAAAGCCTAAGGAAATGTATTCCATCAAATTACAAAGATCCTTGTATGGACTGAAACAATCTGGAAGGATGTGGTACAATCGTTTGAGTGATTATTTGATAAGCAAAGGATACACAAATAATCTTATTTGTCCATGTGTCTTCATCAAGAAGACAACATCAGGATATGTGATCATAGCTGTGTATGTTGATGATCTAAATTTAATTGGGACACAAAAAGAAATTAATGAAGCAATTGCTATTTTAAAGAAAGAATTCGAAATGAAAGATCTTGGAAAAACCAAATATTGTCTTGGTTTACAAATTGAGCATATGCATAATGGGATACTTGTGCATCAGTCAAATTATACTGAGAAACTCTTAAAACGTTTCAATATGGACAAAGCAAATCCTTTAAGCACACCGATGGTTGTTAGATCACTCAATGTTGACAATGATCCATTTCGTCCTTGCGAAGATAATGAAGAGATTCTTGGTCCCGAAGTACCATACCTCAGTGCAATTGGAGCACTTATGTATCTTACTAACTGTACAAGACCTGACATTTCTTTTGCAGTTAATTTATTGGCAAGATTCAGTTCATCCCCTACTAAAAGACATTGGAATGGCATTAAACATATTTTTCGGTATTTAAAAGGAACTGTTGATTTAGGTTTATTTTATCCTAACGATTCAAAAGAAGGGTTAGTTGGTTATGCAGATGCATGTTATTTTTCTGATCCCCATAAAGCAAAATCTCAAACTGGATACGTATTTAAGAATGGAGGAACTGCGATTTCATGGCGTTCTCAGAAACAAACACTCATTGCAACATCTTCAAATCATGCTGAAGTCATTGCATTGCATGAAGCTTCAAGAGAATGTGTATGGTTAAGATCTATGTCACGACACATATTGATTTCTTGTGGTCTAGAGAAAGATCGAATCCCAACTCCTATCTATGAAGATAATTCAGCTTGTGTCTCGCAAATGAATGAAGGGTATATCAAAAGTGACAGAACAAAGCATATACCACCAAGATACTTTGAGTATACTCGGGACCTTATTAAAGAAAATCAGGTTGAGATGAGATATGTCCAATCCAGCAACAACTCAGCTGATCTTTTCACAAAAGCACTTCCCACAGCAACATTTAGAAAACATGTCCATGATATTGGCATGCGCCATGTACGAACAATGTAACGACCTACAACTTGAGGGGGAGCTATCTACTGCACTCTTTTTCCCTTAGCTAAAGCTTTTTCCCATTGGGTTTTTCTTTAGCAGGGTTTTTAATGAGGCAGTACTTCAAGACCCCGAAGTTTTGAAAAGGTGTCATCCAAGGGGGAGTGTTGTGAAACCACCGACGATTTTACAAGTTGTATAACACCTTTTCACATTTGTCAAAAGTCTTGGCCACATGAACACTCCACATAAGTATTATGAAAGTGTCGGTAAGACACATCCATGTGATGGATGCCAAATTTTCAATCCCAACTAATGAACATGTCCCCTAAATAGTATTACCTTTTTGTATATATATCTACCTTTGTAATCTAAGAAGACACCATCAAAAAGTTACTGAATCATATATTTGCTTATCCTCTTGTTTTGTTATCTTCAACTTCTCATATTACACTAATAATATTGTTATAGTTAGAGCTAATATTATAACAGTTTGTTGGTAATTTCCTTTATTATACCTTTTTCTGTTTGTCCTTTTGTTAAGTGTTATTTTAATATATGTAAGAATTAAAAAATAATATAAATAACACATGGTTATTTTTTACTAAGGGTTATGCCGACACCACTAAATTTTTACCCTAAGTTCCTAAATTATCTACTAATGGGTTAATGTAACCTCATTTTATCCTAAGGTATCAAAAAGGGAAGGGTACTTATAACTTTTATGCGAAACTATCCAAATTATTTTGTCCAACCAAACATATTCACATCGATAATTTTAATGGCGGCCACGCGTTCAGCCTAGACCTAAGAGCAAGTGTGCCGGAGGCACCCCCTTAGCCAGCTGGCCTAGCTCAACCATTTTTGCAACAACCTCATCCGTCAACCTATTACAACATAGGGCACCAAGGGAAGTAGCCCCATTGGGAAAAAGGTGACAACGTCAAGGGATAGGGGCGCAGGGCCAACTCATTTCTAACCAATCAAATCATTTTTTTTCATATTTTATATAAAAATAGATTAAATAATAATTAGGGTGTTAGTTAAGCCATTACATGCTTTTTATGGAAATGTTAGTAAAAACCCAGATGCCTAAGTAGCAGTGACATGACAGTGCATTATTCATTTTGTAGTTAAACAACTGCATATAATCTAAAACGATAAAACGTGTATACGTGGTGAACATTACTAGAAGAGTAACTAAACTCTTTTTTGGATATATATATACCATTATGTATTAAATTACTTACAACAAACCGGCTCTTTCTATACATATTCTCTAAATTATTCTATCGTCCAAGTTTGATAGCAAATTCTAAAGCGTTGATTCAAATCTCAGGTCCAACAATACTAAAAACACAAATAAAGCTCCGAATCAAAACTTTCTTCTTTCATATTTTGCTTCGTTTTGTTATGTTTTCGTAATAAAATAATGAGAATATTAGTTATGTGTTTTTTCTATTTATTCGGATCCTATATTGTGTTATGTGAAAAAATCATCAAAATGCATTTAGTAAAGGGGTCCCTTCACTAAAATACAAATAACAAATTTATGTTTTTATATCTATCTCGGGGTAACTTTGTAATGTATAATCAAGTTTCATAAATGTTTTAACTAGGCCACTTAAATTTAAAAAGTGGTCAAATGAAATCACTTAGCTTTTATATTTTATTAAGTTATATAGGTTCTAACATGTTTTTTTCATTATGTTTTGTATTTTTTTCAATGAGAAAATCTTTTGATCTAGTTTTTTATGTTGATGTGAAGTAGTAACATGAATTTTATTTCTTATTTTTAATATAATTAACGTTTTTTTGATTTAACTATAACTACATATATTGCAAATCTCAACCCCTAGCATGTTTTCCTCCATTGCTTTCTAGATCTATGACGAAAAATTCAATAAGATTATTTGAAGATTTAATAATCCGATTTAAAGAAAAATTATATAAATGATCTAATTAAAACACTTTCAAATTTGGTTACCATCAGGTAACATATTCCCTTACACACATTTGCGACCACTAGAAAAATAAACATAAAAGCAAGAAAACTCCAAAGCAAGCGTTTGTTTTGTTAACGTTAACATTAACATTAACATTAACATTAACATCAACAATAACCAAAACGGTGTCGTTTCCTATATATATATCACCATCATTATTATTTTCCTCTCATTCGAAAACCACCAATACCAATCTCTCATTGACTTCCCTCTGTTATCGTTACACACACTTAAACGTGCAGTTTGTGCGTGTAAAAAGTTTGTTAGATTTCCGGTATCCGAAATATCTGCTTCTGTGTAATTGTAATTAGATCTCAACTGTTTTTCTATCTTCTCTCTCACACACTCACACCTTCCACTATGTGCACCATAACTATACACGAATCCGAAATGCTCATAACTGATCGCTTAGATGTTGTAATCAAGCTGTAGGTTTAGCTCAGGCTTGTAATTCGATCATAATAATCGTATATTGACCGTAATAATATTGAATATTGAAGATGCTAGATCTTAATATCGATGTAGCAGTGTTATCAGTTGATGATGTAGCAGATCGTCATTCCGGTACGTCAGTTTCGTCGGACGTGATAACCGTCGATAACGATGTTGATCGTGTTGTTAACAATGCTGCTTATTATGATGATGATGATGATGAGTTGTCGTATGCTGCAAGTAATATCGAGAAGTTAGGTTTAATTACGCGCCAGTTTTTTCCGGTTGAGATTGATTTAGAAGAGTTAGGTTCTCGATCGGTATCGGTTTCTCCGTTAGCGACGAATTTGTTTGGATCGCAGTGGTTGAATTTGAAGGTTCCTGAGCCTGCGCAGGTGCTGGTGCCACCGATGCAGCAGGCGAAGAAGAGTCGACGTGGACCAAGGTCTCGAAGCTCGCAGTATCGCGGTGTGACGTTTTATCGTCGGACTGGACGCTGGGAATCACATATCTGGTAAACATTATAATTAGAAAGCTTATTATTATTATTATTATTGTTGTTGTTGTTGTTGTTTGTTATTATTATTATTTGCTTATTCACCTGTACCGTACGATTCGTTAATGCGTATGCATCGTTTATTAATGTTTGCTATTAGATTGACAATGTTTTGAATGTGTCTATTGCTGTTCTATTTAGTGACAATTGATTGAATAGTTTTGTGTTTTTTTGTTTAGGGACTGTGGGAAACAAGTTTATTTAGGTAAGTATTTATTATATTCCATTATTGTTCAAACATACAGTTCTATATTTAGTATATTAAGTATGTTAAGTTATTAACAACATTGAGTGATTACAGGTGGATTTGATACTGCTCTTGCTGCAGCTAGGTTAGACTTTTAAGTTTTATCTGATACTATTTTGTAACTTTAACATATTCTGCCATCTAATGTGGTTTTGACTTAATGAGCGGTTGTAATTCAGGGCTTACGATCGGGCTGCAATCAAGTTTCGTGGAATCGATGCTGATATTAATTTTCACGTGAAAGAATATGAGGAAGATATGGCGCAGGTGGGGTGAGAATATCATGATATATATTATACTTTGTGTCTGATTGACCAACAACTTCTTGATCAATGCACGGTTATTGTCCCGCAACAGGCAAAGAATCTATCAAAAGAGGAATTCATTCATATACTGCGTAGGCAGAGCACCGGATTCTCAAGAGGCACTTCAAAATATCGAGGTGTGACTCTTCATAAATGTGGAAGATGGGAGGCGAGTATGGGTCAGCTTTTGGGGAAAAAGTAAGAAACCTGTTTCATGATCTTGAATTTTTGATAGATGAAATAAATGCTTAGTTGATGTAGCTGTAGTTTACTGTTTACCTATGATAATTGTGATTGGGACAGTTTTTTATCTACAAGGTTACAATGATTGGTTTGCAGGTATGTTTATCTTGGATTATTCGACAATGAAGTAGAAGCTGCAAGGTTGTTGACTTGTTGTAAATTTATGTTTACAAAATCCTTGAAACTTAAATGTGTGTAAACTTAAAAGGCATTTCAGGCATCATCCAACCGCATCTGCAATTTGTGTTTTTGTTAAATTCAGGGCTTATGACAAAGCTGCTATCAAATGTAATGGTAGAGAAGCTGTGACCAACTTTGAGCCGAGCATTTATGGGGCGGATAAAAGTTTGGGAGCCATGAATCAAGGTATAAGTTGTGTTTATAAGTTGTTTTGTCTTTGTTTTATGTTAATCACCAACTCAAATTTATGTTTGCAGCAATTGGTGATAATCTTGATCTCAACCTCTCAGTTTCTTCCACGAATGAGAGTCGAAAGGGGAAAGATAATGTTCAGGATGTGAATATCTGTTTTGGAAATTGTGAATTACCTTCAGAGAAAACAGTCAAGGTATGTGATGGTGTTTGGTTTTAGCATGATGCAGTTTCTTGAAACCTTTGTTTAGATCTTATAGCTTGTTTCTTGTTTGTGAATTCAAGGTTCAGGGTCGGCCTCAAGGTAGTATTGGTGGACAAACGGTTGCATCTGATCGCTATCCCGTGTGGGCTAACATGTATTCTAGTTTTTCAACAAATTTTGAGGTAATTATTCTCAGATTATGAGATCCATGATCCATGTACATGAGACTGGTACAGGCTGCAAGCATTAAAAAAAAATCCTTTTCAATTTGGTTCGTCGTTTTACTTTCAAAAGTCGGTTGAATCAAAACTGAATCACCTTTCTATTTTTCAAACACCGCGGTACATTGACATTTTGCATGGAATAAAACCCACCAAGTGTGGAAATGAACCTGTAATGAACCAAAACTGATTTGTAACCTGCTGGCTAGAGGTGTACAAAAAAACCGATTCCGGAACCAAAACCAGTTCCAACCCACACCGTAGGATTGAAGCTGGGTTGTAACTAATGGTTTGAAATCAGTCAAACCCAATATTTGACTTTCTTCAAACTGGTTTTGACTTTGTTGACCTAAACTAGAATTGGTTCCAACCCATACCGGTTTGGGAAAAAAACTGTTTTTTACACCTGTTGTGCCAACGAATAGGGATGCTTAAAGTTCGGTTCAAACTTTAAGCAAAAATTGTAGGCAAAACTGCCAGTTATGATTTAGACAAATGGCAAAACAAACCAATTGGGTTGGCTGGGTTAGCCAGACCAATAAAAACGGGTATGTTTGGCAGTTTTAACTAGTATTTATAACTTTTTAAGTAAATTGTTTGTTGAAATTAAAAAGATAAAAAAAAACTGCCGATACGGTTTACGCAACTGGTTTCAAGTTCCAAACCGAAACCGAGCCATACGAACCTCAAAAACCAACTAATTTAGTTTAATTTCTTGCATCAGGAAGTAGCAAAAGCGAATGGATCAACAAGTGTCCATCCTTCACCAGCAGCAAACAACTCGGCATGGCAAAGGCACATGCAAATGATGAGAAGCCAGGGATCAACAGGTGTCACTTTTCCCATTCCAGTTTCTTATAATATAGCAGCAGCAGCAGCAGCAGCATCATCAGGATTCTACACTAATAATCATATTGGTTAAACCTCACTCGCTACCACCCGTCATTTCCGCTTTTGTTTGGTGTGCATAAACTACTATACAAAATAAGTTGGATATTGGTCTTTTAAAACTGTTGGTATGAAAAATCTATCATTTAGTAGTTTTCATGTAATATTAAGATGCATTTTTACACTCCAAATACCCATCACCTTCAATTCCTCATCAAACGAGTTCATGCAACGAGATGAAAAGGTCGACCGTCAACAACCCGTTTGTTGTTGATTTGCCTCCACTACCCGATGTAGCATGATCGATATTGCTGCTGCTTAGATTCCCCAATGATGGCGGAGTGTTTTATCCAACCCTCACATTATTTCCTGAATAAATATAAGAGAAAAAAGCATATAATGGCATAAGTAACTGTACGGAAAGAGAGATGGAGTGCAAAGAGATTGGTTACCTGATCTAGAGGCAACAGCCACATCCGTTAACACTTGGCCAGGCTAAAACAGTTATCGAGTTTCACATTATAACTATAGTAGAGAGTAACACTTGTTCGAGTTCCTGACATTTTGGCAACTCGAGACTCTCAACAGTCGTACTAAAGTCTCAACACAAAACATTTTAAACTTAAAGCTAAAATGACAAAAATAAACCCTCAGCGTACATTAGTTTGTATAAGTTTGTCTATAGCCTATAGATCATTACGAACACTTATCTGAACCATCACGATGTCCCTTTAAGGACCTCTAAATTAACCAATACTTAACAACCGCGACGTCCCCTTAGGCCTTGGGTACCTCTAAATTTATGCATACTCTTGTTTTTGGTATATGCTCTTTTATGCCTTGGGTACCTCACATATAACTTTATTAGTAGTTGGCTCAACTATGTAATTGAGTAAAGTTCGGGTTCGGGCTTTGGGCTATGGCCCAACTCTAGTTTGACAGTTCTACTACATGACCATGGTTCTATAACTTCTATTCTACTCTTAAGTCTTAACCGATTGAATTTTGTAAGACTTGATTATCTGATTTGTTGTAAATTGTAATTAGGTGAGACTTATCTAGGTGCTATATTTGCTAAATTGATTTGAGTGCTAATTTGGTGAGATCTAATTTCTTGAAACTCATTTTGAAATTTGGAGAAGCCAAATATTTTGTCGCTTTAGGCCCCAAAGTGTTAACCGTCCATGACTTGCAACCTGCGGACTTGTTTATGACTTACTTACTCTCACTCCTAGGTCCTAGATAGCCCAAAATCCCCCATTGAGTTGCTAACCAGTTTGACGGGTAAGCAAACAGTGAGTTACAGTGTTCACCAGTCAGGAAAAATAATATTTCAAACAAATAAATGTTTTCTGTCACGGTCCCAACACATATAGTCACCTCTGAGTAATATTTTGAGGGGGTTGACGCTGCGTTTGAAATTGACAAAATTACTTGAACATGCTACGACAATACAGCACAATTTACTTGAAACAAATGTGGGTCACTAATGTTAGAAACAAACCTGCCAAGTGCCAACATGTTTCATAAAAATAATTCAAGCAGATGCAAGTTAACTATAACCTTGATTCATAACAAGTAAAAACTACTACAAACTCCAAAACACAGGTGGAAAAATCTCACAACAATCGAGTAAAACTCCATTAAGGAATCTTCGTAATTACAACAATAGAAGAAGAGTCGAAAGTCTAGTGCAATGAAACCTCAATTGTCTAAACTTCTTTCAAGTTCCGTTAGTTAAGCCATGCTTTGGCTCGCACCCATCTAGCCTTAGCATCATCTGCATGCATCAAAAACCCCATAATCAGCTGTAATAAAATAATTTGCAGCATATAGTGTTATAACGCCCTGAATAATAATTAAATAATAATATTAAGACAACTAGCTCTAGCTCGAGCTCAATAAGTGAAACCCAGGGACGTTTATTAAACAAGCTTATTTTAGACTCAAGCTCAATTAAGCTCGATTCAATTCGAGCTTCTAGAAAACCAATCTCGAGTAGCTCACGAGCGGCTTGGCTCATTTACACCCCTACGTAAAACGGCCAAAAAGGACAAATCAATATTTGTAAAAGAAAATGGCACACGTGTACCAGTAACAAGACATATAGTCATAAAGTAGCATATAGTAGAATATAAGCATATATGAAACTGAACATCCAAATAGTCCTTTAACCAAATATGTATTTTACCTTTTAAACAATTTTGTTTCTAACATCTTCCAGCTTCTTGAGTATCTCTGCTGGAGTTCTATCCAACTCATCCGCAATTTTCCTCTGCTGTTCCAACGACAACGTTGGGTACTGTTCACAAAGGTCCCCATCAATGACATCCTGAATAAACAAACCAATATTAGTATATCACATGCTCATCAAACAAGATTAAAAAGAGTTAAAACTTGATATAACTACCTTAACAGGAAAGTAAGCAGATCTAAACGCCATATGATCTCTCCCACACAAAGGCGGATGTTCTTGTCTCATGTGCATCTCCAAATGCGAAAAGAAGTCCACGTCATCACGCGAGCTAAATGCCAATAACGCCCCTAAACTACCCATCACAGTTCCATACATCACACACTCGGTGCCACCTGGAATTAAAGATGCTTTTTGCATACATGTGACAACATCACCGACATGAAACTGAACAATTTCTTCAACCTTGTTCGGTGCCCCGTTAAGTTTCCCTTGCTCCCACTTAATCTTTCCACCAGTTGGATCTTCCTCGATTTCGTCTGATACGTCTTGTGGCAATCGAACGAAGTAAATGTTTCCAAATTTGTCAGCTCCTGCCATGGTGTCGAAGTCCACATGGTATGCTGATGTCAACCATCTTGGAACTGAGTCATCAGCAAATATGTACAGCTGGTTTTCGTCCCGTCTGTACTTGCAGTAGTGAAACGACTATAAAAAAAACAAAGAAAAACACATTAGTAAGAAACCAAACCGATGTTATACAATTTTCAATTTTTGTATTTTGAATGTTAAGCAATTGTATACGAATTTAATGAACAGTGTAACCCAAATAATTTAGGCCCAATCAATTAATCATTAACTAACAAAAAATTTAGGTGAAAATTCATTACTTTCAGCTAACTATTTTTGGCCCAAAATTTTCAAGCCTTAATAGCAAGACAATAAATACCAAAATGAACGTTTACAAAAACTCAAAAACCAAACCATAACCGGACTAACCGACGTAACCAAACAGAAATAACCGAACCCAATACAAAACAGGACTATAAATTTATGTGTTTTAAACCAACTTTTCAGTTCAGTTCAGGCTTTGCTATCAACCAAAACCGAACAGCAGAAACCGGTTTTCTAATAATTTTAAAAAAAGGTAATAAAGGTGTACCCTAAAATTTTAGGTCCAAATATCATCATCATCATCGTACTCAGTATATCCCACCAATAGCAATGCTATGGTAGGGTCTGAGGAGGGTAAGATGTAGACAGCCTTACCTCTATCCCATAGGGATAGAGAGGTTGCTTCCGGTGAGACCCCCGGCTCGATAGTAGTTTTGAATCAAGCCTTGGACATAAGACACATAACACTCAATCATCGGGACACCGGCTGATTGGTGCATGTGCCCTTGTCTTTCGGCTATCAACGCCACCACATGATGCCTGATTAACCTTCCGCCACTTTTAACGTTATTTTCACGTGATTAGTAAAATAACGTCAAAATTAGTGCAATTTTACTTTTTCCCACCCAAGGGTTCACACATATATACATTATATGTGCGCACCGCAAGCAGGGCGTATAGGTCCAAATATGTAATAATCAAACAATTATTAAACACAAATAAAAAAGGCCCACATTAATTATTTTGGGTAATTTTTACTCAGAATTTTCAAGCTCAAGTGGTAAAAAACGAAAAAAAAAACCTGAACCTGAACCAATTGTAAAAAAACAAAAAAAGACAAAGCCGAATGCTTTTCAAAAATCCAAAAACCAAATTTTCAGTTGAGCCTAAAACCAACCCTTGCACAGTTGCACACCCATAACATCTTGACATCTCTACTTAACTGGATATAGAATATATTTATAGCATGAATAATTTAATATAAAAAAAGCATACCTCTTGAATGTCTCCAACATAAATCCGATCACGATACGTATGAATGGAATTGATTGTATTCGGAAACAGCTTATTCTCACACTTTCTAAGCAATTTTCTTTTCCCCAAATCATAAAGCCGAAGAACTGACCCGATTCCCGCCAGCAATTTTCCCTGAAACTGACATAACGCAAGCGGAACCCCATCAACTTGAGTTTTATGCAGAAGCTCAAGCGATTTCCCATCTTTAACAAACCGATAAATATGAATATATCCAGCTGTCAAAGATCTTTTGGGCCAAAACTGAAGACCCTTCGCCGTACCCACAGCTAAAAGTGTACCATACTCTTTATCATGAAAGTTCACAGTACATATACTAAACGCAGCTTCGTTATCTTGAAGCTCTAAAAGACAAGTTGTCTCTGTTGACTTTGGGTCAAGAACCCGTATACAAGAAACCCATTTATCTGACTCGGCTTTTGGGTACCCGTATTGTTCATCGGATAACGGGTTATCTTTATCTTCATCGTCACCACCGTTTTCTATCTCCATTTTACCATTTTCTCCCTGACCAGCAGCCTCAAAACACTCTTTTTTCGCACTTTCACGTAACTCAGCCGGAAACGCACCATGATCGCTTTCAATCGTTACCAAAAGTTTCTTTTTTGGATGAAACACAAATTTTCTTGGAGTGTACCTTAATGGGATAGCGGTTTCGTTAAACGTTTCACCCAATCTTTCAATTGTAAAAACTCTTAGCGCGTCACCAGCAACCGCCACCACACCTTCAGCACACTGGTCAGATGAAAACGAGGCTGCATATTCAAGTGTTTCATATGAAAGTGGTGTTAAAAGAAAGTGACCCTGGTGAACATAACCCAGCCATGGTCTACTCGACAAGCAAAGCATGGCTCTTCTTCCGCGAACCAAAATCGAAAACAATTTGGGAGCACGAAGCCCTAGAAACCGAGACCGCGCATCTGAAAGCTGACCTGTGACCATGTCCACAACGGTCCTGAAAAGCACCCCACTTTGAAGACCCGCGTTTAAAAACAAGCTGGCAGGATGGTCCGCACCGTCTTCACCACCAACAGAAGCTTGAACCTCAAGAAAGAGAAGTGATTCGGGAGGTGAAGAGACACTTTGCAGGCTAAGAACCTGCATACAGTCATCAGGGTCCAAAGATAATATTCGAATAGTCTTATCGTACGATCCAACAGCTAGAAAACGAGACCTTTGTCTTCCGTCAGGTATAGGTGCAATATCCAAGCATGCCACGTCACCAGACATTTCGGTTTTTTCACTTTCCATCAACTGTCCGGTCATATCCACCTCAAAGTATATAAGCTCTCCTCCGCTTAATGCAACCACCACCTGAAGTCGGTTATAACCGACTTTAACAATAGTTCGTTTTCCAGGTGTTCTCCACTCGTTAACACGACCATCTTCACGTATATGTCTAATACCACTCGGATGAACTTGCATTAAAGAATCATCACCTATTAAAGAAACAGCAAGTGACGGTGTGGTATCAAGAAACCCACTGTCACTAACTTCCTCAACAGTTTCTCCAATAGAGAGAACAAGAGTCGCATTTGCAAAAGAAACAACGATAAACGCATCGAATTCGTCATTAGCGTTCTTTTTAACCGTCCAAACCGCACTTGGAACACCAGGAAGCTGTGAAACCGCCATTTCACTGATGGCAAGTCCCGGTCTCAGAATTCTAAGAGACGAACGAGGTCCTCGGCCACAAAGTGTAAAGATTTGAGGCGTTTCTTCTTCAAAATGATTCACAACTTTCATGTCCATAATAGGCATCAAGCTCTCCAATTGGTCAATTCTAACAAGATTTTTCAGCCCACGAGGCTTGAAAAACACTGGCTGAAACCCTTCATCAGTTTCCATTAATGTAGCTGACGATGACTCTACATCAGGATCAGCTCCTATAGCTTGAAACTGATACAACCCATGGTTCCCAAACTCAGAAGCAGCAAACAGAAAACCAGACTTCATAACACACATGGCAGATGTCACCGGCAGGGTATCAAAATACTTGATTTTCAGCTCTGTAACACGCTCGTTATCATGCTCAAGTGTGACTTTAAACACATCACCATACTCCGTCTGCAAAAGAAAGAAAAACATAGATTTCTGTTTATGCACACTAGCCGAGACAATAAGCACCCCACGCTCCGCAGGCAAATCCGCCCTCCTAGGAATCACTGCCCGAACATCCGGATGCCCCTGATTCTTATAAATAACAAAATTCTCCGCACAAACAAGCACCCCACTCGGCCCATCCCCACCACCAGGAACCGTCACCAACATATTCGCCCCATTATCCACCTGCTCCGACCACTTCCTCGACACATGATTAAGCCCCAAATCCAACTCATAAAACGTAAGCTGCTTCTGCGCCTCGCTCGCCGCCTGGCCCGTCGGATCCTGATCCGCCTCCGAATAATCCAACTCAATCGCTGCAAACACCGGATTATCAAAACCACAGTCCACACCAGCGATCGAGTACGTAATCGTGTGCGACTTATGCGCCTCCAGCGGCGAGGAAATCGTTAACCTAGCAGCCGTATCCCTATTCAACACATAAACAAGCTTCTGCTTCTCACAAGCACCAATCATAACCGCACGGCCTTTAGGATCAATAGCTAAATACTGGCCAGGCACAATCCTACGGCTACCGGACTTACCAAACGTCTCCTTATGGACTTGAACAAACACATTCTTCTCCTTACTATACTCTAGAATAATAATACGACCGGAATCAGAACCGACAACGATATAATCCTTTTGAGCACCGGTTAACCTAAACTGAGCTAGAGATCTAATGGCACCGAATACATCTACGGAGAGAATGGTTTGGATCTTACCGTTTTCGTCGGGGCGGAGGAGTTCGAGGACTTTGCCGCGGGCGACGACGAGTTCCTGAGACTTGTTGCCGCCGGAGAAGCTGCCGTTGACGGCGCATACGATGCCGGTGGCTTGCTGGAGAGTGAGGTTGTAGAGATACATGGTTATCGGGTGCTAAAACCCTAGAAATTGAAGAAATGAGGAATTATTAGGGCTTATATTGGAGAGTAATGAAGACGGCTTCGTTTGTGGTGGTTTCGTGGACAATAGGCTAAATAAGCAAAGATTGGAAAATTTATGGCCCAACTCAATATTCAAACCAAAAATTACCCTTAAGCCTCCTTTATTTTCTGTTTTTTATATCTTTTATCATTACCTGTTTTTATTCCTTTGCTTACAACAACTTTCAAAATATATTAAAAAATTATAGAGGATAAACAATAACTTTTCAAATATACAGAAAAATCGCTACTTTTTCTAATATATAAAAACTCTTCACTCACAACACCCTGAATCATTCTCTAAATTATAAAAACACCCCTCACATAATATAAGGGGTTGGATGAGAATAAGTTGTTTTTATAGTATTAGTCCAAGTCGGATTATAATTTGATTAATGTAGTGGGAGAAGGCAAATACTAATAGGTAGGGGTGAGCAAGATAAGGGTCGGACCCTTGAAACCCGGTTACCCGACTTGTAAAACCCTTAATTAGACCCGAAAATGTAATAAGGGTCGGGTTAAGGATATTTAAATTTCACCTTAAAGGGTAAAAGGGTTTCAAGGGTCCGATCCTTTTTCAAACCCTTGACCTGTTTACTAGTTTCTAGATACTATACATTAGATTCGCGATTAATCTGAAACTTAGGAGAGGTTTGTATTTCATATATAATTCATCAGAAATTTCCCAATCACTAAGAAAAGTAAAAATAAAGGGTCGTACTATTGAATGGAAACATATATATAGGAATCACTAAATTGTTCTTTATACGTAATTTGTGAATGTGAATATTATTTGTATCAGTTCAAATGTGTTAGTCCCATTTTGTTTTAGTCTTTTGTATTGTAAATATAAGTATTGGGCTTTAGTTGTTAAAGTTAAATGTATGGGCACAAGGGAAACAATGTTGTAAAGCCCATTGGACATTGGATGTGTTCTACTTCTCATGCATGCTTTCCTGTAAATAGAAAGCATGCCATAAGAAGCAAGAGTTGGATTGTTCATTAATAGAAAACCTTTTGGCAAAAAAACAAATTATCTCTCTAACTTTCTCTCTTCTCATCTCTTGGCTCTCTCTCTCTCTCTCTCTCTCACCTTTCTTTAAACGAAAATAAACTCAAGATCCGAGACCTCTTGGTTGTTTAGTGTGATTTCCACTAGCACTAAGTTAGGTTGATCTAAAGACGTTGTTAGATCCACCCGAATATGAACCTACAAAATGGTTGATAAACTTTTGAAGTTAAACTTCACTATGTTATTAAATGAAAGTATAAATGTTTTAAAATTCATATGTTAAAGTCATATATAAGATATGCAACTAGTAAATAAAGAAAAGAAAATGTGATTACTCCCTTAAAGGGTAAAGGGTTGGACCCTTAAAACCCTTATTTATACCTGACCCTTTTATGATTTAGAGGGTAGGGTCTCGGGTCCACGTTTCTTCCTAAAAGGGTAAAGGGTCCAAGTAGGGTATTAGGTAAAGAGGTCGGGTCTTATCCTTTGAACAGTCATAGTAATAGGTCGGTAAATATAAATAATAAATATAAATAATATAAATAACCAAAGTAAATATATTTTACTTTGGTTTTGTTGTATGTAACTGTTACGTTTTATTTTTATTATTATTCAGTCAATTAAGTTAAGGGGGTTATGGTTTATTTAAATAGTAAGGGGTGTCTAATGTAATTGGTATGACTATTTATTTGGTGTTTATCTATGGAATGAATATCAGAGAATTTGAAATCAATTTCCTTCTATCTTTGAGTCTTTCTTATTCTTTCAGGTTTCTTACCCCATCAGTAACCGGTTATGTTACTTGTAATATCGTTTGATGATTAATAAAATCTTTTTTTAGTGTTTAAAAAAATTAAGGGTTGTTCGGATTTTGATTCACATTTGAAACGTTAGAAATTCGATTCAATTCGAATTCGGTTTTAAAAATTCGAATTCGACTATATTAATCGAATATGAATTTATGATTTATTATTCGATTCGATTCAAAATTCGAATTCAAATTATACATATAGATATATGTATACTAGGCAGGTGCCTGCGCGATGCAGCGAAAAACCCAAATCTTGGTAATCACGTAATAGATTTATGGATATTTATTGTTCTATTTGAAACCATGAAACTGTTTGTTGGTATATGTAGGTAGATTAATAATGCTTATTTAAACTCAATTTATTATCGAAGTACAAACCATATCGTTGGTAATGATTAAGTTTGGTTGATTTCAATTTTCAATTGTTCGGTCTCAAAATACTAATGATTTGGCTCACAGTTTAATCCAAAACCATTAAAAATTTAAAACCTATACATAAAATGTTATTTTTATAACCTAAACAAACTATAGCAATACCATACTCAAATTAAAGATAATACAACGCTCGTTTTTATGGTGTAATTTTTTTTAAAAAAATATTATCGTACGAAAAAGTTAAGACATTTTAAAAATCGTGGGACAAGTTGGGTCGGAAGTGAAATTAAAAAGAGCAGATAGGTAAAAGATAGAGTTGAGATTTGTAAATATTCTTTAAATTTACAAAGTTGATAAAAGTAGGGGGACTAAAATTATAACTATCTTGGTAAAAACATAAAAGACACGTGATATTTGTGTAATTGTGACCATTTTGCTCCTCTTTAAAATTATACTGTGTGTTTAAACGATTGTAAATTTCTTAAAATTCACCGTCTTAATTTGTTCATGACTTCTATATTATATATAGATAGATATAGATAGATATATAATTATTTTTTTATTTGTGTCAAATTCATAAATAATAAATGTCCATTACAAATTAATTAAACTTAATGGGCCATACTTTTGTTTTTTTGTCCATACTAATATGAGTGTTATTTACTTCTTATTTTCAATATTTTGAATTTTAAATTATTTGTACTTTAATTTTGAATTTATTATTATGTGGTATTGTAGCTACTTTAAATTTATATGTTTATTTTGCAATTATAATTATGGTTTTCAAAATTTTGGCATAGGTAAACTTGCATTAGATCGAATTTATTCGAATTAAATTTTTGCAATTTTTCAGATTTTTTTTTTTGAAATTTTTTGCAATTTAAAAGTTATTTTTCTCAATTTATACTAATTTTTTCAATTTTTAAAAAAATATTTTGCAATGTCAAACTGTTTAAAATAAAAAAATAAAAAATAAAAAAACTAGACAACCTGTTATCCAGGTAAAATATATAGAATTGAAAAAAAAAAAACTTTATAACCTGACTGGAACAAAATATTTTATGAGTGACATGATTAAAACAATTTCAAAACTTATAATCACGTATGTGGTAGAAAAAATATGTTTTATTTTCATAATAATAACGGGTTGGCCTTTTTAGAAAAAAAAGGAAAGAAAAGAAACAAAACCGAAATGTAAATCAGGAAGGGGCCTCTTTTAGAATAACAGTGGGTAGCCAGTTAACAGGTAGACGGGTGGAAATATGTAACCCAAACTCAACCAATGTTAATATTCATGTCAAAGATTTCAACCATAACTCATACACACATAAATTCGGGTCAACCCGAACACAACTCATTTAACCAATTTATCAAAATAGAAATTAAAAACAAGATTGATATAATTTAGATTGAATGAGTAATATGAATCTTCTCATTATTAATAAATCTTGAAAATGAATTGAAAATCACAAAGTGTATTTTCAGAAGAATGGAAAACGTAAAAAAACACAAATTAAAATATAAGTATAAAAGGTTTACACAAATTAACGAGTGGTGTTAGTCGACTCATACCCTATATATATATATATATTTGGTCAGGTTCGGGTCTTGTCAACAACTGCCGCCCCTAACGAGACACGTTTATCAATAGATAATGTAGAAATGACAAGATGTGATGTATTTATCATCATCGATATCCGTAAGTGATCTTTGTGATCATCATGTAGGAGTATGGTCAATTGAAGACATCTATACATAAGTTGCAAGGCTAACAATGGTTTGTTTGTTGATCAATTGAAAACGATTTGGGCTCCATTTCTTTTATAGTGACTACTTGGGTCAGTGGTGTGGTCACTTCTTCATCATTCTATATTTTAAATACATATTTATGTTGTTAAGAATACGATAGATGATAATTTCTTACCTTTTGAATTGTTACTAGATCTTGAAATTATTAACATGTGATGTTTAGTTGAATATCAAGTCGGATTTTTGATTTGAGTCAAAAATGGGTTTTGGATGATAGAAATTTCACTAAATACATTTTAATAAGGTATATTGGTTTTTATTAATCCCAAACTATTGTCTTTTGGTTACTACAGGTCTCAATTAACGAATTGGCTGCTGATGGTCCAACTTGTTACGTATTTGTTCTTAATGGTCCGCGACTAACAGAATCCTAACGTCGTTAGTTTTAGGTCGCAGGAAAAACGTTTTTTGCCAGAAAATTCAATTTTTCCCGAAAACTCAACATTTCCGACTCAAACATCTTGGTAAATTTGTATCGGACCTTTAGGAACCTTCTTCTAGTAAAAGCCCCAATTATTGAGGTCGCTGGAAACCCTAGATTTTGCATCGTCGGACCTTTAGGAACCATAGTTCGGTTGATGGTGCTCAAGTGGTGGTAATTGGTAGACGGTGAGTCAATTGGTGGCGGTTGTGATGTTCGGGTGGTGTTTTCTGGCAACAAATTTGACTTTTCCGGCCAAAGACGTATTTCGACGACCTAAACCTAATGGCATTAGGATTCTATTAATCATGGACTATTAGAAACAAATATGTTAAAAGTTGGGACCGTTAGTAGCCAATTTATTAATTGAGACCGACAATGACCAAAATGCAATAGTTGAGATTAATAAAAACCAATTTACTTTTTAATAATCGATCGTAATAAGGAACCAATGCCTAAATATCCTAAATATAAATATAAAACAAGGCAAAATCTACTATGCCTAAATATAAAAAATAAAGTTTGTATAGTATATACAAAATCATGTGATCTCCTCTTTCCGATGAAACAAAACAAAGAAATATTTTGGGCTGTTCAAACACACCAAATATGCAAAATTCAAGGTAGTTGTTTAACCAAACCACCCCACACCAAAACAACTCCATCCATATCATCAACTCCATATTAGATCGTCACTATATATATTCATACGTGCAACAACACTCCTATTCATCATTAACAACATTTCCCATCAACTAAAACAACACCCGAATCCACAACATGATCAAATTATCCACCTCTACCATTCTCAAAGCCACGATTTGCATCATTTTGCTAGTCATTTCTCTAGAATGTTTGAATGCCACACGTGTCCTCCTAGATACAACAAGTGGTGTGACGCCTCTGGCCCCATTGCCAACCAACGAGCCTGACACAAGTGGTCCGGTAGACGAGAATGACACCCCTGTGGAAGATTCAACACCTACGCTACCAAGTGGTCAAATTCCTGCCACTGTAGCACCTGCGCCAGTAGTGGGTCCCACCACTACTAAAGTAGCACCTACTGTTGTAACAACCCCAGTGGCCACCCCAGTCGGTGTGACACCATCTGGAGGGTCAGGTGCCACTCCGACAGGAGGGTCAGGTGCTACTAGTGGTGGTCTTAACGGGGAACACCCAACTTTGAGTTTCTTTATGCATGATGTCCTAGGAGGGTCTCAGCTACAAGTAGGGTGGTTACAGGAATTGTAGCTACTTCAAGCGCTAACCGCAGTCCCATTCTCTACACCAAATAGCCAAGTGTTTCCAGTCACTGGCGGTGTCCCGTTAAACAACATTACTGGCATAGTGACTAACAATAACCTCCCATTCTTAGCCGGTTTCAATGGTAACAACCCGAACAACCCCAATTCAAACACCATTCTCCAAAACACCGGAACAACAACGTTGTCAATGGTGGGAAAAACCTACCATTCGTTGCAGCCGGTCAACTTCCCGCTGGCATAACACTCCAACAACTCATGTTCGGGTCAATCACGGTTATTGACAATGAACTAACCGAAGGGCATGAGCTAGGTACGGGCGTGCTTGGCCGAGGACAAGGTTTCTACCTTTCGAGCTCGTTGGATGGGAGTAGTCACACATTTGCACTCACAACTTTATTTCATGGTAATGATCACGAGGTGGATGATACCATTAGCTTTTTCGGAGTCCTAGGACTGCTTCTGAGATATCGCATATCGCTGTGATTGGTGGGACCGGGAAGTATGAAGAGGCTAAAGGGTATGCAACCATTGAGAGTCTACCTCAAGTGGATCAACACACCACTGATGGTGTTGAGACCATTGTTCATGTCAATGTGTACCTCACGACACCATAGACCATGGCCTTGTGCTAAGTTTGTGTGATGTGATTTAGCTTTGTGGTTGTAGTACTTTCTGCTTTATTTGATGTACCTTGGAGTGGCTTATATTATAATCAAAGGGTGTTAATTATTTTTCTGTTTAGAAACCTTATTATAACATGTGCTATTTAAATAGGTTCACTTTCAAACCATTTTCTAGGGCTGAAATATCGTGTATACACGTACAGGATAAGACATGAACACGAAACATATATTTGTACATATCACGAAAACTTTTTGTGTACTGTTTCCCAGACACAACCGCGAACCTGTTAATTCTAGGTGTACACAATAAGACACGATAGTGGCCAGGGCAGGCTGTGTGTAGTGCCGATCGGATCGTCAGATGGGTTTGGGGGGCCAAAATTTTTTATATATACATTTAAAAATATAAAACTTATAAAATATGATTTATCTTTACAATCTTATTATTATTATTATTATTGGGCTAAAAATTTTTTGTTTATCCATAAACTTTTCACTATGGATGGGCTTTAAAGCCCCTCCACAGTGCCACATCACCGTCACGCCATAGCCACGTATGTTTGCTGTCCCTCTCCATAACGCCCCACTATGGTTTGTT